>NC_092576.1:40368610-40681110 GCF_037975245.1 Apostichopus japonicus
TCACTGGACTGTAGTTTCACAGGTCATTCTCAGAAAGCAATAGTAGAAAGCAATTACATACGAATATAATTACTTTACTAGTTTCGTTTGTTCAGCTGTTGTATTGTTATTCACTGGACCCTGGATATAGTTAGCCACTAGGCCCTAGACCGGCTTCGGTTGTCCTATGAGATGTGATATGACTAAAGCCTAATGACAAAAATGATCACCACCCAAGTTTACCTAAAACAGTATTCCTAACGATAGATCCACATGCCAGAATAACATGGGATGACGGTTATGATGTCCTGGGCTTATCCCTAACAATTGAGTACTAGGAAAATAAGCTTAGCCTAACTTAGGCCTATTGCCCTTAGTTTAAATTAGCTTATTGGTCAAAACTTAAGCATAGACTATTAAAGTATTTTAACATATCTAGAACTGATTGTAAAAATATTCAAAAACATCCTCCATTAACAACATATTCCCAACGCTCTCTGAAGGTAGAATAAATTACAATGTGTTATTCAATGGTTAAACTTATATCATCATTATCATTGTAACGACCTCTCAAAACTTATAACCAATATGGTGGGGTAGTAACACGGCAAAATATTGTATGAATTGGCATGCGATGTAATATCCGATGTATACCTATATGATATGCAAAACTGACATGTTGAACGCGCGCGGAGCGCGCGAAAAAGTATGGTTAAATATTTTTCGGTCAAGTCGTTATAACAATAATAATACATAATTTCTATATATTGCCAAACAAATAGCCCTCCCTCCCCACTATATTTTTCGGTCAAGTCGTCATTACCACCCCCCCCCCCCCCCAATTGGGCACCTACGCTCATGGTCAGCAGAATAGCTCTTACCACTCTGGTCGCCATAACATGTCTCTTTTGAGAAAAGTACACTTACTCTTTCGAAAAAATGGGGAAAATTCAATTCAATTTCAAAGTTGAATGAGCAATGTATGTATGAAGACGTAAACATGATATGGCATTTTGCTGTACAACGCAACGAGCCAAAGAGCTTCACTGCTTAAACACCTGGTGATACACTGTGTCAGCATTCTTACTAGTGCAATTTCTATGCATAAACAAATATACAATTCAAAGAAACAAAAAACGAAAATTCCAGGTCGCTTCCTTTCATCTTTACATTCCAACAATAAGCACCTGTTTCCAAAACACATGCAATCCTACCGTAAACAAGTATCTACGTACATACACATTGTATTACCACTGTAACATTAAGTGTGTACGTTTAGCTAGTGTGTCATTCGTTCCCTGCGACATACAACTGGAGTTACGTCATTTTAGCGAGAATATCGTTTGTGGTTTGCTGATGTTATTAAAATAGCTGAAATTAGGTGAAATTAAGGTGAACGCTGTAGGCCTGGTACCTTACGAATACGAGTGTATTATAAGTCATTTTGAAAGGAAGATTATCAGCAACGGTAATATTGTTTCTATTTCATGACTAGGGGTTCCAATATAGCTTCGATTCCTAACTCTAACTTATGGACGTCAATCAGACATAAGCTAGGCCAACTTCCTTCAAATACATACACGGTTAAACGATTAGATTATTTGTGTCAAAATGATACAGTAGCCCTAACTGCATTTAAAATGTCGTTTTGATTTTGATTTAATCCGAGAAGCCTTTATTGTTACTACTCTCTGAATTGGCAATTATTGATGTTACTCCCTCTACTAAATCCTGTGACATATCACAGTAAAGTAACGGTAGTGAATATTAGATCACTGTAAGGCTGGAAAGCGTGCATGGCTGCTGGCTGATTAATGACAGATAACACCAAAGAAGTACCAAGATAGGGAAATATGGGATAAATAAATAAAATAGCCATACTTAATATAATTCTAGGCATTGTTCACAATGATTTCAAAGTCGTTTTACAATTTGCTGAAATCGTCACTCTTTGCTTAAACATTCTTTTACTTATTCATAGTTGGCTAATTATTCTAATCAAACTTTCTAATCTGGTCGCTTAGAGTCTATCGATAAGCCAATCTGATGGGAGGGGATTTATACACAGTATCTCTGTGACTGACTATTTTTTTCTAAGTACTAGACTAATAATGTTGTGAATAGTATATTTTTAATTACAAATATTTAGGCCATTAGCCACATCTCTCTAGCTAGTGTTCAATGTAGATATATATTATGATATGTATGTAACTGCCCCTGTGTCTCCTGGGAACAAAAGTCCATTATCGCAGGCAACTATAACGGCAGAAAAGTGTCCAACATCAGCTGGATTGGCCGTTGTAAAATACATTAATTTAATCATAGGCAAAAAAGGGAAATAAATTATTCACTGAAAGAGTAACCAGGGGGAGATGGCTAAATTATTTATTTCTGAGCCAACCTTAAAACTATTGTAAACTTATATTTGTTATTGTCATTCGTTTGGGGTTTCTCAGATTAATGAATAAAAACATATCATCACACAACATCATATCTGATGCTAACAATTTTATCTTATGAATGTTGAAACATTGCTTACGAAATGAAGGTAATAGTTAACACAGTTGCTATGAGAAATTTCAGTTTAATTATAAATGATGAACTACAGCTATCGGTAAGAGAAGTCGATTGTAGCGGGCTCTTTACGACAGGGACTTTGTCTGGCCTTGACTGGTTTGTCTGTAGTAAAACATTCATGTACTAACTGGATCAACAATATCAACTGTAGGAAGAACAACATTGGTGCGGGGTCATGATTTAATCTGGATCAAAATGATAAGTTTTTAAACATAATGTGCTTTATCTGATTCCGTTAATGGACATAAAACATTATGATAACGTTATTATTTGGTCACAATACAGTTCGTATCAAGCGTGGATACAGTGTAGGGCGTATTATAAGTTTCTGCATTAAATGAAATGAAACCTGCGTGCAAAGAACATAATTGTCAATTTTGTTTTTCAAAGTTATCAGTAATTTGTGAAGTTTATTATGTGAAAACTAAGATAATTTACAAATATAACACAAAACATTATTGTGTATATTTCTTGTCTATTAAAATGTATAGCCATTCGTTGATTATTTAATCCTTTGTTTGATGCATGTGAATCCTTGCTATAGGCTAGCTATGTATGTGTCTATTATTAAGAAAACCTAATATAACTGGGATCTATCTTTCCTATTCTTTAGATACCAATATCTCATCTATACCTAAGATGTTCTTTCAGTGGATTTGACGGTAAAGATATCAGACTTGAATCCGGTCTTTGTTTATCCAGCCTATCATCAGTAGAGAAGATATCCATCAATGGAGGAGGAATTAAAGAACTAAGCGAGGAAGAAGTGATCGGATTAATAAAATATGGAATAACGTCACTAAGATTCAAGGAAATATGGTATATTACCTTACATGCCCTTCGTGTGTGTGTGTGTGTGTTGGGGGGGGGGGGGGGGGGGGGGGTAGGGTAAGTAAGAGCAGGACATCGTCCAGTCATATTCTAGTTGAGTTTATAAAAGTCATATTTAAAACAAGGTGCAGTTTGTATTATTACGCTACTTTAAAGGATTGTAAATTGGGGAATACCTTAAAATTGAATTTGCTACTCAGCATTTTACAATAGTTACTGGGCAGGTAACATCAATTTGTCACTTTTTTTTTTCCATGTGTGAGGGTAGGGGGGATCTGTCTGGGATAGAGACTTTCATTATATTAAGTTGAATAAGGCTTGACCTTAGAAGTTAAAAGCAAAGTCAAATTAAAACCACAAACAAATAAAGCAAAAATGAGCAAATTCAAACAAACAAAAAATAATGTGTTGTATCCTATAGACATGCCAAAATATATTAAATATCAAAAGCACAAGATAAGACATTATTGTGGACGATTTTCTCGTTGATGAAAGAGGGGGGGGGGGGGAAGGTTGCATTGATTTTGTTAAATTCATTTTAGAGGAGCGTCGATGGTTTCAATGAGGGTTATTTATTATTTGGTCTAGATACCTGTGTTTTGTAAAAGTAAAATAATGAGGGTCGCGTATGAAACTGTACTTATGTACTGTGTTTATTTATAATATTCCTAGAATGGTGCATAAGGACGGATTGTTGGAATTATTACAATATCATGTAAGTTTATGTATTGGGAGTTATTTTACCTTTTTGTGTACTATCACGTGTTTGTTTTTAATTAATCGTCACCAAAAGTGGGCCGATACATCCGCAACTTCCAAACATCTCGTTTCACAACAGAAAGGATGAAAACAAATCCATCAATATCCAACTCATTCTTGCCGTGATGGCACAAGATATTTTTTTTTTTCGTGTTAAATGTATTTATTAACTTCATTCTTTTATTTCCCGCTCAAGGCTTCACAGCTGTAAACTGCCGTCATCGATCAAGCCAGATATCATTCCAGAAGAATCAAGATCAAGAAATATTAAAGGTCCTGTATTATATTAACAATATTAATCATTTACATCATTTTTTTATGCTTTATTTCTCATAAGTTTAAGTATGGAACGGCAAATGAGATGTTGAATTTCCTACTTTTATAGGCAGAGATAACCTACAAATAGTGATCTAAGCTGTGATTAACAGGCCTAGAATTTTACAAAAACAGACACTTGTCAAAACATACAAGTGCTTTAAAACTCGATTGTCTAAATTCAAGTTCCCAATGGTATTTGCATTTACTGCACAGGCTATTGAGAGCAATACTATACAAGCAGTAATGTGAGGCTTATATTACAGAGATAGTACCGACTTTAACAGACAATTGTTAACAACTCACCCTGTGATTTAGATCTTGATGTCTACTAGCAGAAAAATGCATTTGATGTTTTTGTTCTACTGGTAAACGGTGATAAAAAGAAACGACCCAATTGTGAGGCCTGATAAACATCTCCGTGAAAGTGGTAGGGCAGTTTACTTAAACATACTCTCGCCTTTGAAATGCAAACAGGAACAGATTTCACAGAAAGTAAATCCATGGACAAATGACTTTATTGAGTTATTGTGTTTGGGTAAACTCTGAAAATTTAGTCCCTTTATATATTTGTAATAGAAGCAAATTACTCTCATTAGATACTCAAAATGTTATGATTTTAATAAACATAATGATTGTGCTCTAGATGTATTAGCCTAGAGAACACATAGAACACCTTATTAGAAGGAAGTACTCCCCCCCCATACCCCTTCCCCGTCATCATGGAATTAAACTCAGTGTTTGTTATTACTCACACACACACCATTTGTATAATTTAGTTGATAAAATAGTACCGTACAGTTCCATTGCAAATTACTGTTAGCAAATGCAGCTTAAAGAAATGAAATATTGTAATGTGGAAAATTAATGGAATGGAATATTAAGCAATATTAAAAATAAACGTCACTCATTTTCAATATACTTATATTTTTTATTAACTTTGTTGAATTCATATTTTCTTGTACAGTTATATCATCACGTGACGCCTGTTATCTTGATTTGAAATCTGGTAAATGGAGCAAGGTTGGTAATGTTTGGTATTTTATATTGAACATTTGTATTCTGTGAATTTAACAGTAATATGTAAAGTGGAATTATGGTTGGATGGGGAGAAGGCGTGGCCAATAATCAGAGTAAAGCCAACGTCTTGGAGGTTCTCCGTGCATAGTGTCTCCCGGTATAGATATTCCGCAGACAGAAAATGTGATTCTCACAGGAAGGACATAACTATTTAATATTTCTCATTCCCGAGATCTTGCTCGATACTCTATAGTAGATATGGTTCTGTGAAGGTGGTTTATTTCTTACCAGATAAACCATTTTTACTTATGTTCATTAATAAAATAATTATAAATATATGCAATGACTTTATGGTACATGCGTTTCCTTTAATTTCTATTTTAAATTCCTTTCTAAGTTTTTATTTCCTTCAACTTAAATGCTCCAGTAGATGTCATTATACTAGAGACATAGCCAGAAATTTGAAAAAAGGGGGGTGGGGATGAGGTTATGGAGCATTAGTTTAAAATGTGCAATTATTAGCATTATAACACTTAGCGGAGAGCCATGATGTACAAATAATTTGTTTACCCAAACTGCCTCCCACGTTGCAGGAAATAAACAATATTAAGAGTATTGTATTACATAGCATACGAACTTTCAGGGGAAAAATTTAGAAGGGTCGCTTAGCTTCCTTCAACCTGAAAAGAGGGCATTCATGATATTTTCTTGCAGTTTGTGATTTTTTCGGGGTACTCAAAGGGGTAGCGATTGCTCCCTTTGCTCATACCCCCCCCCCCCCCCCCACCAATCTATGTCGCTGCATTATACTACCAATTCAGGTTCAAAGTGCAATTGATAAATGGTTGCCTATCTTTCTGGATAAATGGTTTCCTGTTTAAACTCTACAATCCATTAATGATCATATTGATATCGCTTATTCCAATATTCCTGGAAGAAACTTCATATTTTTTTTTTTTAACATTAGTAACTTAGAGATTAAACATGGTACCAGATTGTTGCGTTCATAATACAGAAAATGTACGTCATATTTGCAAGCAGTCAACTTTAAGCAGCGAAATGTTATTTTTGGTTTCAAGTATCTGCTGGACTAACTAATCTATTAATCTTTTCTATTAACACAAACTATCATTGTTTCACTAACACCTCAATTTTAGATTAGTATTATTCTAATAAACAATTACTATTAATTTATTTCAACAGCCCGATGACATCCATACTATTACAGAGATGTGTTCAGATGCTTTGGTCATCCACAGAGACACCAAAAAGTCTGTACAGAGGTCAGTCATAGAGCTCCTGGTGGAAGCATCCAATCGTGACGTAAGTAAACATAAACGGATATACTGAATAAATACATCAATCAATACAAGTTCATTTATTTTTGAATTCAAAATTAAAATGTCACCATGGCGACAAACAATAAATATGAATACAGTAATAACTGAGTAATTGAGTGTCGGATAATAAACAATTAAAAGGCTGTTACAATCTTTCACTAAATCGTTAAATGAAAAATTTATTTTTTAACTAAACACTAGTTTGTGTCAATGAATATTTAAAAGGGTAGCAGAAACAACAGCGATGCAACACAAAATAATAACAAACACATAATTTGGGATTTCAAAACTTGATTTTCAATATAACTCATCAAGTATTTGTTAAAATATTTGTTAAATAGTATAATATCAACATTAATCATACTAATAACTAACAACTTCACTATTCATACACATCCATATCTGTTGGCTCTGGTTATTCATGTAACTATTCTTCAATTTCTAATATCTATTTTTAACCCCTAATATTTGTTCTCGTAAATAAATCCTTAATATGAGCCAAGTTAGCTAATGTTTCCCTAATACTTGATTTCCGTTCCGAGTTTAATTCTGATTTTGATTTAATTTTGTTTCTTCAATTCATTTTTTTTAATCAAAATGTAAGGTACGTTCTGATCCGGTTTACAATTATTATCAATAATAATATGAAATAATAACAATTGCAAACCCGTTTCTGTGTCAGAAATACCATTTACAATCATAAATAATAAAACAGAGGAATCTTAGACGTACTGTTTGCTTCAGTACAGTTCTACTAGTTTTACCTCGAACTCTGTTACAACATAAACAAATGTAGACTAGGTGTGTACACCGTTTAAGCGACTTACGGAAAGAACAAATCCTGTACAACAACCTCTGTCTGTACAGGTATTCTAACACTGCTGAGAGTAATAATAGGTAAATAATTCATTTATATACACGCCGCATCCATGTAACCTATGGCAACCTTGTAGAACATAATACTCAGAAATAAGGATACAATATAATACATTAGAAGAAGCCCTCTACTGAAAGAAGGACAAGAACAAATAATATGAATAAATATACATAAACTCTAGTGCTTAAACTTAAAAACTTGTGATACTTTGCTAATCTATCATATATTATCAGATATATTATCAGAAAAAATATACACATTAAACAAAATAAAGTTAATATATCACGTATGGAAATATGATGGAAAAAACAAAAATCAAATTTTCCAGCGAACCCATCAGCCCATTTGACCATTTAAACATTATTCCAAATGAAACATTTTAATTAAAACATCTTGATAGTTGTTAGAAAGCAATACAAAGTTAAATAAAATTAAAAATCCAAGGTCATAGAAAATTGCCACCAAACAGAAAGATTGATATTGATGCAGTTAACTATTAAGCCATAAACTCACCTTACGCCACCCCATTTTTGTATTCTATACAGTATATCTAACTTCGCACTAAGCATTTCCCATTCATAAGCCCCACCATCCTCCTTTTGCAAAAATATGACTAGCGTTGAAAATGTTGAAAATAAAACGAAATATGCATCGTTTTGGTAATCATGTTAAATATGCCATTAACATATCTAAACCCCTCTAGTTAATCCTAATCACATAAATATATTTAAGATATGACTGCAAACAATATCTTGTGTGCGATAAATACTTTTTTAGGCACCAGATAACCTACAAAAGTATAAACCCTGTATGTACACTGAGACGCCACAGCACGCCCATTCTTAACCTTTAAGCGATGCTCTTTCCGCCAACGAACCCCTATGTAACCCCTATTACAACCATCCCTCCCTCACCTCTCTTACACTATTCTAGATCATTAACTTATACAACTACCTTTGATACAATATAGTTAATTTTAATAAATAAACAAATAAGAGAACTACTTTACCTATCCCCAAGCAAACAAAAATAAATTCACCTGGACGCTGTTATAAATCTAACGCCATTATTTACTCTTTAATTGAATGGATTAATAAGAATACAAATGAAAATAAAACTATCAACATATGACTAAAATAGGCAAAGTGTTAATATTAGAAGCAAAATAAATATTAAGATTAATATTCTTTAAAGAGTAACTTATTATTTCCATATATCAATCATATAAACAAACATGATGGCATTAATTATATTTATTATTTTCCTTTCTTCAGCTTCAAATACACAGGGTGACTCTAGTATGGTCCTTTAGTAAGATTGATGAAGATGGGAACATTATCGTCTCCTCTGGTCTCTCTCTACCAATCCTAAAATCAATAGAGAGGATGAGCATACAGACAGAGAAAGGGAGAGAAATGAATAAACATGAAGTTAATGGAATATTTAACTATGTACAACACTCTCCAAGATTCAAGAAAGTGGTGTAAGTATAAATAATAAATATGTAAATATATTTCTATAATGCATAAAGCAAAGGTAATACCTTTAAACATAAATACAGATAGTAATGATGATTACAGTTATAACTCGAGGGTGGGTGTTCAGAATATTTCATTTATTGACTAGAAAATATTTCCAAAAATGCTATATTACTATATATAAAAACAATCTACTGCTTCTTAGAAAGTTTAGAAAAATACACATTACTTAATTAAATTAAAGTTAATGAGATCAAAAATATAAATACATAGAAGCGATTGGAATTCAATTACTGTTGATATCATTTTTGTCAAAGCATATTAACAATTAAGACCCTACTTCATCTCAAATTCACCAGACAAATCAGAGCAACATGAAAAGACATATTACAAAAAAAAAATATCTTTGTTATGATGCTCTGTTTATCTTAATCCGCTAATATAATAATGTACCCATGAACCCCACACATCTCTTTGCGCTTAACAACAACCCTATTTAGCACAACCCTTTTCCCTTCACCATATAATTGTTTTTGTCACTCACCCAATTATACATTTGCACCTCTCCGCTAGAACCACTTTCTTCAACCCCTATGCACCTCTCTTACCTCACCCTGCTCCCCTTGTGGTGGATCTTAATCCCTTGTCCATTATATGAACAATTCTTGTAACTTCATAATTTCGCATTCTCTAATTTTTTACTCATGTATTTGATCCCAACACTGCTTCTCTCTCCCTCTCTCCTCTCTCCCCTCTCCTCACTCTCCCCTCCCTTACCTCTCTTCCATCTCCCCCTGTATCTCTTTTCAAAATATGTGAATCCTCCCTGTTCACATCCATATCCTTGCACAGACGCACACTGCCCACAGTATGTCGCCGAGTATCATATCTACACAGTGTTGTATACAACAGTGTACATTATATCACTGTATACGTTTACCATCATGTCTGTACCTAAAATGTATTCAAGAATATTAGCATTCCTTTATTGCCTACAATAGTCTTTAACAAAACAATAAAACCGGTCTATTGAACACACATAGTCCTTTGAACACATGCTGTCCAACCAATGCCCGCTTTATTGTGTGTAAACTCTGTACCAAGCAATATACATATGATGGTTCCTAATATTTACATCATACAAATTCATTAGTCTGTTAGTATCATTTCTACGTTAGCGTCTCCGCTTTTCCGTGACCTGGTGAGAAACCTTTCAACTGATCTCCCTGTCGAAAAATGTAGTGAAACGACCCAGATATAGTCTTAGTAGCGTAGCTTTTTATCAGCTTTTCTTTACAAATGTATTATCTCCTTCACGTCCTCTGCTCACCGCGGTAAAATTTAATTGTTCTTATGCCCCATATCCAGGACTATTCCGAAACATAATGATCCTTACATAACGATGTACCCAGATGGGTTGGAAGCTTCCAAAGAGGGGCACTTTATCATTTCCACAACTACCACTCGTAATGCTATAAACCGTTTCACATGGTCTATATCACTTAAATATATATGATGTGTTAGTAAGCTATCAATAATATGTACTATTATAGTGCACGTGAATAGTTCAAATAAACTATTAAAATTAACAAAGGCTTAAGATATCCAAAAGACAGTTGTTTATCAAAGGGGCACATTTTATATACCAGTAGAGCACATTTCGTATCGGTCTTAGAGACGACAATGAAGAGAGACTATGTGAGTTCTGCCAAGTGAATGGATATGTTATCACAGGTACGATCTTCAAACACAGAACTATCCATAAGGAAACTTGGGTCTCGCCAAATGGAAGAGCGAAGAACCAAATTGACCATGTGTTAGTGAACAAGATTATGAGGACCTCAGTACTAGACACAAGAACACAAAGAGGTGCAGACGCAATAAGCAACCACTACCTTGTCAGATGCAAAATAAGACTAAAACTGTAAATATTTGAATAGATCAAAGGTAAAGCCTAAATTAGATATTGAAAAGCTTAAAGACAGGCAGATGTGAGAGCAATATAATGTAGAGGTCAAGAACAGATATGAAGCCCTGGATGTTGAAACACTAGAGGAATGTTGCGAAGGGCTGGAGAAAGTATATGTAGAAGCAGCTGAGATGACAATAGGATACACCAAGAGAGTAAGTAAACCTTGGGTCTCAGCAGAGACATGGGTTAAGGCAGATGAAAGGAGGGGAATTAATACGAAGATCAATAGCACAAAATCAGAGAGGATCAAAGAGAGATGGAGAGAGACTTACAGAATCAAAGACAGAGAAGTAAATAGAAGTGCTAGAAGTGACAAGAGAAATTGGATAGACAAAACGGCACAAGATGCCCAGAGAGCAGCAGAGAATGGAAGGCTTAAAGATGTTTACGCTATAACACGGAAATTGACAGGTAAATGGAAGAGCACTACTGCTGCTGTTAAGGACATAAATGGTAATATTATTAAAGACAAGCAGGCTAGAAAAGATCGATGGAAGGATCATTTTAGCTCTGTGTTAAACAGAGGTGATCCATTAAACTGCGTTCGTGAAACTGATGAGCGTATTGAAGCAGAGGTCGAAGTCGATTTAGGTGTTATTACAAGGCTGGAAGTACATGTTGCATTGATTAAGACTAGCAATGGCAAATCCCCAGGTTTAGATCAAGTAACAGCTGAAATGTTAAAAGCTGATGTAAATGCTCCAGTGGAAAGACTAACAGACCTCTTTAATATAATATGGTCAGAGGAGTCAACCCCAAAAAGATGGAACAAGGGGTTAATTGTTAAAAGCCCCCAAAAGGGGGACCTCACAGATTGCAGCAACTGGAGAGGCCTGACATTGCTGCCAGTTATGAGAAAGATCTTCGGAAGAGTGCTCATCAACAGATTAAAGGACGGAGTGGACAAGGTTTTGAGGCAAGAACAAGCTGGTTTTCGCCCAAACAGGAGTACAACAGAGCAAATATTTGCACTGCGTAACATCCTGGAGCAGTCAAATGAATAGAACTCACCTCTGTATGTGCATTTTATATTTTGAGAAAGCTATTGACTCTCTACACCGCAACAGCTTGTGGAATATACTGAAAGAGTACCAGATACCAGGCAAGATAATTAGAATTGTGAAGGCTTTATATGACAACGTTGAATGCGCAGTCGTGGATGAAGGCGAAACAACTGAGTTGTTCCACGTAACATCTGGGGTGAAACAAGGATGTGTCATGAGCGGGTTCCTGTTTTTGTTAGCAATAGATTGGATGATGAAGAGAGTACTTGCAGGAGAAAGAAGAGGCATCAGATGGAGATTTACCACGCAGCTTTAGGATCTGGATTTTGCGGACGATATTGCCTTGTTATCGGCAAAGCATGGCCACATCCAGAAAAAGACAGAGAAAGTAGAAGAGATGGCAGGAAGAATCGGTTTGAATATGAATATGAAGAAATGTAAGCACATGAGAATGAATAACAGGGTAGATGCGCCACTGAAAATCAACAACATAGAAGTGGAAGACGTAGAAGAGTTTGTATATCTGGGGGCCAAAGTCAGTAAAGATGGAGGAGGTACAGAAGACATCAAAAACAGATTAGGAAAGGCACGTGGTGCATTTAGAAACCTAAGAAGAATATGGACAAATGTTGCAATAGGCAGAAAGACAAAACTAACACTATTCAAAACGCTAGTAAGATCAGTGACAAAGAGAGAGGAGCAAAAGTTGGATGCTTTTCAGTTCAAGTGCATACGAAGAATACTGAAGATACCATGGACAGAACTAGTTAGCAATGACAGAATTATGCAGCAAACAGGCATAAATAGAATAAGTGTAGAGATACGGAGACGCAGATGGAAATGGATTGGTCATATTATGAGGAAGGAGACAGGAAATCATGCAAGAGTAGCAATGGAATGGGCACCAGAAGGAAGGAGGAAGGTTGGCAGACCCAAGACGACTTGGAGAAAGACAGCAACTAAAGAGAGAGACAAGAATGGCTGGAGAAGCTGGTCCGATGTGAGAAGAGCTGCAGAAGATCGACAGGGGTGGAAAGAGAGCATCTTGACCTTATGTAACAGACGTTACGGAGAAGATTAAGATAAGGGCACATTTGCTTTTTTGGGGGTAGGCACGTGCCCCCAGTACCCCCCCCCCCCCCGCTCCTACCCCCATGGATGTACGTACATCGCATAAAATTGGATATATAAATTCATGAAATAACGCAAACTAATAACGGCATAACTCTTTCATCAATTCTAACACAATTTTTAAACAGTTCAAGTGCCTTATCCTCGTCTAGATCTACCGTGATGTAAGTGAAATGCAGAAACAGAGTGCATATCATGGATATCACCATTGTCTCATCTCGTTGGAACATTTAATCCCTTTCTTCCCCTCACCTTAATCCCACTATCTGATAATGAAATATATGGTTTCGAGTAGTTATTTTAGGATGTAATTATATTAATTAAAATCTTTGATCTAAACTACCTGCTCTGACAAACCCATGTGTGTATGCACTCTATCCCATCCCAACTTCTTGACCTAAACTGATAATTAACAGAACAGAATATGTTTACAGAGCAGATCCCAGTTAAAAAATCCAAACGACCTATAATAAAATTTGCACACTGCTACTGATTCGTTTTAAATTGGGGTCATGGCTGAACCGTATTCTCCAAATGTGTCATTTTTCTCTGCCTGTATCTACACTGACTTTGTACATCAAACAATTATAGTGTACACACAGTCCTACTAGTAATGTTAACTTTCCTTTCATTATAATATTTACTAACACGCACGTCTACATTTCACCATGTACATTGTATCCTTTATATATGACCTGTCAATTACATTGCAATACGTCACCTGCATCTCTAAAGTACATATTCTCATACATCTCATAGTTACCGTAAATACATCAATCAAATGTAGCGCTGAGGGTCACCTTGACAATCGGTAAACCTGTATCTCTGTTTTACTACAATGTTAGCCAAGAACTAACAATAAATATTCTATCATTTAATATTTCATCTTGTTTAATTGTTCATGTTTTTCTGCATACATATTTTAACACTCAACTTGACTCTATCTTAGGTAATTAATTCCTACAAAATCATTACTACGATGTTTGTAGTTTCTTTTGCTTTTGATTTTAACTGTTCATCAAGGAAAAACACAACAAGTTTTACGATTCAAACCGAAATGGTGTGCACGATTTACGCAATGACTCACTGATTTTGTTGGCAACCAACTAGTAATTAGTAACGGTTACCTTCTTGGAGTCATTATATATTGTTGAAATTTGGTTGATTATTAAGGGTGATTTGTTTTGCAGGCTTTATTTTCTCTTTTAATTGCCTCTAAATTTGTTGGGAAATGAAATTTCAAAGAAAAAAGAAACAACCGGTTGTCAATGCTTCTCTTATTTTCACTAATATTTGGCCTAATTTACGCCATAAGTTGCATTGAAAATAGGCGTGGTTTGTCATAATATACATCGAGATATCTGTTGAAGAATTGCTACTCATACGTATATCCATACTTCAAATGTACTCTCAAATCAGCCTAACTACAAAATATTTACAAAATCCAAGCATTATTATACATAGACTTGAACATTTCTCATATCGCAATGGAAGCCTCACCTCCCCTCCCCAACTTGCGACGCGAAATAAACAAAATTACAAACTACAGTTTTATAAACGAGCTTGTCTTATTGAACTACATGTATGCTTCCATAGAGCCCCTTATATACCTTTATGTATGTTTGTTGCTCGCCCGTCCACATTTATTCTACTGAGTTGTATGAACATATCTGGGCGCTGTACTTTAAATAGTTCAATGTAGGTTATATGACTCATATGTATATAATCTAGACGATGATACAGGCTACAGGTTATATAAAACACGGTTATATAACAAGGCAGGACATTCATATTGTTCTCTGAGGAAAATTGAAATTGAATTCTGCAAATTAAAACTGTAGGTAGCATGTTTTAACTACTAAGAAAAACGAGAAAGTGATTTAATCATTATTCATATCCTCCGTACTATAAATAAAACATGCTAAGGGAACTTGCTAAAAGAATTCTGCGTATTTAATGTAACTTGGCTTTACAATCAAACTGATATTTGCATTGAGATGTTTATACTTAAAACTGTAGAATAATAGAGGTGATGCTGAGGGAAAACACAACAAACATTCAATAACATATATACATGTTTCGTTTACGTTGAAAGAATTATACCTTATAACTTGTATCGATAAAATTTAAAACTTTTATTTTAATTTCAATTATTAATGTGTCTAGTAATAATTTTATAAGTTTATAGAAAGGTTATGTTGTCATGAGAACATTTCAAATTTAGTTATTCCTCTAAAATTAAATTTAGCATGAAGCACAGCGCCGCCGCTGACCCACTTCCGGGTCATCACCCAGTTCCTCTTAGCATCCTTCCGTCTCCTGACGTAGAACTTTGTACAAGAGGTAGATTACTTGTCTGCATAGGTTCATGGTATGTAAGGCAACAAACAGATCAAGTGATGACGGACGGAACTACTCATTCATCATTAATTGAAGGTCCGGTAGGGGTGTTGGGAGATTATCTATTCAGAGGACTAGAACAGGTCACAATCCTCGAAAAATTACATCCATGTTCGTAGTTTGAGTTTTTGATCGATGGTACCGTTGATTTCGATGGAGACTTCTTTAATGGGAGTTTCATTGTTTATAACCTCAATAATTATTAAATTCATAACGTTAGTACTCCAAAATTAAAACTGTCAAGGAATGAAGAAGCTAAGCATGATTTGCAACCTTGTTAAAAAAAACTATATTATTGGGACAGGTATTACGTTTACGACTATTGCAAGCTTTGTATTTGGTCTTGTT
Source organism: Apostichopus japonicus (assembly GCF_037975245.1). NCBI lineage: Eukaryota > Metazoa > Echinodermata > Holothuroidea > Aspidochirotida > Stichopodidae > Apostichopus > Apostichopus japonicus. Next base: position 40,384,642 of record NC_092576.1, read on the forward strand.
CAAAGGAACAGAAAAATGGACACTTTTCATTCACATGTACATAGCAGAATTGACCTGTTGAGACTTCTATATTGTTTATGATCATTGATCTCAAATTTGAGAGGTTATTAATTAATCAATGTATACACGGGAATATATGATACACGGGATATTGTTTGGTTCTTGATCCATTTTTTTTGGGGGGGGGGGGGCGGGTGGATTGTTTGTAATCATCATTATTAGCTTAAATGTGTTACTGTGTTACTGTATTTAATGATTTTTTTTTTCTTTTCTGTGATTTCAGTCTAAGTGATTGTCTGCTGCCCTCATATTTACCTATTGGATCATCTTTATCCGCATTGAAATCTCAAGATGTGAAAGGTGGGGTATATTTTACATATTGATCAACCAGTTTATATTGGTGTTTTAAAAGTTCTAGCAGAGGATGCATCTCTACTGTTAGTATATGACATACATAAATAAACACAAATATCATGTAAGACTACTAACATAGGTAAATTTAAAATGAAGTGAGATTTACAAAATAAGGATGCTCATTTATAACCAGCGAATCCAGCGAAGAACACAAGTTGTGGCTCAGTATGCATGGTACAGTATCTTGTTTACACATGCCATCATGTATTGTGTAAATGAGATGCTCTTAGAATAACAAAATCTCATAATTATGTAATTGATTTGAAAATGGATCACGATAAGTGGGTTGCTTCTGGTATGTATTTGTGATATTTCTTGTTTTATTGAGTCAGTGATTTTTTTGTAAATCACTAATCTCCTCTTGATGCGTTTTGAACGCTTGCAAAATACAAGAAATACGAACAATTTTGCAAAAGCATTAATATTTACCTCGGGTATTTGCAAATTTCTCAAAGTCGCAAGAAATAACTAGATCTCTTACAAGTTGTCATCCCCTTCAAGCAGATAAAAAAATCACAACACAGTAGATTAGCAAAATACTTTCCCAATCAGTGTATTTGAGATATAACTAATGGTTATAGCAACTATTCTGCTTTGTTCACACTTCTATGGTTGAGTGTGAGAGTTACTTATGTATGTAGTATAGGGAACAACAACGACCATGGTCAGATGTGTGTTGCACACCTGCGCAATCCATTTATTAGAGAAAATCATCCATATTTTCGTAAAGTCAGATCGCGCTTAATCAAGTTCTGTAGTTTAAGAGCTGAATAGTCAGGGTATAATTATTTTCATTTCTATATATTAATTGAAATATATTATTATACAACCAAGTTTCGAAGACTAAAATGACTCGAAGCAATATTTTTTACTAGTCTGAAAGACTAACTAAAACAATGCTTTGGACTCATTCTTTTCCAGTGCATCTTTTGAAGGCTGAACTTAAATATTCATTAATAAATCTGAACACGAATTAGCAAATCGTACACTTGAATTAAAAAATTAAAAATAATGGTTTCTGCCAAATTCCCTAAAAAGTTACCAAACAAGGGGAGAGTGACAACTTACAGTGAAATGATATGACACACGTTTGAAGGATTGGTTCAGGTGTTAAACATGTCTATTTTGTATGAAAGAGCACAAAAAGACCAAAAGAACAGTGAAGAAACTACCATGATAGCATGCTCTGTTAAGGAGACATGACACTTTGAAGATATCAAAATTTCTTTGAAAACGACTGGTGTAGAAAGCCTTACTGTGAGGATGTGACGTCATTTCCTCACTTCCTTAACACTTGTGAATATATTTCTTTAAAAATTATTTACATTTTTTAACACATTTGAAAATAATATAATCAAAACTTCTTCAGATGTTTAATCTCAAATACTTCCTTTGACAAATATGAGATCTCCTGACATATCTTTTGGTTGAAAGTCATGAAATCTCACAAAATATTTAGAGAAAAAACAAGGACTTTTCAGGAATGTGAGGGTGTGGCATCACAGCTAGTCAGATTTCAGCAGTTTCTACACAATATGATAAAACTTTACACTTGAATATCTCATTAACCGAAAAAGATCTTTGAACAGTTCACCATTGTGTTTCTTTTATTGTCCTCTTTCATATAACATAAACATGTATGACAACTGAACCAATCTTTAAATCTCATTGTAGCGGAAATTGCCTAGTATTTTGAAAGGTTATTACGTAAGCTATATTAAGAGGCAACCTTTCTGTTGAGCTCATATAGAGACAACGTATCTATTCATAGCAGGGAGTTGGTATGGAAAACAACTCCCTGTTTATAACCTGTACTTGTATATGGGAGGTAATACATGTTTAATTGAGACAGGCACAACGTAAAGATGAGAGAGTTGATATATTTGGGCACGGTTCAGACAGGTTTATTGGTGACCATTGATTGGTCAGATCTTAACTACTGGTATATATGCATGGTTGTTTTAAAGACCGCTGATTGGACAGATCTTAACTGTGGGTTTATATACGTAGTTGTATACTTGACCGTTGATTGGTCAGATCTTAACTGCTGGTATATATACGGGGTTATTTTAATGACTGTTGATTGGTCAGGCTTTACTGTTGGCGTATATATGGTAATTGTTTTAAGCGATTGTTGATTGGTCAGGATTTTTAGCAGTGTTTATGCGTGTAGTATTTCCGTGGTATTATAATGAGATGTCATTGCTTTAGCAGGGCTGTTCAGGTGCATTGAAAGAGAACCTACATATCCTCTTCCCGTACAGCAAGCCTATATTTAGAAATAAAACTGCCAGCCTTAAACACTTAAGGAATGCCTGACTCCTAGACAGTGTATACAATGTAAGTAATGCCTGACTCCTAGGCAGTGTATACAATGTAAGGAATGCTTGACTCCTAGGCAGTGCATACAATGTAAGGAATGCCTGACTCCTAGACAGTGTGTACAATGTAAGGAATGCCTGACTCCTAGACAGTGTGTACAATGTAAGGAATGCTTGACTCCTAGACAATGTGTACAATGTAAGGAATGCCTGTCTCCTAGGCAGTGTAAATAATGAAAGGAATGCTTGACTCCTAGGCAGTGTGTACAGTGTAAGGAATGCCTGACTCCTAGACAGTGTGTACAATGTAAGGAATGCCTGACTCCTAGGCAGTGTATACAGTGTAAGGAATGCCTGACTCCTAGGCAGTGTGTACAATGTAAGGAATGCTTGACGTCTAGGCAGTGTGTACAGTGTAAGGAATGCCTGACTCCTAGGCAGTGTATACAATGTAAGGAATGCCTGACTCCTAGACAGTGTGTACAGTGAATGGAATGATTGACTTCTAGGAAGATGTGTACAGTGTAAGGAATGCCCGATTACTAGGCAGTGTATACAAAGTAAGGAATGCCTGACTCCTAGACAGTGTGTAATTATGTGCAATATTAAGAGACGTTTAATTATATTATGAAACTTTACATTATTCTCTCTAATGTTTTGTCTTTGATGTTTTTATGTTTACAAGCCTTGCCCCCTTTCCGTTCCGTCCATTTGCCCGGAGCTTCCTGTTTACACCACTGACGTATTAAAAAAAAAAACTTGTGAAAATCTATTGATTTGGGAAAAATTCTTATATTATTATTCTTCATTTACCAATTTCTGTTGTTCTAGTTTAACGGATTTTAATATTAGTTTTATAATTATCATTACTTCAAGTGTATTTTTGTAGTACAGGAGGTACAAACAGAAAAATGTCATCTGATATTTCTTGTTCACGAGTATAAATCAAGACCGGCTTAGTCCCAAGGCTATGACGTCACTCTTACATTTTAGATGTATACACCAGGTTCCAATATAACCTCACGTATGTTTACTTCTTGTATTGATTAATGTCAGCCCGTCAATAATAAATCAATATCGTTTCATTCATCGTGTATAGTGTATATATTATTTCATTGACATACCGATTTCTTTTCTTACAGTGATCTGGACTCCTGACACCAATAAGTGGGATCAACAATATCTTCTGGATCAAGAATTTGGTATTTGGCTGGTAAGTGCCACGAATTTTGTAGGTAGTATTTGGGAAGACATCAGTGATTAAACTCACCAACAAAAGCAACAGGAAAATAGCAAAGTTCGTGTCATAATGTGTAATAAATGTTTCTTGAGAGGACTGTGATCCTAGCTCGGAGTGAGATATTCGATTAGATGAAGGTACAGTTAGATACAATAAATGTCAATTAATACACTGTTTTTTTAAGGACATTCTAGTTCAAATGGCAAATAACCACATACAATGTAGTATTGGTAAGTAGTTAAAGTAGTAACTAAATATACAATGAGTGGATTAAAGTTACGTAGTAAATAACTAACATTCAATATACATTCAGTAGATTAAAGGGATGAATGTAGTAAATAAATATGGGTCATTCCGTTTCAAATTACAGATGGAGGTTGCTGGACCCTCACCTAAAATTCTGAATTTATTGTATGCCTGGAACACCATGAAATAAGCAAGAGCTTTTGGATTACAACTAATGCATGTTGGGTGGCTTGCAATTCAACATTGTAACTCAAATTAAAATAGTAAAATCTCTGTTCCTTTCAACATTAACTTCATTTTGGATCCCACTATTCGGATTAAATCTACAACTTTAAAAAAATTAGAATTATATCCACCACGTTTTTCTAATGCGCAGTGTGCCTATTCACCTATACCGAATTTTCAATAGATTAATATGCGTTAACTGATTCGAAACATGTTCCTCTAGATAATTAATGATCTTATCTCACAATCAAGAAAAGAAAACAAGTTTGGAATGATATCCCGGCAATGTTTATATCATAGAATAGTTAAAGGCCATGTTTTGTATTGATTGTTTCTTCTTTACTTTCTACAGGATTATGAACCATTGTAGAATATGAATACACAGCAAACACATGTTACTGAAGACAACCTCAGTTCTGATTCTCCTGTCACTGAAAATACTCTCGGTCTCTACAACACACATTAGCGTCTAATGTAGATGACGTCATTAACAACATAACTAATGAAGTTGCAGCAACTGGCGTCATGATTGTAAATAGTTTGAGGGTCAAACGAAAGTCAAATTAATGTGTGTAATGCAGCTTTTAATATCTGTCTCTAGAAATACTCTCTCCGGGATGCGCAATACATTGACATACATTGCCTGAGGAATGGTACAATACGTGAGTGCTAACCGTCAGTGGGGATTCATTATGATGAACAGTCGGAGCTTGAACAAACTGTTTCATGTGAATTAATGTACAGGGACATATACCTAACTACTTTGGTACATTTATGTAATCATATTGCAATATTACAAACTGGCTTTGCTTTATTGGAAACCTACGTATATATCATTGTGTATAAATGATGAACCATGTGTATAGTCTTATGGGGTTGATATGGTAATTAATTGTGTTACTTCATTCAACGTTGATTATCAAATATTACTACAAAGTAAGGGATATTAGTTTTAAATGGTCATATCGTTTGTTTCGATGAGACGGAATAGTGAGGAATAGCACAAGTAGGTAGGGTGGGGTGTTTCTTAGAAGGAAATTCAAAAAGTTATGTCAACTATATACAATCTTAGCAGAGGGAGTGGTGATGGTAGTGGGTGGGATTTGCAGGGTAAAGTTATGACATTTGGAGAGAGTGCCTTGGATATCACTGGGTTATTATTTAAATATTACTACTTGTCTATTGATATTAGACATGTGGGTTTGTATGAGGGGGAAGGGTGGTAGGGAAATGTGAAATACTTATTTTTAATGTAATTTAGAATGTTAAAGAAAGAAAACCATCCTAAATGGTGGAAGACATTGAAAAAGTTATATCAACCGACACAATATGTACATTGGAAGGAAGAGAGAGACTGGTGGGGTATATTAAGGTAGAGTTAAGATGTGAATAAGTCATGTGACATCAATTTAAGAAAGTATACAATACTGTATATATGACAAGCTGACTTAATGAGTATGAATTCTTGTCTACTAATATTAGACATGGATGGTTTTGGGGTCGGGGTTACAAAGGGTTAGGGGTGAAATGTAAATGAATTATATAGGACATACGTTAACTAACTTAACTACGTAATCGACTCAAAGTAATAAACAAGGCTATATTATCAAGTTAAATGAGGGTCTCAATATATCAATTTATGCTTCCCTTTCTGTGATGTAATGCTGTGATGAATACCTCGTATTCACTCATACAGGGGTACACAATTATACCTGGCTATAACCGTCGATCATAAGCGTTTCTGTGAAGTTACATATTAACTACTAATCATTAAAAACTGCCTTCTTTCATGTACAGCATATTTGTAAAATAAAGAACTGTGTACTTCATTCAGTGCTTATTCAATTGTATTACTGTGTTTATCACCTTTCGACTCGACTCGACTACGAAAATGTCATGCATAACATACACAGATGTCTATCATCACTCACTAATGAAGTCCAACTGTTAAAAGTGCGACTCTTTGGTTAGTCCTGAATGGAATTACAAAAAGGAGGATCACATAATAACATTTATCCACGAGGTAAGCACTGGTTACCGATAAAATACCATTTAATCGTTTAAGATATCCGTGTATCGTTTAAGACCCCATGTATCGTTCAAGATCCTACTTCTGACATACCTGTGTGTGCATGCATACTACACCTGATTATATCTTTCTAGTCTTATTTCCGTCTACACACCTGGTCGCAGTCTACTCTCCTCACAGTCTCTTAATCTTGTTCAACCTGCAACAAAGTCTTACCATGCTGACTCATCCTTTGCATCGTCTGCTCCAAGACCTGAAACTCATTGGTTCAGCATAATAAAACTGCTACCCCGGAAGACTTTTTTAAGAAAAACTAAAGGCTCATCTCTGCAAACTTTGCTTTTGATCGGTAGATCCATTTTGTTTTCGTTTTACATTGAACAGCGTCTTGAGCTAATACCCGGTTCTAGATAAGGGCGCTTTACAAATTTCTTATTATGCTTACAAAAGGGAACTAGTTTAGACTGCTGACCATGCAGATTTTGAGCATATCTATGCAAACTCTAGACCTGTCAACCTGTTTGACCCCAAAATAGGGAGAATAACATTTTTCAGGGCCAAAAAATAGGGAGAATAAGGGGAAAGTATGGAGGTTGGTACTTTTCAACTGAAATGATAGAAATACTCCAAAATAAGTAGTATATTTACGCAATACAGTTAGAGAATCATCCAATCAGTGTTTCTTGTTGTAGTTTACAGTAGTTCGCTCCGCTTTCTCCAGGGTTTATTTAGTAGGCTTCCATTTGAAACAGTGGTTTCTGGGTAATGTGACTTCATGACTAATATGCTAGATAAAGTCCCATCAAGACTTGACTCATACAGAGGTACACACTTATACTTGGCTATTATTGTCGACCGAAACATTTCTGTGAAGTCACATAATAACTACTAATAATTAAAAAGGGCATTCTTTCATGTACAAAATATTTTTTAAATAAAGATCTGTGTACTTCACTCAGTGTTTATTCAATTGTATCAATATGTTTATAACCTTTCCACTCGATTATGACATATCATGTTTAACAGATGTCTATCACCACTCACTAAAGTCCAACTGTGCAAAGCGCGACTGTTTGATTAGTCATGAGTGGAATTACAAAAGGAGGTTATTATTTAAATATGATAACTTGTATATTAATATTAGACATGTGGGTTCGGAAGAGGAGGATGGGTGGGACGGGGGGGGGGGGTTGAAGGGAAGTGTGAAACACTTGTTTTTAAAGTAATTTAGTATGTTAAAGAAGAAAAAAATGTCCTATTTGATGGAAGGCATTGAAATAGTTATATCAACTACACAATATCTTGGGAAGGAAGAGAGAGGCTGTGGAGATATCTGAAGGTAGAGTTAAGAGGCGAAGAAGTGAATGTGACATCAATTAAAGAAAGCATAATATACTGTAGATATGAAAAGCTGACGTCATGAGTATGATTACTTGTTTATTAATATTAGATGTGGAGGATTTGGGCGGTAAGAGATGGATTGGGTAAAATTGAAATGGCTAAGATATGACAAACGTTAACTATTGAATCGTCTCACATTATTAAACGATAATATATTATCAAGTTAAATTAGGGCCCAAACAATCAATTTAAGTTTTTGTTACGTAATGCTGAGATGCATACCTCATATTCACCATACAGGGATACACACTTAGACCTGACTATGTTTGTCAACTGAAATATTTATATGAAGTATATTAACTACTAATACATAACCCAGAATGTAAAACATGGTTTTCACAATTTTGACCCCTGGTGAACTCAAACGACCATTGACCATTGACCATTGACCCACAACATTAAGCTTCCTGTACTCAATGTGGTACAATAACATATCAAATATGCGATCTGTCCAAGCTTCCCTTGCGATATTATGTTTAGAAAAATGCGTTAGTGTAGAAATACAGGTAAGAGGGCTGTGAAGTAAATGTTTGGCATTTGTTGACTTCAAATGACCTTTGACCTCCACCAAAATCAATAGTTGGCTCCTTAAATTTGATATGGAACATCTACAAACCAGATATGAGATCTATTCATGGTTTCTGTAAGAGAGTGTGTTTCTTCTTGGCCAATGGGAATGTGCCTCATCTTTATTCAGTAGGTAAGATCATGACTTCTGATGTTTGATTATTCCTTCAAGTAGCATAAAGAGATCAAAGGGCTCATTAGCATTCTTGATCTACTTGGGGATCAGTTGTATTACCAGAGTTCTACTATATACTTAACATGTTACTTATGCCAGGGTGTGGCAGCATGTACCTCCCATACTGATACTGTGTGGCCTTTAATTGTCAACACATTTGCGTTAGGAGTAAAATATACCAAAGAGGTACGTTTGAACTATTACGGTTCATGGAGTTTGAAATGTAAATGTGTAATTGTAGAAATAATTTGAGTTGCGTCTTTGAGGTTTAAGTTGCATTTTCTAGTCTTTATGTGATACTTTGTATGTTTTGTACTGCTTGCGATTTATCGATTATTTTGTGATATATTTGTACGTTAATACAGAATTTTTATTTATATATATATATATATATATATATATATATATATATATATATATATATATATATATATATATGTATATATATATATGTGTGTATATATATATGTATATATATATATATATATATATATATATATATATATATATATATATATATATATATATATATATATATTGTAATTTTCACGGATTGAATATATGTAAATATTCAGTCAAAGCCTCGGTGTCTTCTTTTGTCTATGTCTCTACGGCTACGGCTACAGTTCCCTTCTTGCAATATCATGTTTACAAGGATTTCATTATTTAACCTGTTGACCTAAAATAATCTTTGACCTCCACCAAAGTCAATTGGTCTTCATCCTAAGTATGAGTTCTGCCCAAGCTTCCAATATGAAGATATCATTCTAACAAGGTTTTCACAATTTGACTTCTGAAAAAGACACAAGAGAACTCCACCAAAACGACATGCTTCTTGTTCTGTTAGTTCTACACATCAATTATGAGGTCTGACCAAGCTTCCCCTTCTTGAGTTATTGTGTTTACAAAGTATTCTTTGAAACCAAACAAGCCTTTCATATACGGAATATGTTTTAAATAAAGAAATGTGTACCTCGTCCAGTGCTTATATAACTGTTTCAATGTGTGTATCACCTCTCGACTATGACAATGTCATGCTTTACGGTTGTGTGTCATCACTCAATAACACAGTCCAACTTTACAAAGCGCCTGTTTGATTAGTTATACGTGGAAGTCAAAAGGAAGGACCACATAATAACACTTATCATCGAGGTACTGCACTGGTTACTGGTAAAATACCAAGTATTGTTTAAGATATCGTGAATCGTTCAAGATCCTAACAAATTATCCGACATACCGTTGTTTGAATGGTATTGCACCTGATTATATCTATCCAGTCTTAGTTCCGTCTACACACCTGGTCGCAATCTACTCTCTTCACAGTCTCGTAACCTTCTTCAACATGTAAAAACGTCTCACCATGCTGAATCATCTTTTTTATCGTCTGCTTGGAACTCATTGGCCCGCCATAGTAATACCGCTACCTCGGAAGACTCTTTTTTAAAGAAAGACTAAAGACACAAATCTTCAAACTTTGCTTTTGATCAGAAGGTCCATTTTGTTTTTCGTTTTACATTGTACAGCGCTTTGAGCATAAACCATCATCTGGATAAGGGCGCATTATAAATTTCATAACTATGCATCCAGAAGAGCACTAGTTTGGACTCGTTACTGACAAACAGACATCAACAGATCCATGGAAACTCAGTGCAGTGGAACAATGGGTACATTTGCAAAGGAATACTATAGTGGAAAATCCTGACAATCAGGATTTACCTTATTAGCGAATAACATGATAACAAAACCATTTCACATCAATTAAAATTTCATCCTCTATTAAGGTTTATTTCTGTTATTTTCCACTGTTACATATATGTATTTAATAAGAAACAACCTGCTGTGAAATGAGTATTGAATGGAGTCACTGATTTCCAAACCACAATGGCCATTTTTGTGTTCAAGACCAGTCTGTGTCACCAATACATTGTTCATAATACAATAATTGTAATGTCTTGACCTAAGAGAATACAGTGATATGTTTCACTGATTCAGGAAAAGACTAATGAAAGGAGAAACGGTTTATTACAACAGTGTGAAATATTTTATCAGCTTGTTCTCATGAAAGGCAAATACCTTCAACCAGCCTATAATTGTGTGGTTGCATTTACAGCTGGCATATATTAAAGCTTTTAGAGTGAGATTAAAATTGATAGCACGTGTGCAATGATCAGTGACTGTACCTACGCACCCTGGATATAATTTTCACATGGTAAAGACATGGTTAAGGCATAAGTCCAACATGCTTGAAGCATGGTTGTTATATGATAAGAAATATAATCAGATAACAGGAATAAGAACTGATTTTACCCTGGAGTGGGTACCTCTTTCAATATTAATTCATCACAGAATAAAGACATTAGTACCTAAAGTAGTCTATTAGACACACATCTTCCCCCAACATCCCGTCCCGCTACCCATACTTCCGTCCTGGCGACCTTCCGCTGCACCACAATTCAATACTTAACCATACAATATTGCTCATATTGAATACATGAGTTTATGGACGCAATAAAAGGAGACAAAACAATGTTTTTCCACATGCTCGCACCCCTACCTAGCAAAGTTAGAAGAAACTATATATATATTGATATATTTTCTTTAACTAAGCGTTCTTTTTAAGTATATATTGACAATAATCCCTCTTTATGGATGCTAGTATTAGCCACGAATAATTTTAACTCAATGGTAATCTATGATAGTTTTATTAATATTGATCATGAATAAGCAGACGTGTTTATAAATGGGACAATGCTTCACAAACCTGGTTCTGAAGATCACAAAGGCCAAGGTTCCTCTCTGTTTTCCTCATCAAGAATTGAATCCTTCTGGCCATCTCTTTGTTATATATAGATCTCATTTCTTCGTATTCCAATCTTCTCCTCTTTTGGAATGGTTTCTCGAAACACAAAGGATGTTGTCCCTTGACAGAGAGCTTTTCAGAAATTAAACCAAATAATTATACTTTAAATACGACCAACCGTGATTTCCAATAAACACTTAACAAAAGAACATGGTTTCTTAAAATAAGCGTTTGGCAGAGGTCAAGGTAAATGCATGTACTTTCCACTGTTTGCCGCTACTTTGGTCCAAGGTTGCCAATTGTCGAACTATCTCAGAATCTTAATGAATGGACGAGAAGGCGGATCCATAATTCTTAATTGTGTCTGGTTCTCCTCCTGAAATACCGCTATAAAAGAAATGTTCCACGGGAAATGAGCTAGGTGATGCCAGAACTGACGAGCACCATTCCTAAACTGTATTCATAGTTGCAAATATACTGGGACTTCTGGACGCTGTCACCATATCAGAATCACTCACCGAATTGCCCTGGTCTCTGAAGGAAGAGTAGACAATGTTCAGGCTGTCAAGTTTAGAAACTTAATGTGTGAATCTTTCAATGCCCTGTAGCAGAAATAATATGTAAACAGTGGAACTTTTTGGACATCGAAGAGCACGCTGTGCAGCAACGGGATCCAAGATCTCAAGGAAAAGCAGGAGTGAATTGGATCGTGCTTGTTTTGTGCTTGATATAACTTCACACGGCCATTGAGGGTATGCGGGCTGGAACGAGGGAATATATAACATTCGATCCCTTTCCATTCGATCGCGATTCCATCTGTTGCCCAGACTAGCTGGTGTAATGACCAAGAGTAACAGTTTGTCAAGTTGATATTTATCATAGATGCAAAGAAGTTGTTGTCCGGTCGACAACATCTCCGGAAGGGTGAATTGCAAGTTTCGTTTGATATTGAACACTCCGTTGTACTGAGATGGCCCCGTGACAGAGCATCTGCGATGTTGGTTCAATTGACTTTTATATGAGTTACATGGAAAAATATATTGTTCCGATGAATCCAAGGAAGGAGGTCTTAAATCACTTGACTTCGTTCTCCCTTGTCTGTAAGTGTTAGTGAAACCGTTAATTGGGCCAAAACAGTTCATGTGAGTGAGTACGTGCTCTTGCCACCGCTTCTAGTGCCATTTGCTTATATTACGTCTCCTGAAGTGTCGGGGACTGCCAGAAGTCAGTCAGCGATGAGCACAGACGTTACGAGTTTCTTGTGCAAGGTAGTGAGAATTGAGTGCCACTATCTTCCTAAGACTGGAATCGCTTGTAATAGGGCAGTTAGTGTTTTGAAGCAGCCAAATTGAAAGTCTTAAATAAGGAGCAAGTCTACCACACTTGTCATGAGGCCAAACATTGTTAGCCTAGATCTTGACGAGATTTAACTTATTTTGACAAATTTGGCGAATTGATGCGAGTAGCTGGTGGATCCTGTCCGGTGCAGGCAGGCCTTACATTCTGTTGAAGAAAGTGCCTTTGCTATGACTAAGTTACTCTTTAAATACGACTGCTTGCCTATTAATATTATACATGAGGGTTTGGAGGGGTAGAGTTAGGGAGGTGTGAAATAGTTGTGTTTCAAGTTAGAATGATAGAGAAAGAATAATGTTCTAAATAGTGAAAGGCATTGTAATATTTTTATCAACAACACAATACCAGTGAAGACAGGCTGATGGGGTGTATGACGGTAAAGTTAAAATATAAATAAGTCATGTGATATCCAGTAAGGATAGCATACAATACTGAAGATATGACAAGCTGACTTAATGTATATAACTACTTGTATATTAATGTTAAACACGGGGGTTTGGGGGTAAAGAATGGGTAGCGGTGGAATCGTAATTTTAGTATCAAACAAAGTAAATGGCTTAGATATGACAGACGTTAAGTATTTAATCGTGACAAATATCAGTCGAAAGTAACATGTTTTTTTCAATTATTTTACACAAAGTGTTTCCCACTGTATAATTATTGTTATTAAGGAAAGTTCGTTATATCATGTGATCTATTTGAGGGAAGAAAATATGTATTGAAACTACTGACATTGAAATCACTGATGTTGCTTATTGGATGACAATAAAATGTTTTTGGTTATACAGAATACTTTAAGGCTTGACGATCTTATCTAAATTAAAAGATGTAATACTGGTCCTAACCATCGGTTCCTATGTATGTAATAAAATTTCAGAAGCCACTCATTATGTTTAAATTTAACGTTCGTTAATTGGAAAAGATCGAAACGACATTTACGGTGACATTGAAATCAAGGCAATTTATATCATCTGATTTTATGATATATTTAGTGCTTAGACACACCCAACCTATATACTCAAGTGCAAATTCATATGTTTAACATAACAGGTGGCACGAATAAACAAAATAGAAATAACAACACACGGAGTATAAACAACTGGTGTAATGTACAACACATTATACATGTACCGTATGACTTAATACGTTTCTATACAGAAAATATACAAGCTGTACACGATACTCTTTCTTTTACCTATTGTCTTCCCTTACTTTTTAAAAAGGAAATTGTTGACGAAATTCATATTAGAAGGTTATATCTTAAAACAGATCACTTTCATCTAAGGTCACTTTATATGAATGACTTTTAACAAACACGCAATTATTCCTGGTTACTTTAGAAAGAGTTTTTAATCGTCATAATCAGTTTCCCTTCTGAAGAAGATCGATTAATTAGACGAAACAATAATGTAAAAAAACAATCCTTACCATATTATAGTTTCAACAAGAAAATTGTCATTTGATGATAATGAGCATACGTCAACGGTTGTCCTTTAAAAGCATATAAGGACCCTGAACAACACGCTGTGGTAAAGTATCAAAGTTGAAAAGTGCAACCTATTATATCATTGGAAATCATCACCATAATATGATTGTATTTTATTTATTTTTTCAAAGTTGATGCTGTTAATTCAGAAAACTTTAAAACCATTTCTGAAAAGAATAAGAAAACATGCATTGCCTGGCACTCTCTTTGTGAATAAAGCAATAAACTAAAGCTTAAGCAATGCCGTTTAGTGCAGTAATATTATTGAAAGAAAGGGCAGCAATTATATTTTGTTTATCTTATATGAATTGAAAATATGTCACGAGCAATATATAAGTATGAGTACAAGAAGGATCCACCGTGACCTAAAACATATCAGTGAATGTAGTGGTTTGAAAACTGGAAAACTAGAGAAATGAAAAAAGGAAATTGTAAGCATCCATTCCATTATTCATGTTAGAACATGATTCAATCCGACAATTGTGATCTGTTGGCTAAGATTGCTGGAACAATTAGCACTTGGATCCCATGTCTATATAGCTATACCTCTGGGAACATTATGAAGTGATCCATGTAGTTGAATATATGTTTCAATCAGTTATAACAATTCCACAGGAGTGGATAGACTTAATCAAACTCATTGTTCTATACTCATAAACCAACCAAATATTAACAAGAAAGTATGAGCGCAGGTAATACAGCTACATTAATTCTAGTCAATAAGACATTCACCATTGTATTCTTTCAAATTCTCATCGCTTTCTTTGAATATGAAATCGATGATTTCCTGCAGATACATAGTAGGTATGATATTAACCGTCGTATTCAGTATTACGATTGTATAATAATGCTCTGTATAAAATATATGTTGCTTTCATGTGATATTAACACCAAAGCAACTAAGACTGAAACAAACAGCCAGTTGTCATCGACAATTCAGCAGCACATTGGAACACGTTTATGAAAACATAAATTATATTATTTGCCTGATTCCGGTCGTGTTATATCAGCGTTAATGATATACACCAATACATGGCTTCAAAGGGTTATTAGTTGAAATTTATTCATGTTATCAATTCCTGCGACACAGTTCACATTTACAACATTTATGTAAATAGTTAACATGAGATTATTACAATATACAAGATTATGCTTGTTTGTATATTATAGTCTCAACATGTGCTTGAAAACTCGTCTGAAGTTTTTATTAAACCCACAGTAAACCAAGGGGTTTGCGACTGAATTCATTGCCACGGTGAAAAATATCAAAACTAATTCCCCATGCTTTAATTCTGTACCTCTAATGAGAAGAAAAAAACAAAGGTGACAAAAACAAAACATTTGTTATAAATATAAAGAAGTTGACTTTTGTTAGTTTGATTTCATAGGAGGAAAATTGTCTACATGATTGTCTTTGATGACCAGTCGTTTGATGATTTTGTCCAGCTGATGATGATAATGGGTTTGTTGATACAAGAGTTACTGACACGTTGCTTGTGGCAGGGTTATTTTGTCTCACTCTTTGATGACTTTTGCGAACAGTTCGGAAAGTCAGGACATAAAACAATGGAATTATAACAAAACAACTAAAAAATGTAATAATTAATGTGTAAACTTTGTACAAGATTCCGATGAAGTTATTCTCTTCGTAAAAGCAAAACTCTTTACCGAAGAAACGTTCTGTTCCGTACGAAGTAACGGAGACTGTCAAATTTAGAAGTATATTAAAAATCCATACAAATGCAATCTGCAATGTTATAATTCGTTTGTTAAACAGTTTATGATATACGGTGCGGTTCTTTGTCACAAGTACGTACCTGTTAATAGCAATCAATATGAGATGTTGAATCGAAACAGGAGTAAATGTTGTACTCGTTTGGTAAAATAATCGACACAAAAATGAATTTGAAATCACAGTCTCTAATGAAGCAAACGCAACCGCGAGTAGAGGTAACACAAGGCAGCAAGTTCCAAAATCAGAAAATGCCAAACTTACTAAATAGTTATTTGCAGCAATCCGCAATTTTTCTGTTCTGGGTGATCGCAAGTACAACGAGAACGTTACCAAAAGATCCAAACATAAATCCTAAACTGCATAATATAATTAAGAAGTGTTTTATTACTGGTGGTATCGGCAAAGCTAAATAGTTTAAATAGGTTGGATCCAGTGTACTGTGCACCGTCACAAAGCTTGACTGGTCGGTTGTTAGATTTTTGTATATTTCCATTCTCGCGATGTATGCGTATGGATTCAGTTATCAAATGTTTTTCACAGTAAATTACTGAAAGTATACTTCTAAGTAATCATAACTTCAATGGCGCTGCTTTTATTACAGGGTACCTTGCGGGTACTCACTGAGCCTTTGTGAATAATATCATAAGTTTCAAAGGTTTAAGGTAGGATTTGTTCTTACTAAGCTGATTAGCTCCGGCAAAAGTATACTGTACATTACCGTACTTTTGCGCAACTTCAATAATCCCATTTGATGCTTATGTGCAAGCTTCATGATGGTTCAATAGGTTCATCAATGTCTTTGTCCTATAAATCACTCACAAATTGACAGTTGTAAAAAATATGCTATTCACAGTACAATGAGCAAAGGAATAGCTCTCACCTATAAAAACAAAATTTGACTAGGATTGGATTTATAGACCTTGTCTATATGCTATAAATGTTCGAAGTTGAACTATATTCTCGAGTTATTCAATGATGTGTTGCTTCAAGTGTTTTGAAACAAAGAGGAAGTCGAGGAAGTCGAGGAAGATTCCGGGCCGTCCTTAAAAGTGTTTCGTTTCTTCTTTCTTTCTTTTTTCTTCAACAGAAGAAAACACTTTACTTGTAATGACAAGATGATTTCACTTTCAGTTTATAAAATCAATGAAGATTTCATCCACATCCTGTTTAAACTATAAACTAAATAAACAACATTTACTGATGATATTTTGTATAGACTTTTTCTTTCCTTTCTTTCAAGAGAATACTTTACAGATTAAAAACTCAAACTTCAAGCCACAATTATGAAAAGTTCTTGTTCCATTTGATGTAGAGCAGTGAGTAAATGGCACACTTTCTAGACAAAGTAAAAACTGTAATACATAAGAAAAAACATGATTCTGTATCCAGTTTTTCTCAGCTCTGGAGTAAAATTACTTCTCGGTATTCTTTCATTCTCGGAAACGTTCGTTTCGACATCAGTTTGGTAACCAACGGAAGCACAGATTGAGCAACGATATTAGAACCTGATACAATCACTGTTGGATTCCAAGTTGAAAGTAACTGAATGTTGACAGGTTTATGGTCTTCCAATTAAGATTGCTCTTTATGAGGGTGGAACCACTGCTCTTGTTGTGCGGAAGTCAGATTGTTCCCTGCATACACACATAGAGTGTGTGAAAATCTTGATTAAGCGACAATTAACAAACCTTCATATAGCCATTAATAATAATAATGTATTCCTTTTTATTGCGCAAATATATGCAAATGCATTTCTATGCGCTTTACAATCGCAAGGTTACCTCGGTCAACGATAACCTGTCAAACATAGAGACAATCCCTACCCCATGGCAACAGCTAGGTAGCTCGCAGCTGACAGTTTTATCAAACAGGTCCACATTTATACACCTGGGTGAAGAGAGGCAATGGAGATAAAGTGCCTTGCCCAAGGACACAACGCAATGATATGTCCAGGACTCGAATCTGCAATCCTTAGATCACAAGTCCACTGCCTTAACCACTTGACCACGACGCTTCTCATTAAATCATATAGTAAGATACAGAATGAATAAGTCCATTGAAATGTGGTCCAAAATCCAATAACAAGAAACGATAGTACCAAGTAATCATATACGTCGCATTGAGCTATTCAATTAAAAAAAAACAGCCAGTGTAGAAATCGGCAGTGACTGGTCAATGATCTGCTATTAAAATCTTCGATGTGTATATATATACACACATGACGCATATTCCTTTTTTTTTATTGCAAGTGTGACTCAGTATTATCTTACTTTATTCTCGTTTTGTTACATTGTGTAAAGCTACACGAAAAATCACTTTGCACGTTTCCTTCAAATTAATGCACTAAGTATCCCAGCTGCATAATATCCACCTTTTAATTTATTTCCCGATTAGTGTCAATGAAAGTTACTTGTTAAAAGCCATTACGGTCACGCAACTATGCTGTTTCAATTTAGTGTAGCTGCGCCTTGTTGATATTTACTTCGTTTCTCAAAGACATGTTGAATTGCATTATACATACTTAAGAGGGTGTGAAGAAATTACTTTTCCGTTACCATGGCAATTACTTACATTCATATTCAATAGTAATGATTACCAATATATAGCAACGTCGAAGAAGTCATAGCGGCAGTCACACGGCTGTTAATAAGTTGCCTTTATGCTGTTGTTACGTTTTCCTTGCCATTACATTTAAGGAAAGTTCGACACCAGATTTAAAATCGCAGCAGTTCTTCTTCGTTTATTTTGTTCAATCCTGAATAATTGATTTAAATGTCGCACACTCGGGTCAAACCTGCTATGAAGTTAAATATTCAATGCTTCATTTGCAAACCAGAATGGTTGGACTATGTCACCAATAATAATAATAATATGTATATCATGTGAAACGTATTTACAATTGAATACGTCTAACATATAAACCTTCCGGATAAACATGAAATGAACATAAGATATGAACATAACAATTACTATATTAATATTCTTAAATAATTAATTTAGTCTCTCAAGTTATCGTGACTGTTTCAGTGCAATATTTACATTCTGTTCTGCAAATTCTTATTGATGATCAATTCCTAAACTAAGTACCTACTGATGGTATAAGTGTATCGCATTATTATGTGTGATTCCATGATATGACAGGAAACAGTCAGTTCGGACGGACGAAAATCATCTACTATCACTTTTAGGAAATCCATATGGTAGATGTTCGTTAAGATAAAATGACTGAGGTACCTTGGCATGCTTCAAAACACGTTCTGTGAAACCCCCTTCCATATCTTAAGCAAATTAAAATCGTTAGGAAATTTGTTTAATAATATTTTGACCGTTCTCAGAGATCGGCACTATATTAAAAAAAAAAAACAAATTTAAGTACAATGAGGTTAAAGTTCGATTTACCAAAGGCTAATTTATTAAAAATATAAGTCAAGTTTCAACTTCAAATATATTTATAGTTTATTTTGAACTAATTAATCATAGTCATGCCGTATTTGATGTAGTAATATAACTCTCATTTATTTTTTATAAACCGCCAAAAGCTCGTTGGCTACATTTGAAAACACTAGAAATAAAACAAAAGTTACTTTCCCATTGTTGTCAATTAGAATACGAAAGCGCGTTTCGTCCTTTGATAAGACTTTGATAAAAGATATTGATAGTGGACAATCAACACAATATTTTTACAATACAGAAAACCAAATACCGGAAATAATATACTTTACTCGAAATACCCTTCCAAATATTATCTCATTAGGAACAAAGAGAAACATCGTTCGAAGTCCGGTTTTGGACAGTGTTTGTAGTATTCGACTATTTGGATCATAGTATTCGACACGTTGTAACAATTTTAAAAACAGAGAAAAATTGTCTTCTTTCAAGAAAGAATTTTATTTTAACAATATACAAATACTATTCTACAAGAGAGCCTACAGGGAACCATTTACCTTTGGCATTGTGAATTCAAAATGTGATATTCGCCAGTATTATCAAATTTCTTGGTTCACAGCGCAGCAGAGGAGAAAGGGATTGAATATGGGTATTGAAATGTTGAGGATCAGGGACGGGGGGCAAGTGACATTCAGTAGGAAGACTTGAAAAATTCTAGGCAAAATGAAAATCCTGTGCATTCAGTAATGCAAATTTCTTTGCATTGACATTTCTTTTCTACAAGTCGACGACTGAAGTTTGACAACAATGGTAGCCTAATTTTCTATGCAAAAGGGGACTCCTATGATTTATTAGTAGAGATATTTTTTATCAGTTTCAATAAGTTTCTTTCACAAAGTTTCTATAAGCTAACTCCCAAACGTGCAACTTTTGATGCAACATCTGAGTATTTTATTTCAAAAAGCTGGACACATAGTTTTGGATGAACATACTTGACTATTATTTAAACACAAATAAAAATGAATAATACAGAAGCTGTCCAATCATTGGACTCTGAAAAAGATGTTATGTCCGAAGAATTATGACTTTCACCATGGGTAGCAAGTTATTCGGTCATCAATTAACAGCGAAATTCTTCCCTATCAGTGGGTTATTGATTTTCAGTAGTTAATGCTGGAAACAAAAATGTAGAGAAAAGGGACAAACAGTTTTAACTAAAAGAGACGTCAAAATATATATGACATGAAGAAGACATTGAATTTACCTAGTATGCAATAGGTTAGAAGGAAGTTTGATTTAAGACGCAGTTAATCCATTATGTATATTGTAAATGCCTATCAATAATAAGCAATGGATATCCATTTCTCACTACAACGTTGCCCTAATTGCCTGAATAGGTTAAGTTGAGTATTGTGAGTAATCGGGACATCATCTTTAAGCCTCTTCAGTAGCATTGATTACTAAGTGTCTCGTTTCGATTTCTCTTTTCACAGCTGACAATCACTTTACAGTAGAGAACCCTAATATCATTTGTCCTAACAATGTGTACATAAAACGAAATTGATATAAACTAGTGTACATTTCATTTTCACTTTGAAAATCTGTTGCATTTTTAGATGATAATGAATATTTTTCTAATTAACTTTGTTACATACCCAAAATTCTACTGAAATAGTATGTTTATTTTTCAAGTTGACAAAATCAAGGAAATCTGAAACATCTACAAATAACGAAAAAATGAGAAGTTTTGAAATCACCATATTTACCCTTTGTTCAATAAGGAAATGAAACTTGTGAATTATATTGTCCATTGTGATGAGTCTTAAGATTAAAACTAAACATTTTTAAGATAATGCGTTTGATCTCTTTTTTCTTATCTTTTGTTTTTATTTAAGGAATCGGGGAATGGACAAAACCAATGACTCGTCTATTGACACCAAGGGGTGGATCAATATCAGTGCATTCAAGTAAATTTTACATGATGTTATTAATACAAAGCAAGAAATGCGTTTTTTATCCGAAATTAAAAGTATTTGTAGGTTGCTTACATGCAATTGTTATTTTATCTGTACCGAAATATCCTCTTAATTTATATCGTTGATGAGCTCACGAAGCAAAGTTACTTATATGTAATCATAATGGCTTTATACGGCTTATATCTGCTCATGGTCCATATCAAATCACTCTTTTGCTTGCAAACGTGTGTTTTACGTAAACAAAATTTTCCTAGGTGTTTTCAAGCAGCAACATGCTAAGAAGAAAAATATGTGAAGGGAAAGAAATAGTCAAGTGTATGGGATTGTTAATCTTAAACGCAACGATTGCTTTTCACATATTTTAATTCATAACAATCTAAATTAAGTATTGTGCCAAAATGGTAGATGAGTTGATTAAGACTTTTGAAAATAAAGACCGTAAATAACCGGAAAAAATATAATTTTGATGGATAAATTGATGCAAAATTTAAAATGAATTAATTTGATAGTCAAAGCCATGTAGAAGGTTTATATTCTCTTCTATTCTTAGATTACTACATCCCGACTGATGAAAGTCCCAAACAGAGAGGAGTGTTTGGAGACAAGGATATTTGCTTTATCATGAATATTAGTTTGGATCAGTGGCATAACAGGTGGATGGGAACAATACCGGCCACAAAAGGAACAAAGGCATGTGTGGTGCTAACGACCGTCACTGGTTAATTTATATCCTTTATATTGCCATGTATGGTTCCGAGATGTTAAATGGAGCCTGTACATGTACAGTGATCAAGTTAACCATGGAGCCTGTACATGTACAATGATCAAGTTAACCTCTGATAATAAAGTGATAAGTATGCTTGTGTTTTAACATAGTTATAAACTAGAATATCTTGTATTGTCTAAGCGTTTCCAAAAGAACCAAACGTTTTGCTGATGACTTCAATTGTAATGAAATATTATATCATGTCCTACAATATGTCGTATAGGCCTAATCCAGTTCAAGGAATTACCAACTGAAATAGGTAAATACCTTGTGACTATTTCTTAATGTAACTTTATTAATGCAGAGCAAGTTTTTCGAAGAAAAGACATTCATTTGGATGAGTCATCAAAACGACCCTTGACCTGCCCTATACGAAACATCCTGTAAAAGTTGGAATATGGAAAGGAAGGTACAGAACAGATATACAACAATTCTAACATTTTAATGAAATACAGCCATGTCATCATTAATGTAGTTGATATAGATAACTGCCATGAACAACTTTCAAAAGAAGCTTAGAGAAATGTTACTCCATGTGGAAGATATCATCACTGGTTTAATGTTTCAACACACACACACAGGGTTGAAGACTTGATCAAGTCTAAATATGACATCATCGAGCCACATGTCCGTGTTTTTCCACCTTACTCACATGGTTATGTGGGAAAGTGGAGATGGATTTTGCAAATGACAAAATAAGAAAGCGCTAACGGTAGCATTGGTTTCTGTGTCAACACTAGGTCACAACTATTATCAGATCTGCTAACTATCATCTCAATAACATGAGTCGTGCACGCAAAATGCTCACTACTGAGGCAGCCAAGCTAGCTGTGCACACATCAGTTACCTCCAGTTTGGACTACTGCAACAGCCTCTTGATTGGTGTAAACAAATCCCAATCACTAAACTTCAGAATGTCCAACGCACCTCTGCTCGCATCATTGTCAAGCGTAAGAAGTATGACTCTATCACATCGGAACTCATTGCTCTTCACTGGCTCCCTATACAACAGCGCATTAAATTCAAAGTTCTTCTTCTTGTGTACAAAGCTCACCATAAACAGTCGCCATCCTACATATCTGACTTACTACAGCTGCAAGCACCACGAAGACAGCTTAGATCATATACATCTTCTCCTCACTTTATCGTGCCCAGAACCCATGCTGTGTCATTTGCAGATCGCTCATTCTCCTGCTATGGACCAAAAGAGTGGAACACTCTTCCAAATCACATCAAGGATGCTCAGACTATTCATATTTTCAAGAAACTGCTCAAATGTTATCTTTTTCAAGAAGTGTATTGTAATTAATTTAATGTAACTGTCTTGAGCGCCTTTGAACAACTTTTGTTGATTTTGGCGCTATATAAATGTTTTCTGATTGATTGATTGTTTCGTATGCTTTCAAATATAAGATTAATTTCAGGATATCTTCATCATATCCTATGCCTTTGCCTAATTGTCTGTCCAATAGATAAGGAGACGCTGTAGTTACATATAACTATTACAGGAATGCTGAGAGATTACGACCGAAATTCTTGTTTGTTTTTATTTAAGTATATTGCAGTACACAAACCAGAAAATGGCAAATTAATATAAACTTCAGACTAATTGTTGCTAAGGCAAAAACGACTTTGGCAAAATGGAACTCAATCCAGTTAGCCACAAAAAACACGTGTTTTAGTTGTTAGTCATGTTGAATTCGTTCTTTGATTAAGTTTTCATATTAAAATGTGTATACTGATTGATGGAAATGTTGATATATGAAGGAGAATGAGAGAAAATAACTTTAATATTTGACCAATTTCAAAACCATTGTATCAAATTTATAATTATGTCTCTCTTGAATTTCTTTAAGCTCAACTGCATTTAGTACGAGCACATTGCCTGTGAGAGGCTTGGTTGTTGGCTAGTTAAGGTTTTTAGCAAAGAGACATTTGAAAATACTATGTACTTGTCTGAGGTGATGGGTATCATAGCCGGACTACTTGAAGGTTTAAACCTCATTCATTCGTACGGGGTATGTCTTCAATAGCTCTAAGTGATTGAACAATCATATCTATCAGGATCGGCATCATAAATGAGGAGTTTGTTTATAACAACAGAAATGTAGATTCGCAGAGCCAAATGTTAACTTTGATCATCTATTCTTGTTGAGTGAAACATATTTTATCAACCATGCAAATTACATTTCGGATAAAACTATTTCATCAACACAACAACAAAATATAGCAAAATTACTTCGTTTCCATTATATACCTCCTTTAAGTTACTGCTTGGCTCTCACTAAAGTGCTTATTATTTAATAATAAACATAATATTTCATTTTTCAAATAATACAGAAATTAAATAGGTGATTGAACACAATAATTCACCATAATTATTATTTGCAACCTAATAAAATAATTTAAAGCTCGTGAGCTGTGTATCCATGATGAAACTATCAGCTTTGAAACCTTTTTTTTTAATACTTTCTGTTGACATAGCTACTGCTTTCTGCCAATTTAAAGCATTCTTTGTATTGGAAATTCTTTATAAAGTTTCGCAAGTTAAGTTTTTAGAAATACAGTTCTCAAACGCAAAATTCTCTAACGTTTATAAGGTTTCTTCTTCTAACTGTCTCAATGGTTTCCACATCCCGGCTTGTCCAGCAAGAAAATATTACGAATCGAGAAAGGACAATGCAAGCTTTACGATGTCTGTCTTTCCGAAGATGCATCAAAAATCACAACCTTTCGAAAAACTAAGGTACGTGTTAAATACCGGTGATATAGTAGTGAGGGCGTGCAACGTCAAATTTAATGGTAAAGTATATAATGTAACTGAATTATAAACATTAACAGGTGTAAAAAGTCTCGAGAGAATTCTTAATTAAAGCTTGTCTTTGTCTATCTCTCCAGGTTTCATTTTCGTTGAATCATTTCCCGCCAGAAGCTCTGCATCGCAATGAATATTCATACCCTAGCGATGTCTCGGCTGCAGCTGGTGTAATTTGGGAAGTAATTACTGGTAAATTATTCGAAACGTATTCTGAATCTCTGCTTTGTAAAAAGAATCATATGGAAAGAATAATTAATGATATTTATCATGACAAAATGTTTTCATTCCAACTTATTTATGATGTATTATGGAGATACTTATATAATCAGAAAGCACAATATAAAATAATAGAAAATATCAACTTTGAAGAACGCAGCAGCAAGAACGGACCTTATCAAATTAACATTAGTCATTTGTGTGTCCTATAAACTGTAAATATGAAAATCTATGACCACATGAAAGTTATTTTCATCTAAATAATCTCTCTTGCCCTCATTTAGGAGTTCATTTCCTTTCTTGAAATTACACAAATGTAACGGAAATTAAAATAATATAAAAATGATTCAATTTTTAGTTTCATTTATACGACAAATTAACATTCATAAAAATGTATGTAAAAGAAAACAAGCTTTTTATACCAGTAAACAGGGAATTTGGCTGTAATTTGATATTCTTTTTTTTTTCATTTCACATGTAAGCTTCCATTTATCCTGTGCAGAAGATAGCAGTACTTTCGAAGAACAGTATGGGGCACCCTCAGGATCACAAGTTACTCACTATGAAGTAATAAGGTAAACATCAATGCCACGACAAAAGAAAATCGAGAACTCTATTTGATTGATTTTAATTCCCATCATTATTTTCATTTTTTTTTGTAATAAAAGAAGCATTCCACGTTTCATATAGCGTCACGAATCACGATAATAAGAAACCACAATTGTATTGAAATGTCAATTTGGAAAAGAAAACCTATCCAAGTTGTAAATGATACAATTCAATTTAAACATTAACCCTTGATTGGGTATCACTCGTAAAGTTTTAAGAAAACAAAGTCACAAAATTAAATTTGGGTTAAATATTTATTAAATTTTACAACAAGAAATTAACTTAACAGGACTCCTTATAAATTATAAACCTTTATTTTTATTTTCAAGAACTATTTCAACAAACGAAATAAATGAGATCGAAATCAACCAACACGCAATGGCAATATTATCAATATCTTTCGGCATAAAACACTGAGTTCATTAATTTATTTTGTCGAAAAGAAAATGATGGAATGAAATTGTATGAATGACATTGCTATAACTTTACATTTTATTATGTCAGATAGCATAAACATATATATTAAATTGTTGTTTTGCTTTAAACTAACAGAAATAATCAGTTATATCAGTGCTGGCACAAAGTCTGTCCTCAACGCCCGACTATTTTAGAGCTCAGGGAATCTTACCAAGGGGTAAAGTAGTCAAGAAATATTCTAATATTGTTTTCAATTTATTTGTTCAAACTACTTTTTCCCCATAACTTTTAGAAAGGATGTGTCATTTGTGTCCACTTGTTTTCCAACGCTCCAAGCAGGCATATAACTTTGTATAAGTTATATAACTTCCATGTATTGGTAAATATTTTATATACAACCTATCATCTCGATGCCTTTTATAATTAAAATATATCAAGACAATAAAAGTTTTCCTTCTACTTTAATTTCAAGTTTATTCTTAACATGTCTTAACCCGTACATTAACGCAGTCACATAATTGAAAAATTGTTTTTAATTTCATGTTGCTATTTCTTTTCTTCTCATGATAGATCTTTAAAAAATTAGCTGATAATGCCTACGAGATTCCGCGTATGGACTTGTACACTTCTATGAAAAGTAGTACACTATAAAATAAAAATGGGGAGAAGTGTACACTGATACTTATGCTTTAGAATCGTAAGGAATCATGTCTGCAGGGTTTTTAATACTGTCGACACAGTGTTCGCTACTGATCCTTACTATTTTATATATGAATTTTCATGATCATGATTTTGTGTACATATTTTACAGTTGGGTAAAGCTATGCGAGTGTGAACTTTATATAGTCGTTCTATAGTTTCAATATGTATCACCAGTACGGAATCCTGTATTAGTCGTATGTACACTGTGCCCACTCGGCATATACTGTTATGTATGGGCCAATGTCACTCCCACTGTATCTGAGTGAACACGAACACTAATACTTGTAAATATGTTGTTTCCTTAATAACTACGCAGCTGAGTATCAAATCGTAAGTTTTACTGTTTGAGACATTTAAATGTAAAGGAGAGATATCTTAGGTAATTAATTCATAAATAGTGTTAATAGTGGATTACTCCATGATCAGGTGGCAGCTCTTGCAAAGTTGTTCTCCGAATAAACTTGTGTTAATAAGTAATTCACTCGCGGTTCTTGTTTTCGTTTTCATTTTAAATGAGACCATTCCAGTTGTATTAGTTTGTAGTTATTGCCTGCTTTCTACGTAAACATATTATCATTTTACGATAACTTCCTAACATTTTATTAAAGTTAATTCTTTATTTTAAAGTGTTTCAATGTCATACCCTGTTTCCTGCTTTGATTTACAACAGAGGAAGTTCGTATATACAGTGACAAGAAAAATTCCAAAAGGAAATACTGATAATATATTGTCAACTTGTATTCTACTGTACGATAACATTATCTCAGCGTGTGTAACGTTACACTGTAGTGAAAACTGTTACAAACATATCAAAGTGACCGGCAGTCAATACACTATTATTCAAAAGTGATAAAGCAAACATTGTAACGCGCATTAAGATTATTTCTGAGAAGCTAAGTTACTAAGTGTGTTGTGCAAAAGTGTTTATGCTGTTACTATTCATTTCACTTTCATTTCGTAGCGACCTAATGAGTGGTTAAAGTGAAAGGCACACCACTTAAACATGTTGCAATATGTCCATCCGTCAACGGTGAATTTGGACAATGTGTTTAGTGTGATATTACTCTCTTCAAATGAGCCCCTTTAAGTTAACGCGTATCTCACCTGCAAATAAGATTATTTCTGGTGTTTTTAATAATTTGGAGTGTCAATTCAAGCACGCTGTTTTAAAGGGACCTACTTAGTAAAATTATCACAGGTCCTCAAATTTAACCTTATCATATTGTATTAATTTATTTTTAAGGCTTATAATTTCTGTATATTGATCTGCATTTTCTTTTTAGATCCCTGTTGGTTACATGCATTAAACGTTAATATTCTTTTTAAAGTAACACAAGTGATGCGTTATTTGATAGTATAACAAAATTAATGAACTTTGCAGAATACAAACTGTACTAAAAACATGTTGAACACAATTTTTTTCGTCGTTACCTATCATTATGTTCTATGTGATAATTTTATTACTTAAATGGAATTAATTAACATAACTACAACTCATGAAAATGTAATTTGACCATTTGATATGCAACTTTAAACATTTAATGTTCAAATTTACCCCGAGTTCCATGAAAAGGTTAGATTTTTCTGTTTCTAGTAAAGGTCTACGCTACAAGTGGTTGGGAAACCAGCAGGTGAAGCCTGTGAACAGATACTGTAATAATATATCACACAGCGATGAACGAATGTATAACGTATCGTGCAGTGTATCTATTGGTCTATGATCTATTGGTACCATACAATAATAACAATAATATACCTTCGATGAAAAAAGACCTAATGCGATGCTTGCTTTGGCATATTACCAATTACCATTATTGCCTTTTCTGCCTTCATGTGGAAGAGCGTACATCAAAGTACAGATGGTGTGAAAATAATGATTGAAGACGATATAAACCATTACAACATGTGTTGGTTCATTTGGACATTACTCCGAGCAAGGGTTGAGATTCGGGATGCTTATCTGGCTTGTCTTCTAGCTCAAAATCTTAACAGTCATGGTACAGACATTTGCAAGTACCGTGACAGGTTAATACCTCAAATACCATGCGGGTTTTGCAAGTCACAAATTTAGTGTGTAATTCAATGGAACGGTTAATTGTGGTACGACACCTAAAATATAGTTCCTGGACTTGGGTGTACCCCCGAATATTTCATAGACTTCAACCTAGATGTTTTCAAAGGATTTGCATTGGTATTTCATTGAGAGAAATGCCATGTTGCGGCTAATGGCCTTCTTGTCGAAAGCCTTTGAGAGGTGAGGAAAACTCCAAGAGAAGTATCTTGAAACCATTGTTAGTTACGTATAGCTTGTTTATTACGTTAGTCCACTTTCAATTCAGTGATCAGATCCACATTCGTATTCACCGTTTAATTCAATGTAACGAAACATTTTAATACGATTCATTATCAAGCGTTGAACTGTTTTCCAGTTACTCCTGGATGTTTTTTTTTAGTATTGTAATATAAATTAAGAGAGGTATTCCAATCGAAAAGCATAAATGTCTTCTCTATGGTATTTAATTTACTTATGTGATTTTCAAATTTTTTGTCATCGGTTTATGTGGTACTATCATCACATATATTGTCAACAACATCGATATCATCCGCATATTTAAATAGCTTTCCAAAGAATTTTCGATTTAGAGGAGATTTCTTTTTGCCATAGTTACAAATTTTATATTGCCGTTGCTGTTGTTCTAGTTAACTGGTTTTAATTCTTTTGTTTTGGCTACTACATTTTCAAATCGATCAAAGGTTCTTTTCAATTAACAAGAGGAGCTACCAATCGTTACGTTGTAGGGGATCACGAATATTTACTTTGTTTATGTCTAGCATCTGTTCACACCCCCACCTGGCCTTTGTAATGTTCCATGCTGATGTCGTATTGTCCATGCGAATTAAGTTAAACATACAGGGACCCAGTATAAAAGCTGTTGCCACGTGGTAAGCATATTTTTTCATACCTGCTGCCATACAGATACATGCTATATTGACATGTGATGTAACTTTAAAATCATGAACATTTTGTCTGGTATAGTGGTTTAGTACTAGCGCACAGTATTGATTGGAAGTCCGTGCATTTGACGATAATGGGAGAAATTTAGCCAATGGAAGATCACCGGAGCACCAGAGGGTTACTGAATCGACTTGCTGATGGTTAGGCATTCATGAAAGCTTTTTTTCAAGAAGATATTCTGAATCATTCCAATAAAGTATGTTTATGTTATATTACTGACACCTTGAAATCAAGACAACAATCGGCTGTTTATTTTCTCACTTATTCCAAGCGTGTAATTATGAACAAAGAAAGTTCCATTAGCTCGTATTAGGATATGACTATTGTTTGCAAATGTCATATTGTTCTGAATTTTTACATAGGCAGATACACGAAGATACAAAATCCATGACGTATGTATGCAATGAGTTTAAATCCAAACAATAATGCAATGACTTGGTATAATCAATCATAAGGACGACGAAACTTTAGATAAGGTGATATTTAAACAGTATCTGGTTCTTCTATGATATGCTTACACAGATTTTCTCCGTAAATATAACGTAAACTTTCCATACTGTGTACCTTATGCGATAGTAATCATTGTATTTATGTATTACTACATATTTGTTTGGTTTTCATCTATTTATATAATTTAATAACCGTATCACTACGTATACAGATTTAAAACATGTGGTACATGTATGCAGTTTCGTATTATATCCAATAGATAATAAACCAGATTGTTTAGATGTTATCATCTTCATTAAAGATACATACGTTGCTAAGCTTTAAATATTGTTTTTTAGTCTGCGACTATTATAGTCGGTTTAATGACTGGGAAACGGGAAGAAACATTTTGGTTTTCATAAGGGTCAGTTTTGGGACCCCATTCTCTTCCTGGCCTATATCAATGATATTGGTAATGCTGTTTCTTCTGGTGTCCGACTGTTCTCTAATGACTGTGTCCGTTATCGGGTTATCGATGATGTCAGTGATAGTCATCAACTTCAGGAAGATATTAATATACTAGGACAATGGGCTAAAGATTGGGGCATGAGTTTCCAGCCTGTGAAATGTAACATTATGACCATTACTAGAAAGAGGAAACCTGTGAATTTCAATTACATGCTCAATGGGGTTAACTTAGCTAAGCTTGATTGTGTTAAATATTTGGGTATTCATATCACTTCAGATCTCAACTGGGGAAAGCATATTCAAAATGTGTGTAACAAAGGCATAGGATATTGGGAGTTCTTCGTAGAATCTTATCCCCTTGTTCGAAGAATGCAAAATCGGCTGCGTATAAAGGTCTCCTCCTGCCAGTATTGGAATATGCCAGTTCTGTCGGGGATATCCACCAAGCTTTCTTGAAGCACAACCTCGAAAACATTCAGAGGCGTGCAGCCCGTTTCATCGCTTCAGATTATTCAAGAGAGCCTGGCTCTGTCTCATCTCTTTTACGGAACCTAAACCTGGTGCCCTTGGCAGAGAGGCGCAGGCAAAGTAGAATCATCTTATTTGCTAAGGGCATCTATGGTCAGGCTCAGATCCCTATTGACTGCCTAAGAAAGCCTCTGCGTAGGAGTCGGAACATGCACGATATGCATTTCTGCCAATTGTATGCCAGTACCAATTGCTATAAGTATAGTTTTCTTCCAAATACAATTAGGGATTGGAATAGTCTGCCTTCAGACCTCAATAGTAGTTCCAGTGGTTCTGTGAATCCTGTCACTCATATCAGTACTCGGGTCAGATTTAACTAATTACTCTCTTGACGTGTGTGTGGTGAGATATTGTCCCTTTTTGCGGATGTGTCACCGTAACGAAGACGAAGACGAAGAGGACACTACACTGCTAACTTTGCACCTTTTACTGTGTGGGTATAAGTAGCATTTGCCTGTAGTATTCAAAATGGTTACAACTGTTGAGTGCCGCTCCTTAGCTAAAAGAAGACATCTCTTTATAGACATACGACCAAAGTTCAGTTATCCTTCCAACATGCCGTAAGAGGTCCAACCTAGGCGTTTGGTGAGGGAGAAGGGGTGGGGTGATATATTCAGATATCTATAAGAAATATAATGTAGTTGTGTTAATGATAAATACTAAACAAGGATTTTTACAAGACCACCTAGTAGAAATTTAGTAAGTCATCTCCTTCGTACCTGTTTTTGGAGGTAGGATGTTTTAACAGCATTTATGTTAGAAAGTACGTGATATATTAGCATATTTTGAAAATAGAGGGCGACCTTTGTACACCACGGCATTCAACATGACAGTGTACTCCCTTCTGATAGGTTGTTAGCAATAAAGAAGCACATTTTTGAAATGTTTATTGTTCACTGAGTGTCCAAAAACATGTTATCAATCAAATTATCTACTATTTGTACTATTTTGCCTACTTTTAGGACTACATTTTGGATTGCATTTTCTCTGTTGCAGTTTCTGCAGGTTTACAAGTTATACTTTTAGGTATGGATAGAGAAAAAAGGATGAAAGGCAGAAATGCAACAATGTGCCAGTCAGGCAAAACATTTGGATACAAACCAAAGTAAGAAGGGTAAGGTGAAACAGCAGGTCAGACTTCCAGTTACAAGAGCCTTACATTTGAAGGCCACCACAGGGTAGTTTCTCATCCTGTTATTGACAACATTATATCAAGCAACAATGTAATGTTAATAAGGCCAATGAAGAGAGAGGAAGGTATTGTAGACCAATTATGATAAATTAAGTAAATTAGCATAGGCTAGTACACTTGCCTAACATGGCAAAAACATACCAAGATGCTACGATGTCACATAGAGACTTTAACAGCACATGTAATGGAATATTGCGTAGCCCTTGCAGACCATGAATTGAAGAGAGGCCCTTGTGTAGAGTTTTTTGAATGCTCTAATTGTAGTTTACAAAGTGAAAACCAATGCCTCTACACTGAAGTAAGGCAGAAAAATTTTAGCAGAAATCCATGTAACATCAATCTTTCT
The DNA here is from genome assembly GCF_037975245.1 of Apostichopus japonicus. Lineage (NCBI taxonomy): Eukaryota > Metazoa > Echinodermata > Holothuroidea > Aspidochirotida > Stichopodidae > Apostichopus > Apostichopus japonicus. The sequence goes on from NC_092576.1 coordinate 40,417,507, forward strand.
CTGCAGTTAGCTTATCACAACACATGCATCTCGGCTGTCGGTCTTAGAATATTCTTGGGTTGGCTTGGTGTAACTTCGCTTTCAGCTAGTTTTCTGCAAAGATTTGCTAACCAATTTGGACCTTAACTGGAAGAAATAAATCAGAGCGACATGTCAAAGAAGCGACAGTTAGTCAAAGACGTCTTGGAGTATGGGGATTTGCGTAGTAACTCTGCTATCCCTGTCGAGTGCGACAGACAGTAGAAGATCCTCTCCGTAGCGGTCGCAAGAAAGCACGTTTCTCATGGGCTCGTTTGGACATGGCTGTACAACATACGTTCGCTGCGTATAAGACAATGGTCGGTTGGGTTTATGGCAACTCCGAATGACTCTATGGATACGATGATATCCAAATATTTCGAAGGAGTCTCACCCGCTTTCTCTGATATTACAGAAACAACCAAAAATAAAAAACCATGGATGAAGCTAACGCAAGACCAAACATATATGTAATTTATATAATGGAATATAATAGAAACATTCCTAACGATCATTTTGCTGGTAACATAGTTGTTGTGTAGTACATAGGTATATACTTCACACAGTTCGTATTCCAAAATTTTAGTATATCTGTAAATGAAGTAACATTATCGACTTCAAAGATCTACATCAGGGTTTATTTAATATAATTGCTATATCAGAGGGGGAAGACCACAATTTATTTATCCTTTTTATAAACAACTTTGTCATGCATGTATGCATGTTTAATAGCATGTCAGATTAGTCTGCAGATAGATAACAACATTCCTGAGTTCAGTAACATAAAATTATTTTCAATCTAGTATATACTACACACAGACTGTTTTTCTGATCTTCATAATACAGGGGAGTGTCTTACGTACCTGTCGAACCATCTCAGTACATTACTTATTACTGCGATGCAAAGTTTAATAGCAGTTTTATCTATGTACTTTGAACTTTCAAGTTTTGATACCATGTCACGATTTTTGTTTTTGTTTTTAGTGTGTGTTTATTCTGTTTTCTACCTTTTCTAGCGTAAACAACATTCGCGGTCTGCACCTGTTAAAGTAAATGAATGACCTTTATGCTCGTTATTTAAGTCAACGTAGACCAAGCGCGCTGGAAAGGGCCATGACATATATGTGTGGCTTTTTCAGCAGTTCTGTTATCCTTAGGCATTGTGCAACGACATGTGAATATATTGTTAAAGCAAGTGAGAGTGTAATACCGCTATGAATTCAATTTTACGATTCTCAGAACCTTTATTTCAATCGGTAAAAATGTGATTTTCTCAATATTCTAGACAATGTTATAGTTATTGCAAAGCAAAATAAGTTTAATAGGATAATCTTGATGAGGTGTCGAAGGCCGTTATCAAAGCTCGCAGAACCACTTATAATATCGTTAGGGACTACAATTGATAAAGCATGTATACTATATTAATTGAAATTCCTAACGTTAGCTCCAGTGGTTCTATGCATACATAATACATGTGTCTGCTCATACCTAATATACATTTGAGACCGGCTGTGCTGTAGTCAATATGCCTGGCTGTAGTAAGGCTAATGGAAATACTCCCGTTATAGTTGCTAATTTGCTATAAAGGCAAAGTTCCTGAGGATGTATACTGGTACAATGCAATGACATTCTGAAAGAAGCTGACTAGGAACAACACTATGAATAATGAAAACAAAAGCCTTAAACCATTTTAAAAATGTTAGAACATAAACCTAAATCTCACGCGCTAAATTTCCCAAGTTTAGTGTCCGTCGGCTGTAGCTGCAGTTGCAGTAAGAGATTATTGATAAGAGAAAAATAAGATCGTGAAACTGCACTAATGCTGCTTACTGAATGTTGATTAGTTTGATATATGCAGTGCACTGTCATTGTAGTTCACCTAAACAACAAAGTTAGTCTAATTTAATTTTATGCAAGTGGTGTAGCTTTGGTTAAGTTAAACTTTTGGCATTATATCTATAGTATATTTTCTTCTTTTTTTTTGCTTTCCTTTACAGTTAATGTAACGTCTTCAATGCTAAGATACTCCTTCGAGATTCTAACCTCATTTCCATACATACATTTCACTAGCTCATTTGATTCCTCTGTACAGAGCCCGCTACATCTTCATTTCTCGTTTTTCGTCCTCCATTTAATTTTGTCATGTTCACCAGACACTGCATATTTACTTTTGTTTTATTACACATTAGTAGTCAGGAGTTTGTTATAGGATTTTGAAAGTGTTTAAGTTTAAGAAATTGCGAGCTTTCCTTGTTGCTTATATGTAAGACTGTTTCTGCTTTATCGTGACATTTTAACTTTTTCTTCTTGTTACATTTCAGTCACTGCAGATATATTTTGGGCTAAAATTTGTTATTACCTGCAAAAACATGGTTTTCTTTGAATGTAATGGCAAATTTTGCAACTTAGGTCATCGTTACAATGACATTTCAATTTGAGGCCATCCAATGTATCATCATAAAAAATAAAAAAATCCAGCTTAGAGCTTAATTATTCTATTGACTGAATGACTCATCACTTATTTGATTTACATAACACAAGTTTGATGAATTGATTTCATGTCTGTAAATTTAACCTCAACGTATGGGTTTTATGGATGGGCTATTGTGGCCTGCAAAATCTGTCAAAGATGCATTTCTTTGTAATAAATGAGAAATCATGACGTCACGTGATTCGTCACGGCATGAACGGAGCTACGGTAATGGGTTATGATGAGTCTAACTCATTTTACAAGGACCAATTTAATAACCACGTTATAAAAGCCATGGCTAAAAACTACTGTAAATATCATCTCGAATTATACATTAGCTAGATATTTTTTTTTTTTTTTTTTTTGGTAAGTACATTCTTTATGTTAACTTTTTCTGTTCTGTGAATCCTTTGGGGAGTTTTACTTATGAACATTGCACTGCGAACAGTGCACTATGTCATATCGGATTCAATAAATTAATATAAAAACGGAACAAAGATTCCATAAAATGTGTAGCAGATGAGCCTCGAGTTAGATAAACATGATACCAAAAGGCAAGATACTACTGTATCATTGCGAAACGAAAGGTCTGAGTATGGTACGAAAAATGTTATTCCATTTTTTTTAGCTTTCATTATTGCAGTGTTTTGAATTAAATGACCAGGTTTGAAAGAAAACAAATTGAAAGGTTAAAAAGTACATTAAAAAAGAAACTCATTTGAGAATGTTAAACAGTGAGCGAAAGTGAATGTATTCTGTGCATTTCGCTTTTACCCTACAAAACTCAGAAAGGTAGAATACGTTGAACACAATCATCAAATCACTTCCTTATTCTAAGTGAAAATTGTAAGTGATAACATGGAGCAAACAGGATCATATCCTGGTTTTAATTGTTACATCGTTTCTGTTTACATTTGTAAAGCGTGTGAAATCAAATGGGTTTCAGGCATATGGCACATCTGTGTGCTGTAGATGGCAGTAGCTAAGGCGACATCAATGTGATTTTCTGATTATTCTCTTAGGGATTACATATCTTTGTAGATAGAAGGTATACATGAAATCCGCTATCTACTGACAATAAGTGTTTAAAATGTAATACTGCGAACACAAGAACGTAAGCATAAAATAACATACGTGCACTATTTGATATATATATATATATATATATATATATATATATATATATATATATATATATATATATATATTGTATGTGAATACGCAAAGGAAGCCAAAGCAAGCCAAATAAAGTATCATCATGCATATAGGTATTGCCATCACAGAGTGTTGAGCTCACTTTATAGCACTATATAGCATGATCCAGTGTTTACTTCAAATGAAAAATAATAAGATTTACAGTAACAACTGTGTTCTCTGCGTGTATCGGGTGCCGCAATAACACGAGATCGGTTATCATTCGTAACAATGACTTTATATCTTAATATGCAGACTACATTTATAAAGATATGTTACAAAAAGAATAAAATAGTTGAAAACTAATTATGATCTTCTGAAAGTCATTTCCTCGTTCAGTCATTACTATTTCAAACTAGCACACAGCATATGCGCATTATACTATCCAGACTTTTCTTTGCGTTTTCTTGATTACTGCCCTTCTGTATGGTAATATCAACTAGGCCTGTGGGCCTACCAAAACAGCAAATTATCAATAGATACTAATTCCTCCGGCTTTAAAGAGAATAGCTGTGAAATGTAAAAGTAGTAGGTTTATAGGCATAAGACCCTCTATATATTTTCATTGGAAGGTATGGATTTAAATGTTTTGAACAATATCTTCATGCTAAGTGCGCAAATGCAAATGCAACCAAATTAAAAGGTATTGAAATATAACAATATAATGGATGGAAAGGTCAGTTGTTTCTTAACTCACCTAATAAGTAATAAAGATTACCTCTACACAATGCTAACCCCATTGTCGGAGTTGCAGTTCTCACCGCACGCAACGTTGATTTCAAATTAACAAATTTATCAGTAGCTACCAGACTGAAAATCGTATGAAAGTACTACTTGGTATTTCCATTATACTTGTTATGTTGTACCTTTATTTCAAAGGCAACCATACAATTTAATGGTAATATAAATGGTACCTTATTGGAAATGTCAGGTACTATCAAAATATGTAGTTATTCATATGTTATATTGTAGTTATATAGGTCAAAGGTCACGTAATATAGTCGAATGTATATTCTTAGTGTAGTTTTGATGGCGATGAGATATGCAACAAAATGAATAAATAAATAAAACTGTTAGAAAACTGTTTATCTACTAGAGAACATGTGTAAGAGAATGTATAAAAGTAAGCTGGCCTGACGTTTCGATCCTAGCAGGATCTTCTTCAGTGGCTGATGACAAGTAAAGAGAAGAATGAAAGAAACCAACATGTTGGTTTCTTTCAGTCTTCTCTCCATCCCTTGTCTACTAATCCCCTTGCATCTATTTATTTGTTTTACCATGCTTATTGACTTGTCTGTATACTGTGCCTGTTTTTGTCCTTCCTGCTACTGTACGTTACTTGTCATTTAGCCTCTGTAGAAGATCCTATTAGGATCGAAACGTCAGGCCAACTTACTTTTACACATAAGAATAAAACAAGCAAGAAAAATTAAGCTTGGAGTGACATACATATATCTTCCATTTTGTCATTCATATCATATTTTATGCAAGTAGAAGCAAGGTCATTCGTTAGAAGGGTGACACCAGTGGTCTTCTTCACTTTGTTATAATCGACATATGTACATCAAATTGTTATACGTATCTATAATCGATCCCATGTAGGATATGCCATATCGTAGTTCTATTGCTAGTTGATATATTACAGCTATGTCAGTTGTCATAGCCACAATTGTTGTAGTTAATTGAGGATTTTACTGGGTAGCTACTCTCAGGGGTTCACCCATGGAAGGGTACCCCATCGTGAGGGACGGGGGCAAAATGTATCCGTTTGTGTGGGTACGTCAATGTGTGTGGCAACACACAAACGCTCCCAACCCTAACAGATACAAACACTAACCCTATTGATGTTGATTGATCATATTCGATAAACAATTTCATCAATATCTATCCAAGTATAAACGTTCACAATGACATCGATTCGAACTGTTCAAACAAGATTAACGTAATCATTATTCTGCTGTGATTTTTCGCCTCCAGTTGCAAAGACATTTCTCTACAATCAACATCCGACATCGATTGCAAGGAACTTGGCGCAATGAGCATCACTTTGTTTTCTTTTTTAGAGAAATTGTTGTTTTAACTACAACTACAGTAATGGGTATCTTCTATGCATATAGGGTTATCGGTAGTTGTCAAAAAAATTGCTATCATCTGAAAAGTCCATCTATTTTCGTTGCGCTTCTCTCAATTTAATTTTAAAGAGTAGTTCCACCCATTGGCATGTATGATTCGGAATGTGGTATCTCATAGAAACTGTTGTCTATTAAAGTTTCAAAAATCTGTGGACATAAAAAGAAATGCCATGTTAGATGCCCATGAATATATTACTAGTTGTTTCTTACTTCTGAAATTATTTACTTAATTACAATTAATTGGCTCGTTGTAGGTTTCATTTTCGAATTCGAGTTTACTGTTCGAGAAAAGAATTTACATATTAACTTAAACTGGTTGACAGTACATTGGCTCTGACGGTTACGTAGAAAAATTGCAAGTTTGCAACGGCTTGTATTTAAAGCATTAGAACATCAACTCTACGGTGTGTGTCTTCGGTTCCTTTAAAATAATAATTATATTCATTGGGAATTTCACTTACTGCTTTGAATGATTCTTTAAGATGATGAATTGAAGGTCTAAGAGAACATTTTTGACTCCAACAATCAAATAGCACCAAGTTTCTGCCAAAAGAAATGTAAAATAAAAAGTACTTTGTACACAATTACTATGCAACAGTGAAATGATTATCGACGTTTGGAATACAAAAAAAATGTTTGCAAAAGTATTAAAGGTTATCCTAAAATAAAACATAAAAAATGTTTACTAATAAAGAAATGTGTCAATTTGAATTGATATGTTAACACCCCTCTATTAAGATGTAAGACAATATTTAAGTTATCACATTCATATATTTAGTGTCAGTTCACTTAAATATTAACATGTCATTTCATCCATAAGAGCTGTGACAAGCGTTTGGTTGAACCAAATGATAATTATTATGTTTCACCACTGTTTTTTGGCGTTAAATTGCTTATCTCGTAGTAGTGGTTTTGTAAAACTATTACATATTGTTAGAGTACCATCATCATACATGATTCTTTTATTGACAATACTGGTCTACTAACTTTGCTAAAAAAGAGAACGATCTCGATTGATTTGTCGTATTTTCATGTGAATTATTACAATAATTCACAGGATTGATAATAAATTCGATGAATAAATGATAAACGATTGGCATGATATTAAGTCAATTTGGTAGGTAAAGTATACCTCAGCTGTAAGTATCTTTGAGGCCAATTCAACGTCGGTGCTTTAACATCTTGACCGGGTTTTCTATCTTCATCTACTGGAAACGGGTGTTCTCCTTCGGAAAAAAATCGAAGAGAAGTTATAACAATGCTAGCTATTATCAGATTCATTTCTTTTTATGAGCTAGTGTTTTGTACATTAAAAAAAAGGAAAGAAAACTTTAGCAATAAGTTTGTTACTTGTAATAAGCAGGAACGTAACAAATACAACACTCATTGCAGTTCAATGTTTCTCTAACCCACATTATTTTGCGTATTAAGATACTATTAGCATAAACGTTGCTCTCTAGATATCATGTAATATTGTAGATCGCTTTCTCAGACGATGTTATTATCGATAACCTTACAATAAGTCATGACACTATGAAAATACGAGAAAGACAAATTCCAAAAATTACTACGGTCATTTGTCATTTCACCATAACCAAATGTTAATCGAAGAATTGTATTTGTTTTGTCAATACATGTTTTTCTTACATACACAAATGATAGTAACACTATATTATGATAACGATCATGCTATAGATATGACTCATAGACATATTACATGTGTATACTTTATTTACCCCTTGATAATATCTCCCATATTACTACAGCTGTGGACCATACATCACTCTCTGCAGTGTATTCATTACGGAAGAAAGATTCTGGAGGAAACTGATTTAAGGAGACAGTATTTATCTGGCAAAAATATGAAATTTGAAAAGCTATTACTATGACTGACTTTTTCGTTCATATTGGCAGCATGGTATAGTTACAAAAAATGGAGAAGTAAATATTTAGGTTTTATCTGCTTTACATTTGATTATTTTTCTTATTTGTAGAAAAAAATTGAAACCACCGTTAATAATCAGAGACAACCAAGATGGAACATGATCACCATTAGTCGTTAATAAACATGTGACCTGCAATAACATATGTTTGTTTATGATGGAACGGAAATACTGATTCACTCTTATGAAACGTTCTGTTAGGTGACACTTTATTTAAAAATGATATTTCGTTTCATAAATGAGGTGAAAATATTTTTCGAAAGTAATTATCAAACAAGCTATAGTTAGAAATACATTAGACGTTGGAAATTGCTATCAGAAAGATTATCACCTGTGTTTTCTTTAGAGCTATTATCTTTGACGCATCTTCAGCAAGACAGAAATCATATAATTTACAGATTCCTTCCTTTGTGTATAGAATCTTCTTAGTTGATAACCCCGGATGTAAAAACTGTTAAAGTTAATTGGACCAGATATGAATAACAAATCTGATATCGATCTTTCAAAGATAAGATAATACACAAATAATTAATACAAACAATAAACTATTAAAACAGTAGAATAATGAACAAAGTCGGCTGGATGTAATCAGGGTGTGATGTATTATATTTTTTTAAACTTTTACGAAGAGATTTTTGAATGTTGTCATCAAAAATAATTTCCAGGAGGTTATAATATTCGTTTCTTCAAATTGTCATGTGGCATGTTTTGTTGATTCTGTTAGGCTGAATTATTAGTGATCTAACTATCATACTTACGCAAACGTGAGAATAATCCATAAATATTTTGTTAATAATGATAATAATATTACAACTTCTTTATATTTGGTAAACAATACTTATAAGCAACTATATTATTGATACATGAGTATACCACAAACTCACCCCATACGACTGCAAACATTCTATTCCTTCCACAATGGCAGTGATATGCTTCATTACATCCAGTACTAAAAATGGTCTGCTATGTGAACTCGGGTCATTTGTAAGGCGGCTATCCAAAGTATCACAGACATTATGTTCGGTAACGAGGTAAAGAGTGGCTGTAACGAAATCCTACTAGTGTGAAGCAGAATTAATGGTATAACACCGTGCAGCTCGAATTTTACGTGTACACATATCCACTGACTATATAGGTATAGCCAACGTCAGAGAGGCATTCCTATTCGTAATTGCATACCATGAATAATCCGATTATTCCCTTCACTGGTGGTTGAAGTTTGCTTTAACTTCATTATCCTTGAATTTTGACATGGCGTTAACACAATTGATGAAGTAACAAGTAGAGGTTTGTCCTAGAAAATGCATCTTAATAAGTTGCTTTGTTCCAGACTTAGCAGAGGATCATTAGTCCTATGGTTCGGCGTTGGCTGGCAATTTTATTGACTGTAGCGATTACTTATCAAATATAGATTTAAACTCAAAACCATGATCATGGATATTTCAATAATTATAAAAGATGATCGGGAAATAAATAGTGATTTCAACATTTCTTTAGCCAGAAAAGTAATCATTTTGTCATATGTTAACCAAAAACGCTTCAACAGAAAGTATAATAGCGGTCTGTTATCTAAAATGTGTTCTACTTGACCTAAACAGTATACTCCTCATATGATATCACCAACAGCAACAAGTATTGATGTGTAACTTAGGCCTCTACAAGAAGAGAATAACTTACTTTTGTCGACTGCTATTCCCTCAATTCTCGTAAGACGATCGGTCGTAGGTAGATCAAGTGTACGTTTAACAAATGCATTCCAATTGATGATTGTTTTCTTTATCACTCCCTCTAAAGCAGAAAAATGGGGTTATAAACTCAATATCTTTCGGGTCACATAGGATTTTAGCAAGAAAGGAACATTTCTCTGTAAGGTAACTGACTTAAAAATACAGGAAATGCATGTGGTATTAAAATATTTAAATTCACTGTTTACATTCCTAGCCGCAATACTTCAACACAAGCGGAAGGTTCTCGTTAACATTTTTACACTTGAAACGCACGAGTGAACATAAAGGCTTTCAACAATCATGCTGCGACTTACCTGTGATTGTCGTCAGAACCGCGCATTTGTTGACGTCACTGGACATTCTTATAGTACCCATCCATCTATTGTATATTGTTCCGACCTTTATAGTTAATAAGATGCAGAACTCACTCTCACTAAATATTCTGTCCTTTGTCCCTCTTTCCTCTGCCGCAGAGTAATAATCTGTAAAGCAGAAGCAGACGTAAGAAGCAAAAACATGTTCATATTTGTTTAAAAATAATTAAGGGTTTATATAGGTAATAGGTAAAAACACAATAAGGTAGAATTGGAAAAGGCAGTGACAGTATATATCAACAGCGATATGCTTGTTTGTATTATAATGTTTTCAAATACATTTAACAATACAATAATATGTTAGCATTTATCATTAAGTTATGCACTGTGCCTCAATTAACACATTAAAATAAAATCAACTTACTGCTTTCACTGCCACTAGAGTGGATGGAATTGCTTTCGTCGCTCGGAATACTTGGAAGATCTGATCTGATAAGAAATAAAGAAATGAAGTAAAAATGTCATCTCGTAACTTGTCTACATTAAAGAAGACGGTAACAAAGCTTATTAGAGTAAGTATCTGAAGATACCTTCAACTCCTCAAAATCTAATTGAACAAACACATTTCTATTAAGAAAATGATTGAATACCATTAAATTCTTACAGTATGCAAAATTACGGTTATGACACGGTAATTATAACCATATTGTTTACGTAATATGCCATATTAAATATAAATATAAATTATTAGGTATGCAGTAACATAAATTAATCAGCCCTTAAATTAACTCATTTAGCCATATACGCAACTTTCTAAATTCACGCAAACAAGAACCACACCTTCTATTCCTAATAGTATTAATTGCATTTGGCCTAAATACTTTAGTTCTTACTTCTGTTTGTTTTTGAGACTCCCTTGTAACGGATTCTGTAAAACTAAAGACAGAAATGTAGCAGTGAAGAAGATATCAAAATAGTAACGATATGTATATGATTTCTAATATAATATTTTTTACTTACGTGGTTGGTCAGCCGGTAAGGTGTTGAGTTGCAGTTGAGTTGTACCGCCCATGGTTGTACCTGCGTCTCTAAATAGATCATATGTATGATTGTTATTGCTGTGGAAAATCCAGTTCCCTTAAAATGTATCTAATATATATGCAGTTTTAACTTCTACTTCAAAAGCATCTGCTGAGAATCGTGTGCAGGTTTGGACATTGAATAAATTAGTCCTATAACTAAGTTTATATTCATTACAAATTGCACATCAAGATAAAGATGTATCTTATTTTAGAACATTTGGTAATTTAACAGAGCTATATAATGGATGAACATGTAGTCGTTATAACTCCGTCAATGTAATAGATATAATTTATCAACATCAGACTAATGAATAACCGACAACATCAGACTAATGAATAACCAACCAATATCGGTCATTATTCAAAATCCGATTTGGATTTTTGGTGCTGAGAATACAATTTTAATAAAAAAAGCCTCTTTCAATGTAGAAAAAGTCGACAGCTTAGAAGTATGTTAACAATCATACAAAAATAAATGGACAAAAAAGTCTTACGTTGACAAATTAACAGACGACGAAGCTGCAGAAAATATGGAAATATTAAAAGTGTCAATACGATAATTATTCTGCAATTATATGATCTTTATAAGCAAACATTAAAATATGTCATTTTACACAACCTACAACCAGGTATCATTATCTACAGTCACTCTGGATAAATCGTAAGACTACTTCAAATTGGTAGTCTTCATTTGTTTATTGTAAAGTTAACACATCCGTCATTTGTGTTCATGACATAACTGAACTTATGATATAGCATACCATATCGATTTTATACAACTTAACTTACCTCTTATCTTCATTGTTATCTTATAGGTACAGACAAACAAGAAACAGAGTAACATAATAGCAATACTCAGTATGATCCATTGAAGATATCCTGTAAAGAGAGTTGATAATTTCCTAGATATCTTAACAGTTTATGGAAACATGTTCATACATCTACATTTCATATACCAATTAACATCCTCGAATACAATCTTGGACCTGTTGGGCATTAAACTATCTTCACATGATAGTGCATACTCTTATACAGAAAAAAAGACACAAAGAATGACGTCAGAGGTTCGTTTCACTACTATTTCCGTATTTTACAGGAATAACTATGGCGGTAACAAAGTGTGATTATTAGATTTTATATTATTAGAGATTTCATCAAACAAAAAAATAATAAATTCCACTCTGTATCATTATTGCTACTGATCAACCATCCTTAATGAATCTATTGGCATTACGTAAATAACTGAATGAAAGAAAACCTGCATATAGTGGGTCTGCCGTTGGTTTATCTGAAAGAAAATTAAAACCGTTTGGCGGAAAATTAAAACATATGATACTCTGTAGCTGGTGAATTTAAAAAAAAAACGAAACGACACTTTGTAATAACCGACTTTGAAATTCAATGAAAAGGTGCTCAATTAGATGATAACTCAATGGTCATTTCATAACGAAAACAACAAGGCAAAATAATACAACAAACAACCAACATAAATTAATATATGATATAGGTATCAATAAATTCAAAGCATTAAAGAGATCATAGATCATCATTGATATATTTTTTGGGAGCTATTTAGCCTTGGCATAAATTACTCATAGTATCCAAACCTGGAATTGTTGGTTGTATTGTCGACTCGTCTGAAGAAAAAAGCAGAGAATGATATGTTTCATATACGTTTTGAACTATTTGTATCACTTAATTTAAACAGATTGCGGGATAAGTGATCTTCAAAATGTCAACATCAGAATGGGTTATATGTATGAGAGGATATCTTGAGGAACGAAATTAACATTGAAATGTTGTAGACAGTTAGAAACCAGTGATATTATTCTAAGGGTGTACTTTTATACCATATTTTATTACATGTTAAACAATTGAAGTCCATCAATTAAACAGACTGACTGAACGACAGATGGTGTCGAATGTCACCCAATTTAACAACTTTAACATATTCCAATGTGTATTTCTTGTAAACCGGATACTAGGGAAATGTTATAAACACTAATTTTTAGGGTTTTTATTCCTCTTAGATTATGAATATGTAGATTACTGTCTATATAACGTGGTGAACGGATTTTCTTTTTAGCTTACCAGACAGAGTAACTGTCGTGGTGACAAATGTTGTGAGATCACATTCTCCGTCTCGTCGTTGTGTACTCGTACATGTAATATTCTCTTCTTTCAGCGGTTTTATCAAAACAAACGATATTCTTCTGGACGTATTTGTGGTTAGTGCCATTTCAGTCACAACTTCATTGCGGTCATTGAATGATAACACTGCTGTAGGTCTTGCACCATCAGCATGACAAATGACTGTTAAATTCTCTCCAGCAGTAACATAATTCTTCTCAGTTCTTTCTCCATTCAAAGTAATGTAAAGCTGTGGAAATACTTTCATCAGCAAAAGAAGCACATATGTAATATTATAATCTGCTCTCGTTTAATGTGGAATTATTACGATACTTGTATATTGTATTTGAATATTGAGCACAACAGACTGGAAAACAGATAATTCTCCAGTTTTGGAGTTAAACGTAAAACAGTAAGATATTACTAAATATAATCAAGTGAACATATGTGAACGCTCTGGAAGTTAACAAAAATAATTTCCAAAGAAAACCTGTTTATAATACCGACTAATATTTGCTCTAACATTTACAAAGTTGCGGGAATTCAATTCAACGATATTTTGTTTGCCATCTCTTTGCTTCTTAGTGTGCTGTGATATATGATACTGTTAACTTACCATAGGTATAGAGTGACACTCCCACATGGTACTCTGATGATGTCACACTATTGCCATAGCAGGATATCGATTCATTTACTTGTGTCGGTATATAATCCAGCAGAGATTTTGAATGATATAGTGGTGTATCACCTTCTGAAACATTAGTCTGTGTATAAATCCTATCGCGATCATTTATAACCCAGGAAAGGTTCACCTTCGGCTTCGAGTCCCAAGCAAAGCACGTTATAACCGTCAGCTCATACTGGGGAACCCAGACGTAAGATTGATTAAGTGGAAATTCATTGATCTTCAGTGACATCCTTGGAGGTACTGCGTAAATTAAAGAAGTAAACATTTCTGTGAACGATTTGACAAAGAAGACACTTTTTCCAAGTTTGAGAACTTGCGTCGCTGTTGTAAAAGGGTACATGTTGACGCTAACCCGCCCCCCCCCCCTTCCTGCAATCACGCGGTTAGCAGCTTGTCTACGTTGAAAATATATAACTGAGGATTTTTATGAGAAAATTCGCAGGAAGGTTGTCGTTACGTTAAATTTGTATAAACAATTTTGATAAATTATCTGTATTACCCCACGTGAGCTAAATTGCATCTACTCAAAATATTAACACTAATGTAATACACATATACTCAGCAAAACCACATCAATCATGTCATTAACACTTGCTTCTATTATTGTCGTTACTGACTACATTCTTGATAATATGGACAAGTGTCAGAATAATAGTGCTGTGTTGTTGGACCTAAAAAAGGCCTTTGATGCAGTCAACCATGAGGTTCGTATACGTAAATTATCATATTATGGGATACGGGATGATGAGCTGACCTGATTCTCTAATTGCATGCCAAATAGAGAACAAACTACTATTATTGATGAGGGTAAATCTGATGCAAACCTGTTACACTTGGTTACCCTATGAATCAATATTAGATCCACTATTGTTTCTCATTTTTATTAATGACCTTCCTAATGTAGTTTCGAATTGTAAGGTTTTTCTTGATATTGATGATGATGCCATCATGCATAGTTCAAGAAAAGGAATCAGATATTGAAAGTGTCATAAAGTTGGACTTGAAAGCTGTTTCTGATTGGATGAACACTTATAAGCTGATACTTAATGCTTCTTAAACCAAGGTTATGACGTTTGGTTCTTCTCAAATTATAAAAAAAAAAACATGTTAATCCCCTCAATGTAAAGCTTGATAATGATATTCTTGGAAATATGTATTTATTCAAATACCTTGGAATTTGGCTCGACTCGTTTCTTAAATGGGAATAAACATAATGACGACATTACTGCAAAAATATCACAGAAACTGGACATTCTAAAAAAAATTAGTTAAAGTAGGAACGATAGTGACAGAAAAAAAAATCTCTCGTTTTCATATATCATGTAGTTTATATTTTACCAAGCAACATATTTTTTTTAATTTTCCAAATAGCACACCGGAAAGTTATAAAAAAGGGAATTAAAACATCGTCTTTTCGTCTCCGTAATCTAGGAATTTGCAAACACTGCAAAGACCTTGAACAGCCCTCAGGTCAGTGAATGACGTCACTGTGATGATCTTTTCTGTTGTGAACTGTTCAGTACGGAGCTGTGCGTGCATTTCGTGTCAGCATAACTGTTATTTTCCGGCGTAATGTTCAAGACATAAAGAGATAATGAATATCATGGTGTTTCTTGATTTCTTCACCACGTGTTTCCAAATTTTTTTTTACGAAATTTGCGGCGATTTTGCAACGATTTCCCAATATCTGAGAACGTAACTCGCAAGCTGTCCCAAAGTAACGTAAATCTCAAGATCACGTTTTTGGCGGGTTTGATACAGAGTGATGTATGAATGTGCTCACTTACCAGTCAAACTGGCACAATAACAGTAGTGATGATAGTCTCAAACGTAGTTTAGTATAACATCCGAAAGAAAATCCAAAGTTCTAAACAAAGTAGATTCGCTTGTATGCACTAGGCCTACTGTAAAACATAAACGTTCCTTGTTCCGTGCGTCATTAAATCCAACAGAAAGGTTTCATTGAGCTTAAAATACAACCGCATTTGAACTCAATCGAGTAGTTAGTCTAGCTCGAACAATTTTCTCACTACATGCAATGCCTATTGCGTTTATTCACATGCATGCCTCGTGGTTTGGGCTTCAGGAGGAGGCTAGCCCAACTTCACGTAGATCCGCAAACGTTACTTTCACACTGTGCAAACATAAGTGGCAGTGTGCGCTACCGTAAGTAATACACGATGTTTTGTTTCGCTCGAGCATGCACACATTTCCTATTCGTATTACGTTTAAAGTGGTTTGGAGGGTATGAACACATCTCTGCCCAAAAAGACTCTGCCTAAGCGACGTCTATGCCCCAATTGAAATTTGCACGTGGATTCTCTCCTCACATAATCAACCTATAGGTTGTTCACGTCTGACATGTCTTCTAGTTCCAACACTTACTGTTGCATTTATCGGGATATATATAAATAATGCGGCATAAAAGCATCAATCTTTCAAACTGTTTTTACTTTAGTGACCTTGCCACACGCAAATTTCAATTGGGCTCGAGATGGCCCTATGACCGATTATTCCGTAATTTACATTGGGGCAGTCGGCTTCACTAAAGCGACAAGAAAAAGCAGGAACAATAACACCTAATTAAAATTAGACCGTTAAATGTCTCACGCAGTGTATCAAATCTCCTCTATGGTTTAGGTTTTTTGTCGAGTCCAATATAGAGTAGGTTGCAGCTAAACTTACACACTAAGTGCACACTGCTGAAGTACACTACACCGAGCTCACTTTTTTATCATCATAATGACGTCACATGTCACTGTAGATCACGTGATCACCATATCGCTGTTCGCGAAAAGCCTAATTTTTGTTTAAAAAATCAACGAGTTTAGGATTTTTTTTAAGCCTTTCCGAGCATCGGATTGACTTGAATTTTCACATGTGTAATATGGAAACCAACTAGAATACTCTTGAATAAAATCGTATTTTTTCGTCGATGCTGAAAAATCACTATCGTTTATCTTTAATGTGTTGACCAGCATACACGTAATACTATTTACAACGCTCTAATTGTACCCCATATTGATTATCGTCTGCCGTTTGGATAACAGCGACTAATAATTGGTTGACAAGGTTCAGGTTCTTCAACATCTTGTAGCTACATTAGTCATGTGGTATGGGCTTCGAGATGTGCATTTTTACAGACATTTTTGCTGAATTGAATGGCTAAATGTCCGTCAACGTGCATTTTATTTCAGGAATATTCTAATGTATATATGTGTCCACGGCCTGGCTCTAGATTACCTTACTGGTAATACAATTCTACTGAGAGATTGCCATTCGTACAGAACTAGATCTAGCTGCTCTACTGATAGTTTACTTGCTCCTATTATATCTGGGAATGGCAAAAGGTCCTTCAAATTTTCTGGAGGCAGGTCGTGGAACAGTCTTCCCACATGTTTGAAATGTTTGCCAAATGTTAATACTTTGAAATGCAATATGAAAACTTATATATTTTGTTTTGATGTTTGATATTTGTTTGTCTATCTTTTTGCCGTTTACCATGTTTCTACTGAATAATATTGCATACGTATTTTGTATTGAGGGCTCCTCTGGAAAGTAGTGCTTCTGCACTGAACAGGACTACCCTCATTAAATAATGCAACAATAAAAATAAAAATAAATTAGCTTTCGTATCATATCGAAAAGTTATTTTGAAAATTACCGACTGACGTGAACTACGCTTACACCCTACCAGTACATAAACAGCATGTCAATGATCCAACACACCAATATATTAACCCAATTTCCAAGATATTATTCAATCTGTTGTATTGATATGTGTGTGTAATTATAGAGAGTCATGCAGCAACAGAGAAAACGTTCGCAAAACGGATTCATCAACCTTATTAAATGTAAAATAAATGAAAGCTGCAACTCAGAATGGCCAAGGCACATGAACAAATAAAGCTTGTACGCGTTATTACTGGTAAATATAACAATTGAATTGCATGTAACCCTCTCAATTTCTTTTTTTGTAAATAGTCCTTGTTGTAAAATTAATAACAGGGTAAAGTGTAACACCGTCTATAAACAATATGCCAACTGTGCTTAGTCTATATCACATACGAAATATCCGAAACGAAAGCGCACAAAAACCCAACTTACTTGCACTTTAAGTTTCTCTTTCTTTTCTATCTAAACTTGCTCATTTGTTTTTCGTATGATTAAGCTACACGTGTTATAATATTGCGGTTTATAATGTCAAGACCCAGTCTGTAGTTATCAAAGAAACCGCCATTTTGTTTTTGCTTAACAACAAAAAAACAGTATGTCAACTAGTTCTCCGTCTATGTCACATACGTAACTTTCCCAAAATTAGAGCAAGAAAACTTAATTTACTTGCAGTTTAAGTTTTTTTTTTTTACCTCGTTAATTTTTGTTCGTATCAATAAACAACATATGTTGTGATAATGCTTATACCTTTAACTTATAGCTTCAAAACCCAGGTCTGTTTAAGGACGGCCTTAGTTATAAAATAAATAGGTGTTTTCTTTCTTTGTTATTTCTTAAAAAAAAAAACAGAAATGATGTTCGTCTGTGTTTATAATACAGCTTTTTTAATCATTATGTTGTAAGGTTAATCTACTATGCCTGTCATGGGTATGACGTTAAGCTACAACCAGGCAGAGTGGGGAGTCTGTGTGTGGGGTTAGTCAGTCCCAGGCTAACGTCCTATAAAAAGCGCACAAGAAGCCATTTTTACCTACAATGTGATTGGCGGGTCGGTCGGCGCCATAAAACCGAGCGGGCCCATGGGTTGGGTTTGGAGCAGTCTGCATGGCGGAATTGGCGTTCTACGGTATTGAAGGCATGCAGCAGCACCTGCAGTAGGTGTGCGTGTAGTAAAGGGCGGTTGTACTTGATAGTATGTTCCGGCCAGCTGCATCCGTAGCGGTGTGACGTCCCAGCGGATTATTAGTCTAAAATTCTCTTGTATTTGAATGATGTATGATAATGAACAGAACGTTATGGAGTCCGCAATTAGGACCCCCAGGGTTGACCGTGCTCCTAGAGCTACTGGGGAAGGATCAATTCCAGATAGGAGCTCTGAGACATACAATGACGAGCCACGCTTAAACTCATTTGAGAGGCATGGTTCTGATACTTCTCAGGCAACTTCTGGTAGAGGTCAACGATATCTGAACATCGCAACATGGAATGTCCGTACTTTGAATGATTGTGGCAAATTACATCAGGTCCGCATGGAAGCAGGGCGTTTGAGTTTGGATGTACTAGGGCTTGCAGAAGTTAGATGGACATCATCTGGACAGGTGAATACAAATGGATAGATGTTCTACTACACAGGCGATGACAAAGTTCACCAAAGAGGTGTGGGTTTCCTTGTAGCACCAAAGACTGTCAAAACGGTACTGAAAGTTCAACCAATTTCAGATAGAATTATTGTGATCCGTCTCAATGCAAAGCCACAGCCAATGACAATTATCCAGATCTACATGCCAACATCTGAGGCAGAAGATGATGAGGTGCTTTCGATATATGCAATGTTGCAAAAGGTAGTGGATGATTGTCCAAAGAAAGACCGTCTTGTGGTGATGGGAGACTTCAATGCTCAAATTGGTGCAAATCGCCAGCACATGTCCTGTGGAAAGTTTTGTGTCGGAGAAGGTAATGACCGGGGGCAAATGATCCTTGACTGGCTCAGTGATAACAAATTAATTGCTGTAAACACCTGCTCTCAACACAGAAAGAACCAGTTGTATACTTGGTGCTTCCCTGGAGGTCAATGGAAAAACCAAATTGACTTCATTGCCATAAGGCTACGTGACAGAAGAGAATGCAAGGATAGCAGGGCATTACGCAGTGCTGACTGTGGTTCAGACCACCAACTAGTTCGGATGAACTGAAGGGACGCAGTTGGAACAACAAAAAACTGCTTACCAAGAAGCTCAAGCTAAATCTGGAACAGTTGAAAGATCCAGTCACTGCAGCTGCATTCGAATCCAGTGTCAAAGGTCATCTAAAAGGCAAGGATGTCACATGGCCAGTTTTGGCAGATGCACTAACTTCAGCAACAAAAGAACATTGTCCAGTTGTAAGGAAGACAGAGAAATCGTGGATAAATGACCCAGACTGCAAAGACTTGATTGAACAAAGACGACAAGCGAAACTTTCAAGGCGCAGATTACAGAAACCTATGCAAATCTGTCAAGACAGTATGTCGCAAGGCAAAAGGGAAGTGGTTGGCTGGTTTGAGTGCTGAGGCAGATCAATCATTCAGGTCAGGAAATACCAAGCGTACCTACCAGCTGATAAAGCAGATTAGTGGGAGGAGATCTCCTCAGCCAGGCATTGGTATCAAGGATAAGAATGGGGAGATGCTTTATGAAGCCGATAAGATCAAAGACCGATGGTTAGAGTATGACACACAACTCTTTAGCTCAGACCTACCAGGGCACACTCCTGATGAACATCCACCAGAAGCACTGGAACCAGAAGTTATGCCAAGTGAAATTAGAGCAGCTATAAAGAAACTGAAGGTTGGCAAAGCGGCTGGTCTGGATGGGACTTCTGGAGAAATGATAAAGGCAGGAGGAGAGATCGTAGTACAAGCCATGAAAACAATAAGTGATAACATCTGGAGGACTGGTGTTTGGCCAAGCGACTGGACACAATCTGAAATTATTACCCTACCAAAGGTACCAGGAACACAGGACTGCTCCAAGCATAGAGCCATCAGTTTGTTGTGCCACGCTTCTAAATTGCTGCTGGAAGTTATTCGTAACAGGTTAGCACACTTTGTAATGCCACAGATCGCTGATCCTCACCATACGTAACATCATTGAGAAAACAGTGACAAGACAAGATCAACAACTGTGGCTGATGTTTGTTGATTACAGCAAAGCCTTTGACACAGTCAACCATGCTGTCCTGTGGAAAACTCTCTTGGATTATGGCACACCTAAACACCTATCTCTGGCTACTGGAGAAACTATACTCAGAAGCTACTGGAGTTATTAGAGTCGAAGATAACCACACAGACCAGTTTCCATTTGAGAAAGGAGTTCGTCAGGGCTGCATTGTGTCCCCCTTGCTTTTCAATGCCTGAGGTGAAGCCATCTTGCGACAGGTGAAAGAGACACTAGATGAAAGATCGGGTAGCATTGTTGGTGGAAGAGCAATATGGAATATACGCTATGCTGATGACACCACACTGATTGCACGCTCAAAAACGGAACTGGAAAAGCAAGCAGTAGAATTGGAGAAATGCAGCCACCCCTTTGTTCTCCATATAAACTCAGCCAAAACTCATGTTATGGTTCATGGTAGCAAAGAACAGATCTTTCTTGGCGGAAGTGCAATCAACCAGGTAGACAGCTTCGAATACCTTGGCTCAATGGTAAGGATTGATGGAGACTCTACACCAGAGATTTGTACTAGGTTGGCAATTGCAAGAGATGCCACCAGCCAACTAATTGGATTGTGGAAGGCAAAAGAGATCAGCATGAAACTGAAGAAACAGCTGGTGAAATCTCTTGTGTGGAGTGTTGCTCTCTATGGTGCAGAAAGTTGGGCATTAAAACAGAATGACATGAAGAAAATAGAATCATTTGAGCTGTGGGTGTGGCGTAGAATGCTTCAGGTCAGCTGGAAAGATAGAAAGACAAATGCTTGGATCTGCCAAAGGGTAGGAGTTTCAGAAGAGGAAGGTCTACTTGTCCAGTTAAGGAAGAGGAAGCTGTCCATGTATGGACATTGGAAGCGCCGATCAGATAGCCTAATTCAGATGACAGTAGAAGGAGAAGTAGAAGGGAAGGCCAGGCCAGGCCAGGACGTAGGAAAACAGGATGGATCGATAACATCAAGAAGTGGACAGATGGAGGAATGGCCGTGGCAAGAGCAAAGGCAAACAAGAGAATGCCGACGGTTCTATGAGGACTATGGCAAAACAGCAGCAGCAGCCTTGAAGGTTAAATCACTCATGTTTAACATTATTAACAAGAAAAGATGCTTCGTTGAACACCATTCCTGTAATGAAAAAGTCCAGTCATACAATACGTCTATTCATATTCATTATCCTCGGAAGAGTAAGTCAAATATAGTTTTTAATTATTTAAGATACAGTCAACCTAGACATTTGAAATGTATTGTAACTTCTAAAATTGGAATTGTTATTTTTCTATACTGAATACAAATGGGTAAGAAAGTGTTTCTTGACCAATGTTAAGGACAGTGTATGACTTTATTATAAATATTGTGACAGAGAGTAATGTCGTCCATTTTCCATTTTGACAAGTAATTACAAACAAAATTCATCATAATCATGCATACTTGTCTTGTCCCTACACAGTGTTGCGTCCACTGATTCAAGGAATACTACGAGTGAGAGAAAAACAGTTGAGAATAGTAGGCAAGGAGTATCGTTAACGTAGACCTTAATAACACGAGATCGATAATCAGTCTTAGCATTGCTTTTACATCTGTATGTGCACTACATGTATTGAAAGCTAATTTGTAGTAAAAAGCTACATAATGTGAAACTGATTACGATCTTCTGAAAGTAATTTCCTCGTTCAGTCATTACAATATCAAACTAGCACACAACATATGCGTAGTATACTATCAAGACTGAAAGAAAGAGATTAATGGCATGTGAATGATAATTTAAATACATGAGTACTGCTTACATAATGATAATACCAACTATAAACCTATCAAAACAGTATATTAATAATAAGTACTAATTAAACTGGCAATAAAGACGGCAGCTCTGAATTGTAAAATTATCTTACAGTAGGCATATTAGCTTATTTTCAAAATATTAGCATCTTAAACCTTTTAATTCATGCATGTTGTTGTGAAATACGTTATATTTCTACTCCATCAATAGAAAATAAATCTGCAGTATTTTTGTAACGATTCTTAATAGGAAAAACATAATTATTTTATAATATTCCCCATGTGTGTGTATTTATATGACCATGTTTTTTTTTTTCAAGTGAACTTCTTTTCTAACCGTAGTTGATATTCCACAAAAAGATCGCATCGCCAAAAAAAGGTGTCCAAACGACTGTATGATTTTTGTTGAAATAAAAACAAGCTTAGGACAATCAACAACTTCTGTAAATACAGACTTACACAATTTATCATGTCAACTATCATCAAATGAGCGGTAAGCGATACCATTTCTCATTCCCATGTGAAGCAAACAATTAAGGCAGTTTGTGTTGAACGCAATGTGTCTTGACATTAAAAGGTATGAGCAATAATAAAAAGCAACAACAAAATTTAGAATTTATTGGGATGGAATTGAAATCCTCCGTGTTTTCATCCAGTAGAGTTTCCCATGCTGATATAAGATTTGCATTCAGTGGAAATTCGTACACGATTATGCATCGACTGCCTGGTAACATATTTTAAAATGGGGTACTTAAAATTAAATGTAATGATATTAAGCACTTAGAGTAGAAAATACACAATAATGTGTACTTTCTAACGTAAAGGCTACACTATTAACTTGAGTTTTACTGGAAAATAGGAAGTTTGAACGTATGTACACTTCCAAAAATGAGCATTTCACTTGAATCACTTGAAGTGCTAAATCTCATTACAATCCTTTGACTATCAAATCGTTATCCTTACATCGCAACTCCTTTAAGTTCTGATATTTAAAATATTTCTTTTGTCGAAATACGATTCTTAACATCAATAAGCAACCAAACGTCTTTGTGCATTATTTGGAATACTGAATCTATTTTAATTAGGCCTAATTAAATACATACTACTACGAGATGATGTCCCGTCGTCTATTCACAACATGTGAATTTGTTCTTACTTTATTGGTCACTAAATGTCTGAAATAACATAGAGCACGAAATCCCAATTTAGGCTTCCTTACTTGCAGTTTTGGTTAAAAAAATATCCAATTCACTCATTCGCTCTTCTCATCAACTAGCAACCGATTTTATAACAACGTGGCTTATCGCTACAGAATAGATCAAACCTATTGTAGGACGTCCATAGTTTTAAACAATGGTTTTAATTTGCTACTAATTTCATAATTTAAATATTTTGTAACAAATTGTTCATTTACAGTATTAAGTATACAAACTCGTTGTTGATAAAATGTTCTTACCATAAGTTGTGTAGCTCACATCCAGCTGTTGTTCTGAGTAATAGCTTAAACCGCTACTATGACACGAAATATTTCCTGTTTCTTCGGCTGTTTGCAGTGAAAACCTTATCCTTGTGTCAAAAGTGGTGCCGTTCAAAATTGCATTGGTTGTAGTGTTGCTATCTGATGGTGATATTTCTTCATTAT
The DNA here is from genome assembly GCF_037975245.1 of Apostichopus japonicus. NCBI lineage: Eukaryota > Metazoa > Echinodermata > Holothuroidea > Aspidochirotida > Stichopodidae > Apostichopus > Apostichopus japonicus. The sequence goes on from NC_092576.1 coordinate 40,441,487, forward strand.
CCACCGCAATAGATAGATTCACTGCAGGTCTGCCACCAGTAGCGTAACATGATACAGGTATGGTTGTATTGTAAGGTATGTAAAGCGTATCTCCATTATCATGGTTTGAATGCCCGTCTACAGTCATAGATAAAGTCGGTGGAACTGATTTTGGCAAGAAACAATTTCAAAAGAAAGAAAATATTTGATAAGTAGGCACTTAATATGATGTTTAGTTATAGCATGAAACAAAAACAAATGATTGAATATTAAGATATCATTTTTTCTCGTTTGGCGATATGTTATATCTGGTTGTTCTCTGGTTGAATTTATCTAGTATGTATAGTGCACAGTACTTAACAAGGACAACCGTTCCTTCAACCAGCAACCAGCAACCGCTCCATCATCTCTGCTTTAATAAGAAAAAGGAAACCTGAAAAATGAAAAATGACCTAGGAATGATAAATTGTGGTGACTTATTGACATACGTGAAAAGACAAACTATTACAAACCTTCAACGTCTAAGAAATACGTTGATAAAGTCTCGTAATTATTGATGCATTCGTACTTTCCAATATTCAGCAACGAGATCGGCTGGATGTATACTGACATATTTTGAAGCAAGTGCAAACTCTCATTCAACTCCCTACGCACTAATAGACCTTCAACAATTAGAAAGTCTTCTTGAAATTTCCAATAAATTGTGTCGTCTTCCTCAGTGTGACAAACATTAAGCAAAACAGATCCATTTACCGCTGTTCGGTATGTATATACACTACCGGGAATTGCAGCATATGCCATGGTAAGGATAAGAACAACTTGAAGAGACACGTAGATAGTGGCTTCCATGTTTCTTTCTGAAATAGTGTGTGACTCATTCAACATTGTCTAAGCATGGAATGTAACCATCTGTATAATTCTAACGAAGCTACATTATATTAACGTGTACAGTCACGTGTACTCACTAAGCTACGGATGCCGAGTAATTTATATAGAAATGAACTGAAACAAGCCTATTCTTTTACGGATACTACTTATTGACGTCACTATATAATTTTTTTGCTATTTTAAACCCCATTTCAAAGATGCTTCTGGTTCGGTTCCGTCTAGAGAGATACTTTTGAAGTTCGAGCAATGGACTTTGTTTGAAAAGAGATAGAACTTAAAAGGTGGAAGTAACTAATCGTTATTGGTATGAAGAACATTGCAATACATTGGTACCTAACGTGTGAAACATCAAATCGCAAGAAAACTCAGAATTTATGTTGGAATTAGCTCTATTGTGTAGTTTATTCTATCATTCAATCTGAGATGAAGGAAAATAATATATTTTATCTCTGTTAATGCCACTTTATAATATAACGTGATGTAAAAAAAACATATGCATTACGGCTGATATAGTTACGAATGCCTAAAATATTCCCTCTTCACTTGTATACTAAAAAAAGCAAGTCCTCATTTTGCGTAACAAAATGGAAAATAAGAAACAAAATCTTCAGAGTAGAAGCTCACACTTTAATCAAACGTGAAAAGTGCCCAAAAAAAATAGCCTTATCAATCACCATTTGTTCACCAGGAATGTAGTATGCAGAGCATGTGTGTTACGTTACTGCACATACTGCACATACAATGCCTATGCACCTACGAGTCGTGTAAGTCTCTCTGCTAACAGAAGAGTTCATTTAAGAAAGATGTGTGAATGTAGTGCTCGGTCATTGTCGTCGTCTTTTCAGACTCTGAAGATAACGATTGTTGTCAATTTTTTAAAAGAGGTTATTCAACAATTTGATGAACGCAAGTGGTCGAGTCAGTCAGACTCAAATAGGCTAGCCTAATAGCCGACACTAGCATGCAGTATCATGTGTAGTAATGTGTACGGTCATTAGCCAGAATAATGCTATAATGAAGTGTCACGGATTCTTTGCAGAGAGCAGTCGACAAGTGCGTAAAGAAGGACAGAGAGAGTATATGAGTTTTAAATAGTGAAATATAATTATAGCAACAACAACAAATTAATTTAAGTTAGAATTATCTTTCTGTATAATCTCTTAAGGTTCACGTCCATTTCGTATCTACTCTATATGGTTCCATTCAGCCTCGTCTTCACTTGGCCTCAATATATTTCTTCCCTCCTAGGATGTCTCAATATGAGAGTCGGTTTTCGGCCTAAGTATTTACGTTCTCTTTCTTTCTTTATGTCTCGTTCAGCTTGTATTTTCCTTCCCCTTGCCTCTTTTGTCAAGGTTTTGCTTGCGTTCGGTTAAAGCCCGAGACAGAAAAAGGAAAATGCCCGTGGCTATGCGGTACTAATATACTGCTTGTGCCGAATTCCGATACTATGTTAATAATATATTATAACGTAACGCTTAAGGATGCACACAACCATGGCTAAATAATTAGCATCCAAATAAATCAACACGCAAAGCAATCAATAAATCATATAGGTTTTTTTCTAGATCGTGAAACAATTGTCAAATTGTAATTTCAGTGTCATTTTAGTTGCATAATGCAATTTAAAGATAGTTAAATAATTCATTATAATTCCCCGGTTACAGTGACGTGACCAGACTAGCGATCACAAAGACCAAATGGTTACGTCACTACGAAAACGTGCTACTTTTCAGTGATGTATATTCGCCACAAGTAGCTACGAAATATATCGCATGCATTACAAAGGTACACTAAGTGAAATATCGTATTAGTACACGTACTGTTAACGTACACGATCGATCAGAGCAATCGCTGCAACGTTGACAATAAACCACCAAAATATAGTATTTTGGACATATCGAAGGCGGGGGGAGGGGGAGGAGGGGGGTGTGGGGTTGTACAACCGGTTCGCCAGACAGTAAAAAGACACACTACGCGAGCGAGGAAGGTAAGTGGTTAACGTAACTGTTACATTTAGCTAACTCCGTGTTTGTGCAAAAAAAAAAATGAATTAAACGTTCACAACACTGGCGTGCACATGATTTCAAAGTTGATGGGGGGAAGAATTCAAATTCAACCTTAACATGTCAAGTGCTGAACGTCTTTGAATGGCCTGGGGCGAATGACGCATGTTATAAACTTAGGATGCGGATTTCCATTGGATCATTGGAGCAAACGCTTATGTAGCACCCAGACCCAAACCGCCCCCTCCCCCTTCACCAAAAGAAGAGTATAATTCTGAGGTGATATTTAGGTCCATTTGAGTAGCTCTTAAGGCAATATATTGCTAATCAATAATACTAAACTTAGAAATTCCCCCTATTGGTTTGAAAAGTGACTTGGATCTTTATGGGAGGGTCAGACGCAAATAGAATAGTTTATAGGGAAGGGATGCTGATGTGGGGTCATTGACTCCGGCCCCATATGGGGGTCACCAAAGAGAAAAAAATGTTAACAGAAAAGTTAAATGATTTATTCTTTAGACATCTATAAACTATCGTTTAGGTCCTCATGACATAACTCTAAACTAAAGGTTGTGCTAATAAATAATAATCAAAACAAAATTTCCTCGTACTGATTTAGTCAGGCGCGTTTACCCCTGTGAGGCTGACGGAGGAGATTGGGGGTCCTATCACAGAAATATTAACCATTTAAAAGTCAAATGGTAAATTCTGATTCCAATCTAGAATATATGTTTGTGTGAGTTTGATATAGGTGTATGTATTACGGGAGGGGGGGGGCACGAATGATTATTTGGATTATAGTATTGCAGAATTGAAGACGATTGTTGCAGTTCAAAACGCATCTGTTAAACGATATATTTTCACAGGTGGATCGGAATTCTCATATGTGCGATATGATATATTAATTCATTACTAATTGTCATCAGTATACATTTCATTCAAAGACATAGAAAGTCAAGTGATAGTTTTGTTGAAACTAAAACAACTGACATTTCTCTGGTAGTGGCTTGTAAAGAACACTATGAGAAGGAACACACGTGCTGTAGGGTAGTTCGCTATAAAGGAAAACACATCTTTTAATGTTTATTAAACGGTTATACATTATATATATTCGTTTTAAACTACATTTGTATTTTTTTAAATCGAAGTTAAATTAAGCAATTAAAGGTATAACTTCGATAATAACATAATATAATTAAATCGAAAGATGATCGTCCCTTTCGTTCGTTTATGAAGGTTACTTTGTAGCATACAATAGTTCCCCTTATTTAAGTAAGCTTCTTTGTTTAGTGTTGTTAGCTTACATTTGCATTGTATCGATCAGAGCCCTGCAGGAAAACTTTTACTGCTGGCATCTGGGACCACTTTGATCATTACAAAGTGTAATTAAAACGCACGAATAATAGAATGTTTACGTTCCAATCATATATGTGACACAAAAAACAAACAATAATATAAGAGTAATTAAAAACGAATATTTGTTTACATGTTAACATGTTACTTGAGTCATTAAGCCGGTATAATGAGGTAAAGTTTGCGCCATAGGTTAATTTCTCGATATTAACAAAACTGACCGACGAAAACTTCCACATTTATGTATGTTTCCTTTTGTCCCTTCGGTATCAGAAACGTCACGCTTCATATGATTAAGTTTGTGCTGCTAAAATTACCCTCATAAGTCACGTTCAGCCTTTGATCTGTCTGTTTTATTCTTCCCAAGTGGTATACTACCGCCGACTCCATCGCAAAACTCATTGATGGCGCACTTCATTTTTATTCCGTAGACTCTGCATGCTACGACATCAGGTATATACATATTTTGCTAACTTTTTATCTGCAATTGTAAATTGTAGCAATAATTGCCCATAACTTCAGGAGAGAATAAAGTGGAAATTAAAATTATCTGAATTTTGAAAATGCATATTCAGAAGAGGCATCGCATCACCATCAAAAAGTATACATCTTGGTATATGTAAGCACATGGCATAGGGTCAAATGGCTTGCAAATACTATACTCTAAGATACCATGCCTACAGATGAGAGAAGAGAAGGCATACAAATGAAGAGATCAGGGAAACATTAAGAGGCCTTGACTCATTTTAAAATACCCTAACCAATGACATAAAAGTTTAATGGTTTGTCTCGATTTTTAAGAACCTGGCTAAAGAGGCAAATGAGAGAATTCGATTGGAAATTTGAAGGGAATTTAAAAAAAAAAAAAATAGTATTTCCCTTACTTATGTCGTATAATTTTCTTTAACTACATTTTTTATTTGGTTTGAAAAAATGGATCATATTGATAAAGACAATGATCTTGAGAGAAATAACTTGCTTGAATCCTTCATTTGAAAAATATTAATGATAAAAAATTGATGCAGTTGTTAAGTGAATGAAATTGCAATGAAGCACATTTGTCAAATGTATAATGCAAAGAATAGAAGGTTGAAATTAAGTAAAATTTACAATGTGATGGTTATGACGTTTTGAATTTTGCACCATTAATAGCATGTAATATATGCCGTCGAACTAGATCAGCTAAATGCTAAATGGTATGAACTGATATACAATGTTATTAGCCATGACACTACTCCAAGGCTAGGAAAACATTAATCAAGATTCTGAAGCTAAGAAAATAATTTTTACGAAAACAAACAATGATCATATTTGTTGGTCTACTTAAATTTGCAGCCAAGTTTACCAATTAATTCAACAATGTATACTGACATTATTACTTAGTTTTCCTTTTTTAGCTTTTTGAAATGTTAATCTTTGTTGACTTATTCTTTAATATAATATTGAGAGTACTTTTATCAGCTGTAATATAAATGAATCTGATACCATCACCTCATTTTAATTACATATAACATTATAAAAATTAGCTATTGATAATTAAGATTTTAAAAGTTGAATCTTCCTAAAATATTGATCAAAATTATGCTAGTATTTCCATTGTAACAAAATCATAATAAATTATAGGTTATATATTTGTAGTAAATACATCATGTCGCTAAAATATAGTTAATAACAAAAAGGAAAATACATAATCACGCCATTTCTGTGATTATGAACACGTTTTTATCTATTCACCAACATGGTTTGCCGCGCTTCTTTTCCGGGAATAATACGTGTTTATGTTCGTTTTCGCTTTATCGTCACAACTTCTCCTTTCCCGTTTAAATCGTGCTTCATGCTTGTCTAATGGTTTGTCGATAGATACCATACTGTAGCATATGCCTATTAAAAGCCCTATTGACATACAAACCAAATCACAAAAGTAATGTAGTCTCTGAGCCTAAATAGAAGTTTTCACTAGCTAAATGCTACCCAACACTTTATAGCTGACAAGTTAGCCTTTCATGGCACATTCAATTATTTGTATCATGAATGTTAGGATGTTTTGCTACGAGAGCCTGATGTATTTGTCATTTTTAAACAAACTTCTATACTCAGTAGGAAACAATTTTTGTAAGCTGCTCCTGGGGAGGCATATAGAGATCCTCAATTGAACCAATGTTTGCACCACATGTACTTCAACTTATGTTCTTTAACATGCTAGCCACAAACAACCCGATCCTGATTGATAATATATCAAAGATGCTTTCTCCTACTGCCCTTTGGCACTTTTCGTGAAGGAGAACATATTAGCGGCTTGATGTAGACTCTTATAGCAGTATGCCACTTTAAATGACATATTTTTTTCAATATTGAAGTGATACTTTTTGCAGTCGTCACAATATAAAAATGAACGGAATTGTATGCAATTATCATTTTAGTTCCGTAAAGATGTATTTTCAGAGATTTCAATATGCACTGTGCACACTGTGTAATACACACATGGGCTAAAATTGTGTTAGCATTAACCAGGTCTATATCTGCAACAACACTCTCAGTCACAAAGTTTGATTAGATGACCAATTCGGGTGCATTTATGATTCTTCCAGGTTGTATTGGTATCCCTGATCATATTCTACTTGGTCTGGATTACCCTACATGCATCCTACATCCAGCAAAGGTCAGCAGGGCGGGCTTTTTCGTCCCTGGCTCTGAAGAGTTTTGAAATGCTTTTGTTTAGCTCAGCTGATTCCTCTCAAACTGACTTTGAGAACATACCTCAATGTATTTCTGAACTGTTTGGAACATGGTAAACTGATATTGCATGTCATTCTAGTGCAACTGTTATGTTGCGAAGAATAAAAGAAGAGAGTTGAAAGTGTTCTTTTCAAAAACTGGATCATCGGGATTTGTAAACAACAGCCTCATTGTAACGGTATTTACAATACTCTAAAATGATATCTAGATATATTATTCATCCAGTCCAGTTAAAGGTTGTACATAGGTTGTTGCATTGCTTTTAAGACAGTTATATGAGAAAAGATGTGGATAGGGGGTTATATTTCAAGATAAAACATTCAAATTTATTGCTCGGCAAAGAGCAACACTGACAAATTACCTTATTCTCAATTGGCAGGCAAGTACTGGTTCTGTAGTTACTAGAGTATATCTCCCATGGGAGCATCAGGGTATCTCTTTCTGCTGTCAGAGTTGTTGGGGATGTGCTGATACCTCATCTAACCAGTGGAGTCCATTGATACTACATCCATGCAAACGGTAAAGCTGTGAATGCTGAGGACTCAGCACATCAACTTTCTCTGAAAATTTACAAAACAACAGAAATGTAATGACAGTGAGTAGGCCCAAACAGCCATTACTGTATATATGCAGAAGCAGAAAATGGCATTATAACTTTAGGAGAGTATTCGCTAAATGTGAATGAAAACATTCTCTGTACAGGTATTAACACTTAGCAGCCACTCCACTTAGGTTAATAGACCTCATACAATGTTGTGCTACCGCTTATTTAGACATAGTCTAGGCTATACTAACATTATAGTCATTATAACCTTGAAGCCTAACTACTATTACAGGTTATGCATGTATTGAACTAAGTTTTTCCCTTAGTTTAACACCAGTTGCTTCCAATGTTCAAAAAAAAAAAAACATAACATATGATTGACATCTACTTAAGGTACACAAAGATGTCAAATTTCACTAAACGTATATGGTTGGCCACAGCCAAAATTCGGGGAGTTAAGCTGACATAAAATTTGAATTAATGCTGACATAAATTCGAATTAATCATAACATCAATTCCATTATGTGTAGACATTAATTCTTAGCGAATCAGGAGGCAGTTTTTTATGTCTACATTTAAAAAGATTTGATATGGACATAACTTCGAATTCAAGCAGACATATATTTAATAAAAACTCTAAATTAGGTATTTTATTCGTTTACCTACAGAAAACTACAACATGCTGAATTTGGAGTTGACGTTTTGATTTAATTGCATGGGGGAATATACTTTCCACTTAGTTTGCGAGTGAATCAATTATTTTCAACATAAACAATCATTGATATATTTAACTTTAAGGTACGTAAGTTAGTCCCCTCTCTGATGTCGCAGTATGTCATATTTGAATTAATAATTCGAAAACAATGTTAAGATCGGATTATTATTGGTTTGCAGGTTTTAGAGCGGAATGTGTGTGTGTTGAATCTACACTATTTAAACAAATATTACACTTCTAGAAGAGCACTAGTGTTGCCAATATCATTGTTGCAATGCATTTCATGAACTAGGGAGTAGGATGCAATATGGCCATATTTGACTACAATCCCAGTCACATATTTTTTACTTGCTAAGAAGCCTAGACATCTCACTATTTCAATGAAGAACCTGAGTTACGTATTTTAAACGTTAATCTACAAAACACTACAACATGCTTAATTTGAAGTTGACGTTTGTTTCAATTGCATGGGGCTACATACTTTCAACACTACCGCAAGTGAACCAGCTATTTCAACACAATCAAGAAGTGATATCTATAACTTTAGGGTACACCAGTAAGACACACATTGTCATTCATCGAATAGCCCCTGTCTGCTGTCGCAGTTTACCAGATTTGAATTGATAAATTCCTGTTAGATTGAGAGAAAATGTTAACACGGGATTGTAATAGGTTTGCAGGTTGCAGAGTGAAATATGTGTGTTAAAACTGCACTATACAAATATAATGTCATGCTTCTAGATGCGTACTAATGTTATCAATACCATTATTGCAATGTGTTTCATGAACTAGGGAATAAGATGCAATGTGGCATATTGATTACATTCCCAGTCACATGTTACTCATCTCGGGAATGAAACAAAATTTGCAGAATGCCTCTGAAATGAGTCAAGTTCAATTGATCTTCGGTAAATAAAAGTCATTTGTTACTGCTTTGAACGTATTCAATGTATGAACTTGAACACTAAACTTTGCTTTTTTTGTGTGATTTAGTCTTCAAATCATTGATCTTCAGAATTTGTGGTAGCAAACAGAATACGTGGGACAACGGTGAGGCGTAACACTATCCGTTGAACGTTTGAAAATAGCAGACTGTACATATGTACGTGGGGAAAACGGTGAGATGTAATACTATACGTTGAGCATTTGAAAACAGCAGACTGTACGTATGTGTAACCAGTAAAAAGAAATCCGTAGTCATAATCGTTAACGTGTTACTATGATTGGCTACTGAACCGTATCATGCTTAAACAATAATCGGAATGCATAGACTGCGTTGTACTGAGCTAATGAAAGAAACCAAGACAATGGAGGATTCGCTCGAAGTCGTTTTGCTATAGAAATCGATTTACACCTATACTAAGCCTTTCATACACTAAACGCTTAACTGGATATACATTGATAGAGTTCTTCGAGATTCCAGAATAGTACACCGTTATAGTAACGACAAACACACAATTATGTTGCCAACACTGCATGTTGTGAAGCATATATTAACTTATTTTATGTGCGTTCAACAGTTTCTTCTCCTGACCAGTCCCCTTAATACATAATTCGTACGTTTCACAGCACCATTTGAAACTTCTAATTGTTTCATACTTTGACTCAAAATGTTGAACATTCACCTTTTCTTGTTGACTAACCCCGGCCCCCTCCTCCTTTCAACTCATGCATTATTAAAGGAGAAAGAAGTTAAAGGCATAAGAATAGACATATGGAAACTTAGGGGTGGTTGAATAAGTACCCTCTACAACTATAGTAATTTGTTCATACCTACAATGACATTTCAGGTCAGATGGCTATGTAATCTATAATACAGTATTCTAAACAAATGGAACTGATATATCATCATGTTCAGTCAAAAATATAGCATCAGGAGGCATATGGCTTATCAAGCACATTCATAAATTTGCAACAAACATGGTGGTAGTATCGAATAATATTTAACAGCTATTGAATTACGTTATACAGTTATTACCAACCTAGGGGCACCAAGGTACCTAGTTCACGTAATACACCTGATAGATACGAATATTTAATACCACATAATCAATAACTGAAATGCATATTCTTAATCAGTTTTGTTTTTAACTTTGCTCGTAAAGGAATACCAGCTACCACATTTTTTCACGATAGATTTTCTACAATATACCATGATGTAACAAAATATCTTCAATGTAGTTTAATTCCCTCAAGGAAAAAATTTCCAACAAAAGTGCCTCTCATTGGTAAACAATCAGGTCAATTTAAGTAAGTCAGCTTATTTCAACTCAAGTCCCTAAAGACCGATCGAAAGCCAATTATTTTGAAGGTAGACTGTTGGATTTACGGACAGTTCAACCAAATGTTTTCCAGGTTACATTATGATTCATGACTAGAATAACCTGACTCAGTCTATTTATGACATCCTTAAATGTTCTTAGTGCTGGAGTTATAACTATTGTAACACTTTCCTCTGTGAGTAGCGCCGACCAGCCGATTCGGGGTTCTTGGCCTAATTTGAAGTATTGTTATTGGCCAGAGAATGAAGATGAACACAAAATAAATTCAGAGAAGTGATGGTACATTTAACAGTAAGGTTAAGTGTGATGTACTGGGTGTGTTCTACAAACTTGAGGCTACGTGGCCCTGCAGCCTACAATCAAAAATGTTTCTTCCAACAGCAACCAAGGTAGAATTTCCTGTCCCTCCCAAGTAATGCATTTATGTAAAACCCTTAACAATACATGGAAATACCACATGTATACAATTATGAACTTACTTATTATACTACAGTGCATTCCTTGCATCTCCCAAAATTGTACTCCTTTACTGAGATCAATGTGACCACTTAAGTATCCCTATAAAATATCACATATGTTACATTACAATCCCAGGATAAGCCTGATACCACAATACGATCCATAGGAACAGCCCCAAAAGCCATAATCTGCCAACAATTACAACTGGTTTAATTAATACCTTGGAGATAATCCCTATATAATTCCAAGGGGATTAAACTACCACAATGGTTCCACACCGTCCACACATAACTCCCATTGCTCCACAACTTTACAGTAACAGCGTTACAATATATATGACACGACAAACTAGTCTAGTTGAATGACACAGCCACTCGTAGATTCATATTATATGTATTTATTATTTTATAGCATGGATATTACTCTGGGTGACATATTATATAGCAGGCATTTGGTGCAGGCGACTGACAATCCACTTAAGGGAATTTTCTGGTGGAAGATTTGGATACATTGTGCTCATAGTTTCAAGTTTTTCTTTCTAACCATATGAAAAGTGTTCCCATTTGACGTTTTCCTCTTGTAGAAATCTGGTTTTCAAATTCACATATATCTCACCAAGAGCACAGTTTGTTCGAACGTGTCAATTTGGTGAATGGCATAGTGAAGGCAAATAGGCAAAACGGGCGACTTGGAGTTAGCACTACCATTTCTTCAGCAACGAACTGTCGCGTGTATACACACTGGTGATTGCCTATTATATATTACATAGAATCTCACACTCAAAACACTGTTCTTAAACCGTTCTTCGAAATCGCTAAAAGAAAATTCACTGATCAACTTTTCCTTAAAAAAAAGCTTGAAAAGAATTTTGAACATCGAAATATGAAACTTGACGGAATCGATCTCAGAGCAAAATGTAGTACTACGCAGCTTAGGCTTCGCAGAACTGGCCGATTGTAAACGTTAGTTAACATACATACGAAGAGTATTCGCATTGTAGATGGACGGAGGAATGTATAAAAAACGAAGAGTCTGCTGTTCAAACTTATATTATGTTACACAAATATCACGAAGTCACCAATGCACTACACATATGAAGGCTTAACGATTTTTCTAAACATTTATAATTAATAAGAAATTTCACCGAAAATTAGGACAGAAATTAATCTGTATTCAAACACGTTTTTTTTTTTTATTACTATAGGAACTGTATGGAACGTGGGTTATGTAACAATCTGAATTTACAAAGATGACGTCAAGTTCGAAGTATATTTGAAATATCCATCCTAAACGATTCAAAACTCGTTTATCTGTCAATCGCAATATTGGATACCTCGTATTTTAGCAACATGTTTGGAAAATTATGTATCGTTTTCTAAGATAACTTCTAAGGCCTACCAAACAATTATTTTAACACACCTTTTTAATTGACGGAATTTTTATTTGTTCATAACCTAGTGACACAACCCCGCGGCATCTCATTTCCACAATAGACATGGCAGTTGTGATATAACAGGCAGTATATATCCATATGCCTGATACAGCTAGTCCAGTATAGTACCACAATCAGTGTATGAAACTCGACACACGGGATCTGGAATGAAGACTTTTACAGGTGTATTACTGTGAGCCGCGTGGCGTATACTGTGTGGGCCATGTGTCAGCAATGAGATGGCGTGCCCTGACTAGCAAAAGTAGGTCTTGTAAGAGAAGACGGTGGAAGTTAAATTCAGATGGCAAGTTCGACTTGGTTAACATAATGTTTGATCTCTAGAGTAAGATAACATATGTCACCAAAAACAAAAAAGTATTGATCGATACAGGTGACAAGCGCCTACAGTGGAATCCTTACCGGTTTTTAACCTCTGGACATACAATCAGCGTCCATGGCCTAGTGGTTAGGGTGTCCACGTACAGAGCGGCGGGTCCGTGTTTGAATCCCGGTGGAGGCTGGCAGTTTTTTTCACTGTTTTTGATTTGAAACTCATTACGATTTTCAATTATATATATATATATATATATATATATATATATATATATATATATATATATATATATATATATATATATATATATATATATATATATATATATATATATATATATATATATATATATATATATATATATATATATACTTCGCTACTTTCAACAACGCAAATAAGAGTATTAGTTAACACAACCTTCCACTAACATTGGGAATAATATTTGACCTGAGACACAATGATGACTGCCTAAGAAAAGAATAGAGAGAACAAACAAACTATTTAATAATTCAATGTGAATGTTATCTCTAGTAGAGTTCATTGTAAATGTTCCGTCTGGCATTCAACTGACCAGAGATGAAACTATAAATTAACTAGTTGTAGAAATGTGTTTTAGAAATAGTGCACGTTCTTATTTCATACTTCAATGTTTTCCTCAGCGAAGCAATTATTAGTTATTCATATTGTCCTTATGTCGTCAACATTTGTGTTTAGAAAATGTCTTTGGTTCTGTTCAGACTGGATATTTTCAATATCAACATCGCTCTCTCCACAATTGTCTTGTTAGCGCATGTGACACTTACGCAATTTCACCTTGTATAAGAATCTGCTTCACACTTCTTGCACAATTCAAATGCATGTCAAATTAAATGTATATGATGTAGCTCAACGCGTCACCTAATTCTACTTAGGTTACAACCAGGAATCACTTTCCAATTCAGGTGGCATGCTGTGATGTAAGTCCTCATTCCATACAACATAAATGATAGCTAACGTATTCTATGTTAATACCTGTTGGACATTAGTCAATTACGACGATAAGTAAGGTTGTTGTGTGTTTATTAAAAGCATATATCCCTAAACTTCAAAGTGTATCTATGTTGAATATAATATGAAAATATTAGAGAGGTTCAAATAACTTAGTTTGACACTTTGCCTTTGATAAGTTCCCTAGCTTATTATGTGATATATCACTACCAGTAATAGTGGATATCGGTTCCTTTGATGTAATCGTTTTGGTGTACATATGCAATGGAAGCACACCACCTGCGATATGTGTAATTCATGTGTAGTTTAGATTTGCAATATAAACGTGGTATAAGTGGTTGTGTATAACACACAAGTCTGGAACCATTTCAACCGATGTACAATCGAACAAAAAGCTACGACTGAATGAATATTTATAACAACATTTCTATGCAATTGTCTCAGTTACCATGGGCATTGGATACCAGCGCTGTTTTTTGTATCTAACCGATCTAGAAATAACACCTAAATACAATTGGTGTTTACCGTCACACATCATTGAATGAGACAGACTACACGCACTACGGTGAAGGAATCGGTCGTGGTTAGCAGGCCTGAACTAATGTTTGCGGTTCTCAAAAGTAAGAGGTAATAGTATGGACTAAAAGAGGATGTCAAATGACCATGACAAGTAGAGGTCACGGTTGGATTCAATATTTAACGAAAAATATGATGTTAAAATACCTGAAACCTAAATGTACCGTTCTTAATGGGTCAATAAACGTAATGTTTAATTCGTACCAGTCGAGATTATTGTAACCGTTCTTTCAGTTGAATATATTTGGATTCTTATTTATACATATTTACTTAATAGTATAAATTAAAATAAAATAAAACTGTTGGCAGACTGCTTATCCACTAAAAAGCCTGTGTAGGAGAATGCGTAAAAGTAAAGTAACAGTAACAGAAGGGACAAAAACACGCACAGAATGCAGACAGGTTAATGAGCATGGTGAGCACAAAGATATATATGTAAGGGGATTAATAGACAAGGGATGGAGAGAAGAAAGAAGAAATAAAGAAACCAACGGGGAAGAGGAGATGTAGGAGATAAACAGTGGAGAGATAAAGAGAGGATTAAGGAAAGGGGTAGAGAATAAACTGAAGAAGGACGAAGACAGAAAGGTGTGGAGAAAAAGGGTAGAAGAGAGATGTGAAAAGAGGATTGAATGTCGGGTGAACAAGGGGAGAAGGAGTGGGGAACAGAAGAACAGTTAGTCATGTTGAGCCCATGAGGTTGAATGGTGCGAAGGCGTTGCATCCACAGTCTCCCTCTACTGATTCGTAGTATTTTTCTTTCTACTAAGGCTTACGAGGCTTTGCAATGATTAACGATTGACTAGTTCTTGTATATGTCCAATGAGTTCTTACCATTACAAATGATTAATTAAAGGTAGATGGGTAATTTGCTGCCTTCCATAATTTATTTGATTATATTAAATCATAGGAAACCACTCCGTAATCGTAATTCTTAGGTTGGTTCGACGAGAATATTAACATGCCCTACGCAACAAATAGTAGAATCAATATGCGTCATAAACTTAATAATACCAAACGTTACCTTTTTTTAGAAACTGTCACACTATATTGCAAAGTAACAAAACTGTGCGCATTATCAGTACCAAACCCTTACCCTACACGACCATATCATTTTTTTTTTAGAAAGCAGAAGAATGTCTATATAAATATGTAAGCCGATGCGAGTAGTTAAGATATAGTGGTAATTAATATTCAATATTAAAGACATTATTGAAAACGGATTCTAAGAATTTTATGATCCAATTGAAATTCGTCTCAGAAACAAATCCAATGTAACAATTTCACCGATTTTCTTATGAAACAAATAAACGATCTCCTAACCTGCATCAACCTACTGCATATATTATTATAAAGAAAATGTGTATCAACACATTAAAATCATTTACATGGAAATGAATATATAATGATTTCATAATGGTTTTTCATGTTTTGATCATATGGTCAATTTGTGTTAGCACAAGAACCTCTTACTTAATACTTAGAAATCCAAAGAAATCATTTTTCAGAACATTTACATTAAACATTAAGCTTTCATTCAGACCAGGGATCAGAAAACTTATGTTTAAGGCTCCATTGTTGAGCCGGTATCTCATAATATGTACTTAGAAGCTGATATTGACGCCACGTTAACCTTTACTAACCACATTTCTAAAATTATGTCTAAAGTGTAATATATTGTATCAACGTTGAGTTATTACTAAGTTTGAAACTTTGCCTTCGACATGTTCCCTAGATTATTGTGTAATATATCACTAACCGTAATAGTTAATATCGGTTCCTTTGATGTTATTGTTTTCGGTGTACATATGTAATGGAAGTACACAACGTGTGATGTGTGTAATATATGTATACTCTCGTTTTGCAATATATACGTGTACTAATTTGCTGATAATAACATACAAGTCTAGAGCTATTTCAGCCACCAATGAATGAATAGTTATAACATAATTTCTATGCAAGTGTCTAAGGTTCCCTAGGCGATGAATAGCAGTGCTGTTTTTTTTATATTTAACCAATGTATAAATAACACCTAAATATAATTGCTGTTTGGTACCGTCGCATATCATTGAATAACTACACGTACTATGAATGGCTCGGTCGTGGTTAGCATGATTGTGTTACTTTTTGCGGTTCTCAAAAGTATAAAGCTAATGGTATGGATTAAAAGAGGAAGTTCAAATGACTATGACGCATATCTTAATTATTTTCTACGTTAAAGACAGAAACAAGTAGAGTACTGAAGAAAGCTCATGTTCACTGGTGAAAATGCATTTTGTATTTCTTTCTACTCAGGCTGGAGAGGCTTAACAAAGATCAACAAACGACGATCACGATTAACTAGAGCATTGAATGTGATTTAAGGTATTTTAGAACTTTTGGGTGAAACAAGAAGATTCCACAGCGACAGCTGGCAGATAAAACGGGGAGCACTATGATAAACGTTGTATTTTTCTAGCTCAAAATCTAAACGGTCATCCTGGCAAAAGTTGAATGTGTTGTGATAACCCTAGCCATTAGCCATCATATGGTGGTTAGAGCATGTCGGTTAAGAACGTCTACCGCTCTATTGGCCTTGGAAACTGACGACTTTATTGTGTAAGTAACTGGGAGCAATTAATTGTGGTGCGATATTTATATGACCACAGCCAAATAAAGTAACATATTCGTGTGTTAATGGAATTCTAGCTGTGGAGTTCATATTAGCTAGTTTTTGAAATACGTGTCAAAAGTTCATGATCACTGGTAAACATACAACTGTCTTTTGTAATTTTTTCTTCTACTGAGGCTTGCGAGGCTGAACAAAAGTCAAACGTCACGGTTGACTAGTTCTTGTATGGTTCCAATCAGTTCTCACCATTTGCAAATGATCGAGTAAAGGTGGATTGGTAATGTAAGTCTGAAACTGTTTGTATTTTGTCAGAGAAATAACTGCATCACTGTTGGCGGTCGCACGTGCTGCATATCATGATATTTATATCTAATCACAGGAAATGGTTCCGTAATCGTAATTCATAGGAATATCCGACGAAAATGTTAACCAGTCCCAAACGAAAATAGTAGATTCCATATGCGTCATCAAACTGAGCATACAAGTCGTCACCTGTTTCGATAGATATTATCACACACCATTGCATAGCGTTAGTAATTTGCAAATTATCAGTAGCGAATCATTAACCTACATGGCCACAGGTTTGTTCGTAGTGCTCAGAATTTTGAGCTCCGTATGAATAGAAGGAAACTTATTATCGGAAAGTTAGTAAGGGTGAGGTTAGCACTATTTGTTTGTAACTATTTACTTACAAACTGGTTGGGTCACATTTATAATTCTAAAGATATGTATACCTCAAGAAACTTAATTAGTATTTATAAGTTTGGAAAAGTTTTGGGAACTCTGTGAGTCTACTTGTAAACAATTATTTGTGGATGCTTTCGCCTTGATTTGCCTAAATATATAATTGTGGACACGTTGACAAACGGTTTTTCTTCTTCGGAATATGTAACTTCAACGGTATTGGAGACACTGTTAATTTAAAAGAAAAACTGACTACGGAAATGCAGCAGATGGTGTTTATGAAGCGATGCGACTAGTTAAGATATTGTGGTAGTGTACGTCCTATGATAAGGACATTATTGAACGACAGTTAAATTGTTACAAACTTCGATATTTCATCGAAAACAAAACCTTCGATATGTTACAATACCTGGATCTTCTCGCGTCCGTGGATCAACGACACTGACAAGAAAAATTACATTTATCCATTGTCTATACATTTTATCAAAGTATAATCGGACAACTTACGTAAGTAAAGGTAAGTTTCTGTATGTTCATTATTCTCCTTTTTTTCTAAGGCTGGGCATATCAAAATTATCATAAAAGTCCACACGTGAGTAAAATGAGGTTATCCTACCATGAAAAGGGATTGAAGAAATGAATTTATTCATCTGACAACTTATCCGATACATCAAAAATAAACTAAGGACTTTCATTAATTGCTTTCGGTCTTACTTATAACAAGTAACACTAACAGAGACACACATGTGGAAACACATGTTATGTAGAACACAAAAGGGCTGTAATGATCATGTCCAAGATGTAAAGACAATATGAACTAATTAATTTAATAATTCAATTTAGTTAATTTTATATTTAAAGTAAATTTCACATATTCGTGACAAATAAAATGCTGAGATAGATACAATTTGGAGATGGGTTTTTTCTTGCAAAGCTTGCTCAAAGATTAATACGGGTTGAATGACCAATTTTAACGTTTAAATTTACTCTGCAACATATGCACATTATTTCGGTTATATTACCATCAACGTACAATTAATTTGATACAGATCTGAAGAATAAATAGTACGTATACTCATTTTATCTGAGTATTTTTAAAAAAAGGGACCCTTTTCCGCATGGGGGGTGGGGAAAACAATTAGGGTCTGGGGGCACTTATCTTGTTAGGGCTGGCTTATAAAGGTTAGGGACAACTTCTCTATTAGAAAGTTGATTTAGATCAATAGGGAACAAAATGTGGAATTGATAATTTATAAAAAATGCAAATTATATTCAAATAATAATATGCAAATTAGGACTTTTGTTTTAAATGGAAAACACCAAAATACAATAAAATCAATAATGACTTCAAAATTGACTTCAAAATATATAATAAAGGTTCTTCTGGGGTTGCTCTTTCAGATGATACCAACTTTTCTGAAATCTGTTGAGGATTGACAGAGTTATGACTGATTTCATTTAGTACAAATGTTGTTTTCTTTGTTTACTTTCTACAATTACAGCCTAACGTTGGCATAACGTTAAGCCTATCCTAGCCTTTTTTGAAAACTAATTTCTGGATCCTCAAAAAGGACCGAATCTTGATAAACTGGTTCGACCAGAACGTCTTGGTCCTCATCATCAATTGTATCGGTATCTGACCAATCGTCCCACATCTCTAGGACCTATTGGGCAGTAAATTTGGGGAAGCTGTGTGCAGCCACGCCCTATTTGCAAGTGTACAGTAGGTACAGTACACTGAGCTGTACACTAACAGATCAGTGGCACAGTATTACGCAACAGCGGCGGTTGCGATAAATTTACAAAGGAATGCGAGGGCGCTATGTCATAACTATCAATTACAAATAAGACAGTGGCCTAAATATCTAAAATAAGAAAAAAAAGAAAACACGTACCTAGGTTGAAGCGTTCGGGAACGAGAATTTTTTTCAAAAATGAACGGGTTTGGACGATTTTGGTGTCAAATTACAGGAAATTTTGAGGACATTTACATTTTTTCAGAATTCTCTATAGATACATTGCTGAAATGCTCAGGGTTTATTCCAAATATAATGGGGGAGGGGGTTTGTTCAACTCTTATTTTCTGTCACGATTTTTTTATGCGAACATTGATTTTTAGCCAAATTACGTCATTTTCAGATTGACCTTTGACCCCTGAGCCCCACCCACTAAAAAAAAAACAGTTACCCCCTTTTTATTTGTTTTATACACAAACGTATGGTCTCAGCTACATTTCAATACATAAATGAATGTTATAGGTTGTAAGATGGCTGAGTACTATTTTTTTTTTAATTCAATGATTATTTGGGTCCATATCGACCCAAAATGCGGACTCATTTTTACATCTTCGTCCCATATTTCACACAGGTTTGGTTTCATGACTCGTATGTCACTAAAAGTAAGCATCTTATCTGAATAAAATTAAATAGTAAACTATTTAAAAAGACAAGTTTGTGGAATTTTCTCTTTATGTTAAATATTTTCTGTTGATCATGAGCAATCTCTTATTCAGCTCTTTTAACAACATAATTCTATGATTTTGATATAAATAAATGATATGAAAGTTACTATCAAAACAAATATTCCATTATGAAGAGTGCTTTATCCCTTTTACCCACATTTCCAGCTATATAGAGCAAATCCAAAGTTGTTTTATAAATAGTATTTATGATAACATGTTCTTTGAAACAAAGCAAAATACTGATGTTGTAGCATTACAGTCAGATCTGTTCATCATAGTTTATTTCTTTACAAGATTCAATTCCACAAGGAACACATCAACAATTAATCATAGTTTAACGACAAACATCATGGACACTAAATTATACTAAAGTAAAACACAAAGCCATAATTTGTAACAACTTGCTTCTTTGCGAGCTGCATGCATTTCATTGATTACCCAGTAATGAAAACAACAAACACTTTTGTACATTTTGGTTCTGTTAAGCACAAGGGGTAGAAAAAGTTCTAAGCCATGATACTCTATTTTCTCTTCTACGTGAGATCAGCTTTATTCATCACACGATTTCAACTTTAACATTTTTGAAAAGAAATATGTAGCTCCATGTGACAAATTTCGTATAATACTTGCAGCTTAAGTTTTCAACGTAGCTGGTCAAACAGAGTAACGCAACTTTCAACCAAAATAACAATAAGGATAGGCTAGCACACAGTTTTGCATGCATATCAGCTTGGTGGGGCATATGATCGTTCATTTAAAAACGAAGTAAAGATTAGTGTTATAGAATACACACATCTTTGTGCATTACTTATTTACTAACAGGACTCGTTAACAGGAGCGTTATACAAGTGGTTACTGTTTGTGAGTAGTATAAACGGTAATAACTTATGACAACCGATTATAATTTTGATACTTTACGTATACTAATGCATAACTTAAAGTGGGAGTTGACTGTCGTTCTGGCTGTTTAAATATATCGGTGTCAGTTTGTGGCCGATATTTGGATTGGAATATGGGGTATATGTGAAAACCGAAATTGGCAATATCGACACAACATTACTACTGTATGACAAGCACCATTGGAAATCTTGGTGTACATCCTTGCAATGTATGTTATTTGATTATCCGATATTTTTCTACGACATTTGGAACATGAAAAGGAAATGCTGTTTTAATGATGTTTGGAATAGAATTAGAATTAGAATAATACTTTCCGAGACTCTTGTCATTGTTTATTTGTAAACTGATCGATATAATATCTTGCTACAATGGGGTGTAATTAACAACATTCCGTCGGGTAGATCTGTTAATTCTTCGAAATAAAAGTGTCGCAAATCGTCGAAGTGTAAATTCGCGTCGGGAACCGTCGCAAAACGTCGCGACGTGTTTACTATGTCAACCTCGACGTGGCAGCTTAGTTTTTGTGAGCAGGCAAGAGTGTGGCGAGCATCCATGTTAAGGTCAGACCTTTTGGCCGACAAATACACTAAAATCAGTATTTAATAAGCTTAGGCCATTCAGTTTAACTTTATCTTTTACAAACAAGGAAAGTTACATATAGGCCCTGTAAATTATGTTCTGTGTGTCTTCCACCTTATAACCCCAAGAATAGATGCAACCCCTGAATGTCCAGCCTTTTCACCAAATTGACATTAATATGACAAGAAATTTGATACTCGTTAAACAAACTTCATGCAGTATGCACTGCAAGTAACACGCTAAGAGCTTATCAATGTGTGTTCACCTGTATAACCTATGATTTATTGCTGGTTTCTTCACAAATATGGTAACGATACACAGTGAAATCATCTGCGATGATATATTATCACTTTATTAAGCCTACCTTGAAGGGCATTTATAAAATGACGCTAATCAGCAGGAATGTGGGAGATGGTTAAGACCAATAAGAGTGAACAACTTTAAATAATATTTGGATTCATTCCCTTGGAAAGGTCAGTTCACATGGGAAATCATGGGGAAACAACTTAACATTGATCAAGTGGTGAATCAGACTCTGTCTGTTATACACAGTAATGGTCATAGAAGCATTGACGGATCAAGGAGTTCAACCACTAATCCACCACAGGTGGTCGGATACAGAGTAATCTCTTTCAAATAGTTCAGTCACCGCATACTTGTAATACCCTACACTCTGACCAGAGCAAATACAGACTGGTTGTGTGTAATAGCAGCCACCCCTGATTACAACCCATATCACATGTAGTACAGGGCATAGTTGTACATGGTCGATTTACATCCTTCAAGCAAACATCTTTTAACAATGTACTGAGATTTTTAACAAACACTGAAAATAGTGTGTTGTCTTTGCTTTGTTTATTACATATTTTTTTTTAGCATCCAGAACATTACCACTGGAACAATAAAGCACCCTTCAGCTGTATTTTTAGTACATGGATAACTTTTGCTAGTTACAGTCTATAGGGTAGATGTAATGAGACTGTCTCGTTACATCTATGTAAACGCTGAGCTATGGAGTGATTACTTTCAATGCTGAATGCAAAGTTCTTAGAAAGCTCCAAAATTAGGAGTAAGCTCACCATGTATGTTGTATTAAGATTGCCTCCCTATAATAATCGACACACTCCAGCTGCAAGCCGAACACATATTTTATACACAGATGATATAAGATAGTGAAATATTAAAAGACATATTATTATAATATGAGTTAGGCCCACTGAATTCTTTATTTAATTTTTCCTCAGCCAATTACAGTTTATACTTTTATTAATTTTCTGTATTTTTGCATTCGTAAGTTTGTCTGTATTTGAATTATACTGCATGTAGAGTGTCACATGCTCTGAGGTGTAATAGTATGTTATGTACAATTAGTTAACAGCGGAATATGCGGACTGGTTTAAGGTTTAAGTCCCTCACAGTCTCAGCAAGAAATGGTAAACTGTATCAGTATATAGACTTAGCCTAGCTCTTCTCTCAATCTTAACCCATAAGATTCCAAGTTCTGCAGCCCACACTTTGCCATTTAATACCCGTAGCCCATACATGTTCCTGAAACTTCATACAATTTGGGTTCATCAAATGGTTAGGACATTTTCTAAAATAAGAACTTACAGAAAAAATAGAAAACATATAACCTCCCCCCCCCCTAGTAAATGTTTGTTTTCAGAAATATTTCAATGAGTCCCTCATTCACTACGAAATAGTTTTATCACTACCATTACACAACAAGTGGGAACTCAGTTAATGCATTAATCCTTTTTCAAACTTTAAATCATTTAAGCTTCCAGTTTAATTCCATTTGAAGTTATTTTATTAACATTTCATATTGATCCAATCCTTAGCATTTGCACTACACTAGCACACATGTCTGATGTCATAAAACCTTGGAACTGACATGCAAAACACAACATGACAAGACCATATTACAATCACAGCTAATAGATACATACATCAGTTACATACATGCAAAAAAAAAAAAAACAGCTGTACTAGAACTACTACAGTGGTTTCAGCGCCGAAGTAACTCACCTCATAACATTACTGCATGCTTATACCTGGGGAAATACACTGGGAAGCGTACACATAGAAGCGAATTGAAGATCAACAGCTCACCCAAAAGCGTCAACCCACATTGCTATTAACATAGGGTCTTAGCGTTAGGCAATGAAGTGTCCAATTAATTTTCCAGATTGTAAGAAATTCTTTAAAAAAAAAATACACTGAATTGTGAGCCACTTTTAAGAGCATTCTTGTGCGGAATAGTAAACGAAACGGAACCTCTTCGTGTTTCTTGGTGAACTTGGTTAAATGAAACACTTTCTTACTGCTCGATATGTACTGCTGGGATTACACAACTTATCTACGGAAGCATGTTAAACGTTTAACGACGTTTTCAAGGTTCCAGAAAAATTGAATTGCGGTGTTTTAATTGAACAAATATATAGCTGAAAATAGTCAGAACGTGTACAAAGAAATACATTTGAGAATTTCTATCCAAAATCCTGTTGTGTGTTTGCACTTGCATCATCACCTTATACACAGCAACGATGGCATCTTGGTTGTTGCATTAATGTAAGCTACCTGCAGATAAATAATGAAACAATTTCTCGAACTTTAATGAGGTTAAGCTTTTGTAGACTTAATTGACAAACATGCGCAAGAAAAATGTTCAAGAAATGTTTAACCTCAGCATGATCAAGTCAACTTCCAATGTATACCAGTCTTTATCAATAACTGAGCATTTGTCTAATGTGGCAATATGACTCCATTTGGGTATGAACCCCTCCCCAGCAGTCCGGTAGCCTGGCGGGGCCCAAGAAACATACCCCTCTACTTTCAGACAAGTGTCCAAGATCCAATCACACGATATCCTCACATCCACTGGCCGTGTGCTATTGTACTCACATGGAAATTAGTGTGATCATCCCTTGGTATACCTACACTGATATACTCATTTCAAACTCATGGCAAATCCCACATGGGAAACTTTAACCCAAAATAACTAACCAACTTGTCGCCCACATACAACCAACAGTTGACAAAAGCGGGAATGTCAAAGGTAGACCACGCACCACCCGCACCACGCACCACACGAGCCCTTACTAAGTACTCCATGGTAGCTCACACCCAAGTTAACCCCATGTTCTCCTAGTAAACCCACATTATCCCACAAGGTTGTGATGACTGGGACATAAATGGTATATTCCGAAAAATACCAAAGAAATATTAACATTTGTGAAGTGACGTCATTTTACAATTTCTACAGCCCACGTAATAAATATTATTTTTCTCTGTACCTTCATTCTTAATTCGACTTTGGGAAGTTCAAACTGCCTCCTTTGCTTTAAAGAGCTTTGAGAATCGTTATGAAACGAGTTTTACTGCGAGATAACACGATTGTCTTCAGTGTTTTATCAGTTCATACTGGTTATGGTGTAAAACAGTTTCCCAGTTATTGCTATACTATGCCTAAAAGCTTTACAGTTCGCTTTTCTCATTTTCTTCGCTTTCCCTTTGATTCCTACAGAATAAACAAAATATAACCTACTATCACTGGCCTTTCGCTTTTACAATAAACACGATATATATCAGCATCACAGTTTCTTACTCTGAGATCTATAAGATGTATTGCTATATTCATTCCACTTCCCAAGTATAGATAATGAACGGTTAAACCGTCATTTTTTACTGGGTACCTCTATGAGAAACGGTTGGCAAGATAAACAACGACATACACACTGGCCTTTCGCTATAACTAGTAACCTCGAAATTGAACGTTTCATTAATTGTCACAGTTACGTATGCTCATTCTATTTTTAGATTCTGACGTATGAAAAGACATGGCGATTCTCGACACAGGACTCTGTTTAGCATTCGCGATAATACTTGCACTATCGTCAGGTGAGTTGTAATCAAGCGAAAAAGTGGAGAAGCATTAATTACATACTAGCAGCTATACTACAGTGGCTGTACATTGTAAGAGCTTAGGTATGAATTACCACAGTACTTTGCAAACGTGCATGTCTTTCATACTCCCATGTTTGGTTTCAATGACAAAAGAAACCAATGCATACTATGTGGGGGTATGTGTGTATGTATGAATGACGCCCATATTGTAAACATGATATCACATTTTGAAAGCATGTATATTTCTCATACGTAGCATGCAGTTGACACTTATCGAGTAGAAAACCCCTATTGCTTTCGGTGGAGGCCAAATATTATCTGAGGTCACCAAAGGTTACATACTTAAAACCTTGTTAGCACGATATATCATGTTATGAACCGTAGATATTTTATTATACGTGGCATATGGATGGAATATAGTGAGTAGAAGAAACCTATTTTTGGTGGAGATCAAAGATTATCTGAGGTCACCAGAATTCAACGCTGAAAATGTTGTAAACATTACATCTCATCATAGGAAGTATGAATACTCTTTATAATTTTTTTGTGAGGAGATTATACATCACTTGAGGTCACCAGATGTCAAAGACTGAAACAATTGTTACCAAGATATCGCAAGATACGAGACACGGATACTTCTCTTATGGATGTGTTATATTGATTTTGGGGGGTTCTTTTTTGAGAGGTCAAGTATCATCTGGGTCACCAGTGGTCAAACTTTTCTCATATGATATTCATTTAAGATATCATAGATACTTCTCATGTATAGTATGTGGATTTACCATATTAAGTACAAGAATCCTGTAGTTTTTGGTGGAGATCAAAGTTCATGCGAGGTCACCATATGTCGATCTCTGAAATGTTGTAAACATGATTACTCAAGATAGGAATCATGGATACTTCATAATTTTGGGACGATGAATCAAATTGAGAACCAGACCCCTATTATTGTTTGTGGAAGTATGCATTGCCACGTACAGTAGACTGACCTATCGAATCCAAGTGCATTTTGCATTCTAGTTAGTTTTTGCCAAAGGCAGGAAGTCACCAGTGCAGTCAAGTCGGGTGTGTGTCTGCGTGTATGGGGTTGCTTTTTTTCCGCGTGTGTTTGCGTGTGCGTATGTGTATGAGAAGATATATAAAGGTTAGTAACCTCTGCAGTTCTCGTGTTTTGTTTGTGGCCTCTCTATGGTGAGTACAGGGTTTTAGGTAGGTCAAAGGTCATCTGGGGTCACTAGAGGGCAAAAATGAAAGTCTCACAATCTCCAAAACCTGAACATAAAATTATGAGCTGATATATGCATGGTAGAATAGCGTGATAGAAGGAGTGTAGGGTTTGTACACAATTTAGTGTAGGTTGGAGTTCATTTAAGATCGCCAGGTGTCAACATTTGAAATCTTTTAATACGATATATCCAGATAGGAAACTTGATTGGATCACTTGTATTGCATGTAGCTTCCCAATAAGCAGTACAATGATCTTATTGTTTTATCGTGGAGGTCAAACTTCATTTGGGTGTTCATATGTGACAGTCTGTAAATCATTTGAAACCATGTAAACACGATATGCCAAGATAGGTTACATCACATAGCTCATATTTGGCATGTCTTACTTGTAATGGTTGCAATAACTCTATTATTTTGGGTGAAGGTCAAGAGTAATTTAGGTCAACAAAGATCATAACATTAAATGGATCTCACCACGGTAACTAAAGGCAAATTTAGCTCTTTTATGTTAAAGAGCGCATGCAATACAAATTGTGAACAACCAAAAATGGCCCTCTGACTTTCTTTCATCGTTGTGGTAATATGTCACATGATTCCTATTGTCATCAAACCATGTAAACACTGACTTTGTGTAGATTTATACTGCTTTTCATATGCAGTGTAAACCTCAGCCGTTGCTAGCCTGCAAACTAATATTTTGTTGCATATGTAATGATTTTAAATGCAAGAAACCGCTGAGAGGGGTTTTCCTCTGGATTTCTGTGTTCTTTAATATGTTGATTTTGTCCTTTCGTAATTGAATAATTTAACGCTTTAAGTAAATAAAATCATTGCCGTCTTCGAGAACTAACACATTGCGCATTACTTTTTCCCCTCGAACAGCAACTTCGGTAGATGCTACAGAATGCACACAGACACAGTATGTTGAAATTGGTTCAGTGGGACTCATTCCGTGTTCCTGTAATGGAAGCTCTTTGGCACTTGTAGCTTGGCGAAATGTTAATGAAGGGAATACCATATTACTCCATGATGGCGAGAAAAGTGGAGTTGGCTACGAATCTGGAGAATATGATATTTATCCTAACGGATCGTTACTTATAAATAACGTGACCGCGAGCCACGAATCTGTATTCCGAGTATCAACGGCAATCTCCAGTTCGGCCTTAATAATTGCGAAGATATGTGTGCACACAACCGGTATGCAGCTTTGATATTTATTCATTTTAAACATGAAGTGTCAGAACGGAAAGGAAATACGTGATAACAAATGACATTCGCAGTCATTACCAAATAACCGCTCCCACACAATACAGTAGTAAACAAAGTAGATGAACATTTTCGTAACTATGTCGTATTTGCAATTTGCCCCTGTGTGTATGTGGGTATGTGTAAGTAGCACTTGCTTGTAAAACATTAAATAAAACAAATACCATGGTGGATTAACTTCATACTTGGTAGGTGCATCTGTCTTATTTAGTACAATAAACGCTACTCTTTCGACCGAAGGTCAAATGTCATCTGAGGTTGAAAGAGACCAAAGCTTGGAAACTTTGTAAACAAGTTAACTCAAAACGTAGATCTTTCTTGAACTTCATACTAGGAAGTCTCAAATCCTTGTTAACATGATAACTCCAAAAACTCTAAAAACATACAGTCCTTCAAGATATTGAATATGTTTCAAAGAGTTGATATTTCTTGCTGTTATCTGCATTAAACAAACAAACTCACAATGGACCTAGCAATTTTTACTGGCTTAAGCATCAAGGGGTCAATAGGTCAAATATATTAAAAGGTCTCAAAATTGTTCAAATTCTCTATGGTTTATACTAGATGATGTAAGCTCCAGCAGTAGGATGTTTAAATGTTTCAAAGTGTATAAACAATGTCATGTAACTCTTATTCAGAAACATGAATTATTAAAGGGATGGTAGGTGACAGCCGATTTGCTTTCTCAAAAAAAAATGTCCATTTGCTCATACTGTACATCTATGTGTCTATATTTCACATATGAAGCCTGTTCTTTCCTGGAAATTGATTCATTTTGAAAGAAAAATTATACTGTAAAACCCTTACAAGTGACCTCATTGGTTGACGCCCACAAGGAATTGCTACAAATAATAGCTAGATTTTTTTTATCATTTCTGGCTTTCACTAAATTCTGCAGAAAAAAAAAATCTGGAGAAAAAATCACTTGCTCTACTTTAGTCAGACAGTTATATGTGGAATTTTGAGAAAATTGTATGAAAAGGAGTCACAAAGACAATTGGCTTTCTAGTTTAATATATCGTACGCTTGCAGTCTATAAGCGAAATGCCATTTGTAAGACTTATTTTGATATTTCTATCATTAAATATGCGTGCTATTTAATGGTTAATAAAGTTATCTCTAAAAGATTGGCGAAAGAATGCACTACATTTTTCTTCTTCTTTTTTTGGTGTAGCTTTAATTGCAGTTTGGCAAAAGTAAGATAGAAAACCATTTTATAAGTATTACTGATAGTCTTTCCGACATGTGCCAACAAGGGGCTTCACAGTTAACGTTCGTTGCACTCTTTTTTTTTTTTTTTGGGGGGGGGGTAAGTTTTGATCGATGGGTATAGTAGGCGGGTTCCTTTTGCATATTGTTAACTTGTTGACAGGTTGGGGACTTGTTACTTTCTTCTAAGAAAAGGAAATTGTGACTTCATATTTTTGCGCCTTTTCTGAGGCTTTTTCAGTGTTCCTAAAATATACATCCAAGTTAGTTGGATACGTTGCATAATCGGATACTCTTAAATTAGAAATGAAGAAAGCAGAACAAGCTGTACAGGTCTAGTGAACAATTGAGGACAAGAATAAAACAAGCACTTTAGCACTGTACGAATAGTACAACTCATTAAATCTTTTAAACGGAGAAGAGTGTACCAAATCGTTAACTTACCTAAAACGGTATTTTTTTTGTATGCATACCGGTAAATTTATGTCTTTAATGGCTTTGATAAAACAGTTTTGTTCCCGGTTATGGTGATTAAGTCGTGTCTCTCGTATATTTCAGTAGGTAGGTTTTTAGATTTGAAGCGGAGCGATAGTCCCACTGTTAGTGTCACAGTATTCATACAGGTATATATATCAGAACGGTACAGTAACATTTTCCTTTAAGATGGTAAAGAGTGTCTAATATTATTAGCTTACATCTTACTGTATTTCATTTGACACCATCGGGGCATCGCGTAATGCTGTATTATTCCTATAGATATGTTTTGCCAAGAAAGAACTGTAATGTATTAACCCTCTTGGATATAATGGTAAAATTCATTTCCTTTAACGGTCTGTGTATGTCGGGTCTCTCTTTGATTTCCATAGTAAGGTCATCAGGTGCACCGCAGAGCGTAGGTCTCAATACAAGCGGGATACTACTGCATACTTGTGTAATGTATACTGTAGCAAATAGCTGTACATTGATCTAAATTGTTAGGCGCGAGTAACTATATTGTACAACATTATGTAATATTGTGTATCCCATTGGATACATGATTTATACATTGTTAACATTTTAATAAATGATTTTTTAGCTCAAACTTTGATATGGAATCATTTACATAGCCTGTTTCATACATAAACAGGTCCCCAAATTATACGTTTTGATCTGCTAAAGGATAAAATTGTAACCCAAAAATGCAGAAAATTTCCCAAAATTAACTTTCAGTCATGAGATGGTATTCTTTGTTGTTCTTTTGTTTTAGTGAAACCAGCTATAACCATTCCCGTCATCGAGGAGTGCTCAAATATATACGGTACTACCTGTGTCAGGTCGACAGCCGATTCCGTTGAGGTAAACTGCTTTGTCAGAGATAGCCGTCCCGCAGTCAACTCGAGTTGGACGATAAGAACTCATGGTGGCGATCACACCCTACCATCAAACTACAGGAATTTCACAACTGATAATGTAACATATACATCACATGTTACAACGACGTTCTCTTTCGGGGTGTCATCTGTTTTAAGTCTTCTGGTTTGCCGAGCGGATAGTGTACCACTGAATATGGTGGGAGAAGAAAACGTTATTTTGATTGAAAAAGAGATTGATTACACTTCCTTGGCAAATCCCATTAGAAAATATTTGAAGATCCATTCACCGATGAATTTATCCTGTAAAGACCTTGGATTTAATATAGTCATTTGGAAGTGGTCACCTCAAAAATATGCTTTTGAAACTCTGTATGCTAGCATCTTTCAGAATATTAATCACACAATAATCAGCAACAAGGAATACAAGCTAAAAGATGAGGGCAGTCTTTCTCTACAGAACACGTTGGTAGAACACGAAGGACTCTACGCGTGTGTTCACGATAACGGTGTCAGTGGAGGCGTGGTTTTGTACGATGTGCTTGTGATGGGTACGATGGTTTATATCATTTTATCTTTGATGCTTCTCAGTCACTACTGTATCACCACTGGGTCTTTGCAAATATACGTTTCCCAAATTGCGTTATACTTTGTTAAATATTATACATATGCTTAATGCTACATAAAGTCGTTTTCGTGGAATGCCGTATTACAATATATGTGCTCGTTTGGGCAGATTGTTTGATTCCTTCATTCTTTATACCATTCGACCTCGTTATAGTTCTAGGATTAAACACTCGAAATCTTACACCAAATAGGCTATACAAATATATAATATATTTGATGTATCATTTCCTTTCAGTTGATCCAACTCCAAATTTTCCAGCCATAGATGGATGTAATCACCAGCAATATTGCGTCCTGGAGAAACAACCTCAGGACGTTTTGACTTGCTCGGTGCTAGGAATAAGACCTAAAGTGGCTCTTGAATGGAGAGCCGTTCGAGAGGAAACAGTCATTGACTTTACACAACATCAATTTAAGGAGACACAGATGGGTGACTTGTATGATATATCTCTGACGGTTAATGTTGACTTTCCTCTAACAACTCAAAATAAAGTTACCGTAGAGTGTCGCGCTGTAGGAGAGAATGCTGAACTATTCAGTCTTTCTACGAAGATTGATCTGCTCTTTCCAAATGGTAAGTTAATACACGTCGCATTAAATGCGCAGCTTTGTGAAGTGTTTCCATGATTACTTGTTGTTTATGACCATTCCGTATTGTTGTTTTATTTACAGTGCTTCCCACGGAACAGAGATCAAACACCTCCACAACAACCATAATCGCCGTATTGGTCACAATGATCATCATCATTATCACAGTCGCTGTGGTGATTGTATGCAGAATAAGAGGTACATAATACTATTAATGTTACATGATTTACATATATTTTGATTATATGTGTATATAACTATTTTTCAACTACAACATAAATGCATACTAACATAGAATACTAGACGTACTTATAATATGTCAACATAGGAAGCATGATTATAGGGATTATAATATGTACAGAAAACTTTGTGATACTGAATTCCTTTACTATTGAATGAATGTACGTGTCCATCATGCAAAACACATATGACGTATGCACAAACAGTCGTCTTAAAGTTGTTTTCTGGTAGATTGAACACTGCACAACTCTTGTTCAAGATTATGATTTCATTATAGTGAAACATTAACGATAACGATAATTATTTTCCAATAAACTATACTAATTTTCTCATGTGTTTTTTCTATATAAATAGAACAGAGGATGCAGGGTTCATTGCACAATTACTTTGGGGTCAAATTGATCCACTATAATTGCATGTATTTCTGTTCGAGAACTGAACTTCAGAATTACCGACAATTGTTAGTTGTAAAACATTCACACAAACCATGCAAGTCAAGTAAGATTTTTTCCATGACAACATCTTTAGCTACCCACAACATTCTACATCAGGATTTTTAATACATTTTTGTATTCTTTACAGCGAGGAAAATTAAAATGAAACGAATTAAGGATGGTGATGCAGAAAGTGAGGTAATGTTTATTAATAAAATGTACTTTCTTTTTATAACTGAAGTAGGCTGTCACTATATTCTTCAAGAAGAAAACTAGGTTACACTTTTCGCGGTTCTTGACTGAAATTGATTTGTAACTAACCAAATATTCATGAGACTGTCTTGTCGCTTTCATCATCTAAAGATGTAAGCAAGTATTTATTATACACTGAAGCATTTTGATATATATAACTATATGCGATAAATTCACATTCGACATTGTCGGAATTATTGCTGTTGTCCCTCTTGCAACCAACAGTCATATTGTGTAATATTTCGGTATACATTCTTCGCTAAAAAGATACATCATATCGGCAACAGTACAATGAGTGCTACACAGCTTCCATTTAATTCAACGAATTGTAGACAATTAGCTGTATATAAAAATCAAACGTAGAAAGAGGAGATCGCTATGAGAAGTATTATTGATGCAAAATATAAGACTTTATGTTATCGTTTTAAAGTATATTAAAACCAGTGGTATGTTTTTTTCTTTTTCACAGGGTATCCCAATGCTGGAAAATGGTATGTGTTGCAGAAAATATTAACTTGACTTTAACATCGTTGATTGGTAATATACATTACACTAACAAAACAAAGAACATGTAATTTGTCGTGATGTGATCAACATTTTGTAAGCACCTAACATCGTAAACACTGTATTGTAGTAACAATTATGTAATCCTACGTGATTCCAAGATACTGCGCATTATCGCTAAATTATGAATACACACATAGACACACTCTATTCTGGTGGATGATATGTTAATGATACTTGTCATGTAGTTCTACCAAAGGATATCTAACACATGTCACTGATGGATAAGTTGATATTTTGTATTTATCTAAAATCTTTATCGTGAAGAGTCTGGTTAATTTAGAGTGACGCTGCCCGCCAGAAAGGGTTAAGTTTGATACATTTTATTTCAAATTTATTTAACGAGTCCATATATTTGAAACTTATTATATACATTGCTAACCATTAACCTTTTTTATCACAGAATACTCGAAGAAAGCTGAGCGTTTCATCGAACATTTAAAAGCAAACTATGAAATATTGTACGATTCTGTGCAACCAATCCCCTACATTAAAGATAGGATGTATTGCGTGGACAAGGTATTTGTTGAGGGCGGTATTGGATATATGACAGGTTTATCCGAAGGAAAGGCACAGTGGGATAAATTGTTATCCTATCAAGAATTAGTAAAAAAAAACTGTTTAAAAACAAAGCGACAGATTCTTGAAGGTGAACCTGGCTTCGGCAAGTCAACGTTGACTTTACAGTTACTTTATGACTGGTGCAAATCCATCCCTACATCACCGTTAAAGGAAGTAGACGTTATTATATATTTACGTCTACGGCAACTTGGAGGAGTTAAATCGATTTTTAGTGCGATTAGACAATTCATTCTACCGAGGGATTCAAATATCAGTGAGGAAGATATAAACGAACTATTGAATCAAATGAAATCCGTGTTGGTTTTACTTGATGGCTTTGATGAGTATCCCGATCAAGAAAGTACAGGAACAGACATTTATCACATCATGAAGAAAAATATGTTTCAGGGATTTAACGTCATTTTAACGACAAGACCCTCTTGTGTACCACAAGAACTTGCACCTCACTCCGATCGTGTTCGGCTTACAGGGTTCGGTGAAGAGGCGCGCAGAAAGTATGTTGAAAAGGCGGTTATTGGAAAATGTGGAAAAGCTGTTGATAGCATTATGAGAAAATTGCGGAAAAACCCTGTTCTTGATGACCTCTGTCAAGTCCCACTCTTCTTTGTCATGTTTGCACACATGACGCACGAAAAAGTACAACTTGTGACATTAAATTCCGTAACTAGTTTCTTCCGTTTCATGATAGCTTCTTTTCACAGCCACATGAGAAATAAAATGAAAGACGAAAACGTAGAAAAGTTCCAGTTTATGGAAAATGAACACAAAGATCTTGATAAAATCGCTTTTGAAGCTTTGAGTGGAAAGAACCAGAAAATTGTTTGGGATCGTGAGCAGCTTCGCAATCAGCTAGGACATGAATTTTACGATCAATATATTCGTATTGGAATTTTAGTGGAAGAAGAAATTCTAAATATTCCAGATACATTGTACCCACAAAGCCATATTCAGTACAAAAGAGAAGTTCGTTTTTATCACAAACTATTTTGTGAATGGTACGCTGCTCATTACGTTGCTGAACAATTAGCAAGTGGACGAATTGATTCTATTCACAATTTTCTGCAGAATGTAGATCCTTTTGATCTACAATATGTGTACAGATTTGCGTGTGGTCTTAACAACATTGCAGCGGAAAAAATCATCCAATACTTGCAGAATGAGATTGAGGGTAAAAAATTCGCAATTTTGTGCATGCTAGAACAGGAAGACAAAACTGACAGATTTATAAAAATAGTGTCTGATCTTGTTTTGTCTAGTGTTACGACCATTAGTAAGGATGAGAGCAAACTACTGCAGAGATCGACACTTCAAATACTGGATGTTGCATCAAAAAAGCAGGTAATGCAGTTACGATTCGTCAAGTTTGTATTTAATATTAGGACGCTAATAAATAATGTAGACCCCCAACTAAAAGTGAGGGACATCAAATCAACCCTTGGAAGCATGTTTACAGTAGACGATCGAACTATCAGCAACCAAAATGTCTTCATTATTGAATACTAAGAATGTCAAATACGATGATAGTACCATACAGTCCACGTTCTTACTTTGGCAAGAGTCACATCACCAAACTCAGAGTGGTTGTAAACTACTGTACTGAATGTAGATGCATTTATTTAAAGAACATTGATTAATATATGTACTCTGTGATTATATTTTACTGAGGAAACTTTACTTTGTACATATAAACTAAAGCGATACTCCAAGGCAGCTATTTGAGATCACATTCATTCAATATTATGTTCGTTATTCTTAATTTTTTTAGGTTTCATTATGGACGCTGTGTCTTGAATCAGTATGAAAATAAACGTATTTGCGAAACAATCCAGGTGACGACAATATTATATACCTGGATTGAAACAATTAAACTTATATTTAATTATGTATCGGCTGAATAAAAATAATTGGAAGAGTAGTATTTATTTAAACCGCTGTCATCACTATGTATGAATAATTAATTCCATGCAAACATTTTCGTTTAGGTTCCAATCTCCTGTTTATTACTGGATAAGAGCCTTTCCGAAGCCAGTGACGAAGGTATTAGTCTAGAATCTGGGTTTCATATTCCAGTTCTGTCGACAATTAAGAAGATAACAATCAGATCAGAAAAGGGAACAGAATTAACGAATGACCAAGTGCTAGGAGTGGTTAGTTATGCACAACAATGTCATAAGCTAACGAAATTGATGTAAGTACAAATGTTATACGTCAAGACATTCTGATCTTAAATCATTCGGTGAAGTAGAAATGTAAACTTTTAATAATAATTTTGAAATATAATAACTCATATTTGTTGCTTATCTCACTAAATGTTATATAAATAAAATGTAACGTACGTGTGAATCAATACGTCAATAGAATCATCATACTCCGAGTTATTCGACAATATATTCAACTAGTCTTGTATAAACGAAAAACAAATTAATTGAACTATACACTAGTTCATATCGCTTAATTATATTGAAATGACTTCCTTTTTTGCCCTCAGATTCGTTGA
Organism: Apostichopus japonicus; assembly: GCF_037975245.1. NCBI lineage: Eukaryota > Metazoa > Echinodermata > Holothuroidea > Aspidochirotida > Stichopodidae > Apostichopus > Apostichopus japonicus. The sequence goes on from NC_092576.1 coordinate 40,477,754, forward strand.
CTGTCTGCTACCACTTTCATTTTCTATGGAATTTTTATCTTCTTTCCTGAAATCAAAACATCCTCAAGGTATGATCGGACTCATTTAAACAAAAACAGAACAGTTAATTTCAGAGTACTTTTAATTAACAAAATAAAAGAAAGCGGAAGTATCAAATTTAAAAAAACACAAAACTCAGCCAGTGCAGCTGCTTAATGTTGGTAACTGAAGCAAGTATAACTAGCATGATATGATATTTGACTTATAAAGGAAGTAACTACTCAACATTGCATGCTCAACATTGTATGCTCATGAAAAACAAAATTGTTTCCATTTCATTCTTAATCAAACTATGCCAATAAAAATAATAAAATGATGATAGAAATATACGTTTAGTTTGAATTTGTTTTTGAAATAGTTTTTAGCTATTTTAGATAAGTTAACCAGATTTTTCTTTTGTTTGCGAAGTTGCTAATAAAAAATATTAAGCATTCTAAACATCTAAGCACTTCATTCTTAATCAAAATTGGCAAATTAAAAAAAAATGATAATAGAAGTACACATTTACTTTCAAATTTTTATTTGAAATAGTTTTTAGCTATTCAGATAAGTTAACTACATATTTCTTTTCTTTGCAAAGTTGGTAGGAAAATCTTCAGCATTCTAAAACATCTAAATATTTCATAGTTATAACGGAAGTGTTGGGAATATTTTATGTAGTTAAAGTGATATGGTTTTCGTCTTTTCCAGTCATGTGGCAAACATCCAAGCATGAATTTAGTTTAGACATCTCAACAGGCACATGGAAGCTCCGCAACTCTCAAGAATCATTGGTACTTACCGTAAGTTACTGCGGCAGAATATTTAATATCTAACTTAATTGTTTCTGATACAGAAATATTGGTTTTGCGCTTTTACATGATATGTTTACATATCAAGTGCAACCAGGATAAATTAGTGCTTTTTAAAGTTCAGATGTTACATTTTCATAGCTAAATAAGAATGAAATATGCGATACAAATAACGTATCACCCCCACCCAATAATTAAGAACAATTTGTTTTCTCCTGGATACAAAAAACAAATACAAAGTGGGTAAACAAATTTGTTATAGTTCTCTTGGCTTTTAACGTAAGGTGAAAGTGTTCTATTCTGAACGGTATTTTTTTGGTGATTGATATCCCTTTGATGAAGAATTAATTATTTTCGATGTTATATCATGAGGTTGAACAATTTAACCTGTTTAATTGTGTTACACAAATTGACTTCGACTTTGACTGCAATGACTCATGTATCTCATAAAGGGAGCTCAAACATTGTTGTATGAGTATAGTTCTTATTAATGTTTTATTCTCATCCGTGCAACTCCCAAAGAAAGATAGGACTTTTCAACTAGGTGGAAATAAGAATTACGGATTGCATTTATAGCGTACGGCTGTTCAGCAGTTATAAGCATATGTTCACAAAATATATAGTTTATTTGTGATAAATTCAATTGATGCCAACTGCAGTACCGTAGCCAGCGGAGGGGAGGGGTAAGCTGCCCCGTGAGATTTCCACTTCCTAAACGAAAGTAGCCCTAAGGTAATGTAAACGCCTGGACAATATGCTCTGTTTCAATTAGTTTAGCAAAATTACCATACGATTTCTTCTGATTTCATTAGTTAGTATTGTTCAATCTCACTATTCTAGGCACGCATTGTAGGAATTGCGTTCAAAACGAGCACAACATTTAATTTTAGCCGCTCATCAAGTATTGTACGATCGCGGATAAAATTAGCGTTTTTTCAGCAGTTTTTTTAAGAACAATAAATCTAGAGAACTCTCCAGACTTAACCTGCATGAACTTATGTAAAATTACGATTCATAAATATATTGGTTACGTTTATATACTTTATATCTCCTATAAGTTACCCAATAGTGCTTCTTAAATGTACTTATGATACCATGTGTGTGAATCTTGTAGACATTTCTATAACTAAATGACTTGATTCTTGTGTACCCATTTTAAGTATGTTTCAGTATTGGGTTTAAGTTTCAATTTGATTAATCATGATAGGGGCCATAATTTACACTCGGATGTACATTAGATAAGTCTTTCTTAAACTAAGTCTAATCACTTTTCAGTTGTGACTTTTGTTAAATGATATTGGTCACTGGCATATCAATTCAGGAATTCAGGGACTTCTTAACCCGGTCCCCGCCAGTTAAAGGATTTGCGCCAAGTCGCTCGCAGACTCCTGTTTCATCTATGCTTATTCCTATAACACCCTCCATCAGCAACCCCCTCCCCCCACACCCGACGTTTCAATTCAGGTTGACGCTCCGTGGTACTTATGTATCCAAAAAACGTTGGTCAAAGCTTTGCCAAACAAAATAAAACCACGACAGCTAATGAAATTCAATTGCCAAACAGTGATACGTTGATCACATTTTTTTTCGATATAAAATTCGCTTTTGTTAAGACATTACATATCGTAGGTAACTGTTTAGAGGGCTTCTGTATGAGGAAAGTTGTCCTGTATATTACACAGACAATTTATTGCACAAGGGTTGAAAGCACTGAATAGCATGTATTGTGTAAGGTGAATTTCACATAAATATTGGATTTTGTAACCAGTGGTATGATGCCCCCACATGCGAAAAGTAATTGTAAGAAAAATCCTTTTAAAAAACGTATAATTCTAGCTACGTTCCCATCTATGACCCTTTTTAACCTGTTAGGATGATTGCAAGCTGTTGTCGTGATAAACGTTACGTAAGCAAGAGCATCATACTTGTTTAATGGACGGTCAAATAGATCAATTTCGCATTAAAACATCAATCTGCACATATCATCCTGTGTTTTGTTTTACATTTGTATTCCTAGGTTCAGGATGAATTAAGTCTACCCAGGTTGTGTTCCGAGACAATTAAGCTACGGGGTACTGATAGTAGACAAGTCCAGAGCTCTACGATAGTACTCCTAGAAGTTGCATCGAGCCTCAATGTAAGATACTTCTACTTTATCACATGGATGTAGAATCATGTACATCCATCACATTAGTTAGTGATGTACGTCTTTTCTGTATGCCGATTTCTTTTTACCAATCGTATGTTTTGCTTTACTTATGTTATTTAATGATACTCTTATATTAGGAGGTAAATAATATACCAAGTTCTTGGATTGATACATAACGATCACGGATCTTATGATGATAATTTTATTTGACATGTTTTTAAATTCATTAAAGCTACGGCTTTGAGAAACTCAATATAGAGATAGCATATATACTTTAATAAATGTCAGGCAGGAAAGAACCTGATAGATGACAAAAATATAAATTTATTTCGGAAGCAACGAACGAGCAGATACAGTCATCATGTTTGCGAATGTGACCACGTGGTCATTTGATGATGTGTATAATGCAGTGTTAAGATGACTGTCGAAGGAACATACACCTACCAAAGGAATCATGAATTAACTGTCATAAAGTGTTAGAGTAGTCCATAATTAGCATCATCCGGTGACGGAACATCAGGTGTAATTAACTAGTTATCTCTAGGGTTAGTTGTAATTATTTCAATATTGCAGTAAAATGCGATGCAAGAACGGTTATTGGAATGTTCTGTATTATCTCATAATCCAACCCTCATTAATGTCTAGAATTTCACCGGTTGATTTTCTTAATTCATACCAATAGACAGAAGCTGTGGTATTCATAATTGTAGTAGGTTACCATACATTGTAATTACAAGCTGGGAAACTGTTTTTCTACTTCGAACCGTTCATATTACAATATATGTCTAATAGAACCTACAAAAATGCGGTACTTCACAAATAAGCTTTAAAACATACCGTTAAGTATTTGTATTATCCTATATTACGTCATCGTAAATATGAATTGGGGCGAAGTTAGCTTAGGGCTCAATTGTAGTAGTAACTGTCAACATATAGAGTGACCATTTCCTGCTTGATATATATACATCATAGCATTTGTAGGTTTTCCGACAGTAACGCCAGTCACTCGGAGTGAAACACACGAGAGGTGGTTTTAGTTAATGAAGTGTAATTTTGGAAATAAAAATTGTATTCGTTTTTTAACATTACTATATTTACTCCAGACAGATTGCTCATACGGCCTGCTAACATAAAATGACATATGAAGGAAACGTTCTTCATATAAGTACATCGAAAATGAAACCACAAACAAATACACAAAGATGTTCATCAACAAACTGAATTCGTTGTGATACCAACGATATAGTCTAATATATAGATCCTCGTTATTAATTAAGCCCCTTCATCACTATCGCTTGTCGTAACATATATAGGAAGTGCGCCATCTATTTACTAAACACTGAATCAATGTCAATTGCTTAACTTCGACTATTTACTAAATATACTTAACGTAAACGTCAACATTTCGGTATTTAAAATATACTCGTATAAGTAATTTTACACTAAATGTGATAGAAAATAGACATAACTTAATTATTATTTCCTATTGACAGATGGACTGCTGGAAACGAATATCAGTAGTAAAAAAAATTTCAATTATTTAAGATACGTCCTTTCATCCTTACACAAACACCTGTTTTTTTTTTAAAGTATTAACAATCCTACTGTCGAAGGAAACTAGACCTAATAAAATAACAATGAATTTACTGTCATTAAGTTTTAGAGTAGCCCATAATTGGCATCATCGGGTGACGGAACATCAGGTGTAATTAACTAGTTATTTCTAGGGTTATTTTTAATTAATTCAAGATTGCATAAAATACGATGCAAGAACGGGTAGTGGAAAGTTTTGTATTATCTCATAAACCTCAGTAATGTCACCGGTTGATTTACTTATTCATACCAATGGACAGAAGCTGTGGTATTTACAACTATAGTAGTTTACCATATATTGTAAGTACAACCATAATACTAATGGACACTTTGTATAACGCCTGTATCCGACCGAAGGTGCTCATGGCGCATTTCAGAAACAACAGAAAAAGGTTACATACATAAAATTTGGAACAGGTAAGTTTTTAGATTTGAAACGTGAAAAGTAATAGTTCCTCATATAAATACACCGAATATGGAAACCACAAACAAATACACAAATATGTTCATCAACAAACTGAAGTCGTTGTGATACCAAAAATATTGTATAATATATAGATACTCATTATTAATTAAGCCCCTTCATCACTTTCGCTAGCCGTGACATATATAGGAAGTGCGCCATCTATGCCCAAACAAGGAATCAATGTAAATTGCTTAACTTCGACTATTTACTAAATATACTCCAACGGATACGTCAACATTTCGGTAATTAAAGTAATTTAATAAGTACATTTTTATAAGTAATTTTACTTTAAATGTGATAGAAGATAAACATTACTTAGATTATTTCCAATTGAGAAATGGACTGCTGGAAACGAATATCAGTAGTGAAAGAATTTCAACTATTTCAGAAACTTCCTTTCATCCTGTTTATACTTTACAAAAAAAAACAGGTGTTAACACCTGTTTTTTGTAAAGTATAAACAATCCTACCGTCTGCAGTGATCAATGTACGTACACTTCTGTTGTCATTGTAAGATTCAGCTCTTGTGTAGGTAGTTGTGCTTTGTGACTTACAGAGTGATTTATTGTTTATTAATGAATACTGCATGGGATGATACAATTATAATAATACCTAAAGGTAGGTGTTATTTAAAGTGAATGATGTAGGCCTACCTATCTTACGCATACTGTATACATATAGTGTATCACTTGGAAAGAAATTATACAAAACTGTTATATTTTGTCTGTTTAACACCGGAATCGAGTTTGAATAGTTTCCTTACTGCACGTACGTATGACAGCTACTTACTTCAATATGTTGACATATCAAGTAATGGATTAAATGTGTTATTAATATGTGTCACGATTATAACATGAAGTTTTATATCCAAAAACCATGAAAGTTGTTGTTATCGCTTAGGCATTTTTAATTAACTAAAAAACAGTTATAGCTAGGGGCGTCGCCAGACATTTCAATCTTGGGGGAAGGGGAGTTAAAGAAGGGCACAACACTTAATTAGGGGTACAATGTCTTTTTGCGAATGCTCTCCTGGGGAAGGGGAGACATATTTGATTACAGTGGCGTAGGAAGGTACTTTTGAGTGGGGGGCTGAAGACTGATGGCCGGCCTGGTGGAGGGGTCTAAGGGGAGGGGGTGTCCCCCTCCCCTTTGGAATTTGTTTGCATTTCCAGGTGGCCTCAGATGCAATTTGGTGCAATATAGCACACGTCAACACCCAATCCATTTTGTAAATAATTTTGCATTTTCACCTGGCCTTTTAGATGCAATTTGGTGCTCCAAATGAGATTTTTTTCTCATTTGGAAATGAAAAAGGGGTTTTCTGACTCGCGGAGCGGGGGGGCGGAATGATACTTCCGCCCCCACATTTTTCACTTGGGGGCTGGTGCCCCCAGCCCCCCGGTTCCTACTCCCTTGTTTGATTAAGTAAGAATCCTTCGATGTAACCTGGTGCTTTATTTTGGAACTTAGAGTAATTTTATTTTCAATAATGTTCGGGTTTAGTCGATCCGATAATTATGTTTGTAATTGAGGCGGATAAAAAAGGGGCAGAAATGGAAATTAACCCTTTTGCTTTGATGTTTTTAAATAAGAGTGTTGAAATTTAAATTTAAATTCATGTAGGGTAGTAGTGAAGTTTAACCGCTTGCGATTTACGCCGGTGCCTATGTGACCTTGTTAGTGAGAAAACTGGTTACTGCAATGGTCGGTCGAAAGTAGTTTTACTGAAGAACATAATCCATATCGTCCTTGGAAAAAAACGTTTTTGTTTGATTATTGTTTTAACACTACAAATCGCATCTGGGGGCGATTTTTTGGGGTGATAAATTACTTAAAATATGCAAATTTTTAAACTATCTTAGATATTTTTCGAAATGATTTCAAAGTTTGATATGCTGCAACCGTCACTATTTGCATACTTATTTCATAGAGTTTTGATTTACATTGCCTTATCTTAATTTGGCTGATTAAGTTCTATCGATATGCCAATCTGATGGGATTGGATTTCTAAAGAATATCTTTCAAATTGACTATTTGTAGAGAAAAACTTGACAAAACTAATACTTTATAAAAGCTAAGGAAACGCTAATTATGACATTGATTACAGGTAAAGCCATATAACCCCTCGTACTTTATAGTAGCGCATAATGTAGAATAAACATATTGAAATGCGTCGATCTGCGCCTGTTTCTTCCGGGAACGGGGTCCATTGTTGAAAGGAAAGTTGTGTGGCCTGGGCTGGATTGTTAATTGTGAAACATTCATTCACTAATAGGCAAATGGAATAAAAAAAAACATTATCACCTAGAGAGAATAACCAGGGGGTTAAAGTATTTATTCGGAGAAATAGTTAAACGATTGTAAACATATATTTGTTATTGTAATTCTTTAGAGTTGTGTATTCACCAAAATAAAATATGATCACGTACTCTATGTTTGGTGCCTACATTTTAATTTTGTGAATGATAGAAGATTGATCACAAATTAAGTGCAGACAACATCATCGTTATATTATGAAATTTTAGTTCTATTATTGATTAACTACAGATATCGGGAAGGGCTAGTCAATTGTAACGGGCTGTTAACGTCAGGAATGTTGTATGGCCTCGCCTAGTTTGGCTGTAGTAAAAGATTAACGAACTGAATTAAAGGCAAATGAAATTAAATATCATAACTGCAGAAAGAATAACAAATGCGAGGAGAGAGTGGGGCTAATTATTTGATCTGGATCAAAGTTATACGATTTTAAGCATACATGCGGTTTTCGTCAATCGATTAGAGCTGCTTAAGTGTATTGACAAGAAACACAATGATCACGTGTTTGTTTGGTCGAAAAATTCGCAGCAAGCGTGGACAAAGTGAAAGTCGTTTTTTAACGTTATGAACTGACTAAAGTGAACGTGATTCCAAAATATATAATTGTCAATTTCTGTATCAAGTTGATTAAATTGTGTAGTTTAATATGTGGAAACATAGGTACTTACATTCAAAATGAATATTACATGTTTTCTTAAATTTATAGCTATTTGTTGATTATTTCATTTGTTTCCATACATGTTATATGTTTGCTATCTTTAGGCTTACTATGTACTTGTCTATTTTTTTAGGAAACATGACTGTGATCTTTCTTTCCTATTCTTCAGATTCCAATATCTGATCTATACCTACAACGGTCATTCAGTGGATTTGACGGTAAAGATATCAGACTTGAGTCCGGTCTATGTTTATCAAGCCTATCATCAGTAAAGAAGATATCCATCAACAGAAATAACCTTGAACTCAGCGAGGAAGAAGTGATCGGATTAATAAAATATATAATAAATTCACCAAGATTCAAGGAACTACGGTATGTGGTAATTCACATTTTATTGGAAGGGTGGGCAATACGATGGGAGGATAGGATAGCAAGAGTGTGAACTATGAAGGTACGTGTCAGGGGTTAGGAGAAGAGCATCTTGAAGTTATATTTCTTTCATTCCAATGCAGGTTATTAATCAAACTGTTACCAATATATAGTACATAGTTTAAAGGATTTCCAACTGAGAATTTCCTTAAATTTTAATTCGTGCGGTATCCTATAGTGATACAGAAACAAGAAATCTGGTAAACACAATCAAGAACATTATGATAGAGATTTTACTTGGTGCTATCAGAGAGGGGTTTGTTTAGTTAAATCCTTTTTAGAGTAGCGTCCATGGTATAAATGAGGATATTTTAGTGTTTGGTGTAGGTAACCTGTGTTTTGTAAAAGTAAAATAGTCAGGGTCGCGTATGAAACTGTACTTCACAGCACTGTGTGTTTATTTATAATATTCCTGGAATGATGCATAAGGACGGGTTGTAGTTATCATTATAATATTATGTAAGTTTGCACATAGCGGGTTATATTACTTTTGTTTATATCACGTGTTTGTTTTTTATTAATCCCACCAAAAGTGTGCCGATACATCCACACCTTCCAAACACCTCTCTTCACAAATGAAATGATGCAAAAATTCCATTCATATTCATCTCAATTATTACCGTGATGGCACAATACATTCTTTGATTTTATAACATGTGAAATATATTTATTTAACTTCATCATTGTTTCCCCTTTGAAGGCTTCACAACTGTAAACTGCCGTCTTCGATCAAACCAGATATCATTCCAGAAGAAGCAAGTTCAAGGAATATTAAAGGTCCGGTTCATATTAGCAATATTAATCATTCAGATAATTTATTTTGAAGCAAAATGTGTCACTTCATTTCTCATGAGGTTGCAAAGGTTGGATAAGGAGGGGCAAAATGAGAATGAATTTTCGTACTTTAATCAGCAGAGATAAACTTCGAATCTTCATCTAAGCTGTGATTAACAGGAATATAATTTTACAACTTTAGTCACTTGCTAAACCAAACAAGTTCTTTAAAACTCGATTGTCTAAAACAAAGTTCCCAATGGCATTTTCCTGAATGACAACAAACATTAGTTACTGTACAGACTATGTTACGGATATAATACCGACTTTAACAGACAATTGTTAACCGACTCACCCTATGTTTATGTTCTTAATGTTAACTAGCAGACAAACGCATTGGCTTTTCTTTTATTGGTAAACGGCGACAACAGGCAACAGCCCACATTCCGAAGTATGATAAAGATATCCCTGAAAATGGAAGGAGCAGTTTTCCTACTAAAAATTCTCTCTCTTGTAAAATACATACCTGATACTGAATTCACAGAATGTAAATCCATCGACTGATTAGTTTACTAAGTTATTGTGTTTCTGTCAACTCTGAGTGTGAAGTTCCTTTATATAGTTGAAATAAGAGCAACATTACTTTCATTAGATACTCACAATGTTATTATTTGAATGAAAATAAGCACTGTTTCGTTGGAGGTATTAACCTAGGGAACACAGAGAACACTTTATTTTAAGGATTCACTCCCCGAATTTCGCTCCGCTTAAGTAAAACTTCTATATATATAACACGTGGAAATACCTAAGTTTTAATACACGTAATTCCCATTGCAATTGGTCACGGAACATAAGTTGGTCATCGATATTCGAACTTGCCCAAGTTCACTGCACCATGGGCACGACACAACACATTGAACATGATGATACATTTTCCCGCCATCTTGACGCCGAAGTGTTTCCCAAGCTAAAAGCAACAGTGTAAATTTCCAGGAAATGTGGGCGGAGTTAGCATTGACTAATGACAATGTTGGCGAAAGAAGTTTTACCAGTCGTAATTTATGATTGGTTGCCGTTTTAATAAAATGTAATCGTAAACACGAGCATAAGCGACCACTGATACTTGTCCTATATGTAGCGTTTCTATGTTGCACTCCCGGCATGATGCCAAACAAAATATTTCGGAATGCAGGGTATTGCATTTTCCATGGGCCATTGCTGGTTATTTTTTATTAGAAACAGGGATGTAGCTAAGGCCTGATGATTGGGGGGGGGGGGGGGTGGAGTGGCTGAAATTTCAACTGGATGGGTTTTGGAGCCAGAAAATTCCGACTGCTGCCTTGTTGCAGTTTTGTTCCGAACATTTTTCGATACATTTGTACCATTGGCCCTCACTCCACAAACGTTTTAATCACTCTGGTTAAGCAAGTAAGCAGCTGAGTATAGTTATCTGCTTGAAGGCTACATAGACTACTGACTACAAAAGCTATGTTAATGTAACAAAGGGGCAAACGTTTTTTTTTTTTTCCAACAAACTATATTCGACGACATAGTGAATTACCAAAAATACAGTGCTTTTTCCTAGCGCGCTTAATATTATTTTATTTCGGTGGGGTTGGGGATATTTATCACTCACATGAAAAAAAAAATCAATTGTTCACTTCATTCCAACTGAGCATTTGGAATGAAGTGAACAATTAAACATTTTGCAGAAAAATGTTCAATTGCTCAGTTAAAGCAACTGAACAATCCAACATTTTTCTGATGTTTGATAAGATTTTATCTTGTTGTGTAAACATTTTACTGAAAAATGTCAACTTATGGGGCAAATTTTTTCTTATGTTGAGTGCACTTCTAAGCTAAGATTAGCAGTGAGTGTTTTAATCGTATATCATAGAGACAATGTATATCCTGAACTTACTTGAAGTAAGCGAACAGGGTCAACCCACCCAATAGCAAAATTAATACATAAATTAACCGAATTGAAACTGACAAACCTTGTACAGTAGTTCTGCTAGGCATTTTTTTTTAGAGTATTCAAAATCATACGAAGTTTTGTATGGTGGAATATAAGGATCGCGAGATACAATTTCTCAAAGTGACAAGGAAAACGTGGTAAATATGACTGATTAAATGTCAATCTTGACCGAAAATTTTAGGTCACTCACAAATTACAAGAATATATGAAAATAAGAGTGCGACAGTCGGAAATTCCGATTGTCGCACTCAAATTTTCCAACTATCGTCAGTTTTACCAAGACTGGGGTGGTCTGACACACCCACCCACCCCCCACCCCCCCCCCCCCCCCCCCTCTAGCGACGTCCCTGATTAGAAGTAAACATTAGAAGAATCACGGGGCAGTGAGCCGATAAGATACATTTTTCGTGTTCTAGTCATCGTCCTTTATCTTTTAGTTTGGTCGGAAACATGAGAGTTGGGCGGTTTGTGAGGTGGTTGGAGTACTGAAGGGTGCAAGTAAACATTCAGAAAGTGTTGAAAATGGTGTAAGGTGAATTAAAGATTTCTTTTTTTCTTTTCAGTCTTAAAGAATCACGGGGCAGTGAGCCGATAAGATTCATTTTTCATGTTCTAGTCATCGTCCTTTATCTGTTAGTTTGGTCGGAAACACGGGAGTTGGGCGATTTGTGGGGTGGTTGGAGTACTGAAGGGTGGACCAGGGTGTCATAGCCAATGGGACGGCGAACAAACTTGGAGTAGTTCTATATCTTCCATCCACATTACAGTCATAGGCAGACAATGCTTTATACTTTCTATATTGTTCAGACCTAGTTTTACTTTGATACTTATGTCAGCAATATTTGATATGATGACGTGTAATACATTTACGAAAACATTAAAGTAGACCTGAAAATGATCGCGAAATGCCAATGTTTCTGAAGTTCTTGCGTGGAGCATTTAAGTACTGTCCCAGCCCTTACATGATCGATTCTTTGCCCAAACCCACCCCCCCACCCTTTCCAACAAATAACTTCTCTACGCCTCTGTCCTCGATGTAACTTTGCCAATAAAATTGATAACGAGAAATCAACTACAACTGGCCCACATCATGTAGACCCTGTACCCCTTTCAGCTGCTTTGAATTGAAAAAAAAATAGTTTTCTACTGCGCACTCGCATCGGCAAATTTTACACTCAGAAACAATCTGGCCACGTCCAATAAAAATGGGAAATGCGGATAAAAATATCAACGTAAACGATGATAATTTCTCCAGTCTTTCTGTAACCGAGCAACTCAATCATTCCTGATAAACAATTCATGTTGGTCGTCCGTCCAGGGTACGTCATTCAGTGCACCTGTTGCTACATCTGAGTCAAGACAAAGGAATGCCGTCTCTTGGTGTAATATGCAAATTATTAATGTTACTGTGCCGCGCGGTTAAAACTTAACCCGTTGCGACACATACCCGTTTCTGGAAGCTGTTGTAGAAGTAACTGTTGTATCAATGTAAAGTACTGTATGGTACTAAAAAAGACGGTTTTCCTCAGGTGGTAGAGAAAAGGGGTGTTTCGGTTAACTCAATCTCTTTGTATAGTATTTGGATACATAAAATGACCATGTACATGCAGTGTCTATTTCACTTGAAGTAAGCTCTGCTTAGCATTTTAATCCTTTGTGGATCTTTATTGGAATCAATACGAAATGTATTGTTTGACGCCAGTATTTAACGGTAAGCATTTCTTAAATTGTTGAGCTTCAAAATCCATTAAAAAAGTATGTTTTCATGAAGGTTTTAAAAAATCGACTTACAGCTAGGATAGGAAAATAATAACAAAACCACAACGAAAGTTGTTCTATTATCCAAATGAAATACATGTTTATCGTACCGAGATCTGAAAAAAACGGTCGGCCATTTGTTCTTCTTTTCATTGCGCTAATACTAGTTCGGAATATGTGGCAACCTTTACAAAATCCGAATAGAGACTCGGGAATCAGGAAAAAGGAGGCCCCTTGCGCGGACGAGAAACATGTTTTGTTTTTTACTGGCCCTGTTGTTGGGTTGATGGGTGGAAGTTTTTGTTCTTTTCATTCTGTTGGAACGAACGGTAAATTTTATAAAAAAATGACACAAGAAACGCTTAGTAATACTTTATTATTTCTTCAAATTGTTGCCAACTATTCAAAGTAAACTTATCCTCCGTGGAAGATAAGCTCTACAACTTAAAAACAAGTTGGGAAAGTAAACACTGAATAGAAACCCAATTAACGAAAAACAGTTAAGTTCTGTGCCGTCAAACTCTTTACCCACGTCCCCTTCGCTGCTAGGTGAATATCACATGTTAAATTACGATGTAAGGAACCGCTGTTTCAAACATCTCACTCATTCTTTTGGCGATTTTAATCCCTATTCATTGCGCACAATAGCATTTCTTGCGTATAAACTTGTACCTATACGAGATGTTTACCCCGCAATCTGTTTGTCAACGAGTTTATACGCGATTGTACTTGTTTATACGTCATTATACGATCCTGTGCGCGTACAAATGTCCAGTTATACGTGAGCGGTACTGTAGTACCGTACAGTTTCATTGTATATTACTGTTAGCAAATAAATCTTATGGAAAATGAAATATGTAATATTAAGCAATACTGAAATTACACATCACTTATTTGTAAATACTTACCATTTTTTTTAATTAATTTAGTTGTATTCCTATTTTCTTGTACAGTTATATCATCAAGTGACGCCTGTTATCTTGATTTTAACTCTGGTAAATGGAGCAAGGTTGGTACTATTTGGTATTTTGTAATTAATATGTGTATTATGTACATTTAATAGTAAAACATGAACAGTGGAATTGGGATGGTGTGGGAAGGAAGGCGTGGCCAATTATCAAAGTAAAGCCAACATCCTGTAGGGTTGGCATGCATATCGTCTCACGGTATGGAATATTCCGGAGACAGAAAATGTGATTCTCACTGGAAGGACAAAATTATTCCATATTTCTCATTTCCGATATTTTGTACCCTACTCTACAGTAAACATGGTTATCTGCTGGTGGCTAAATTCTTGCTAGATAAACCATTTTTACTTCAATAGAAACATCACCTAATTATAGAAATATGCAATGACCTCATGCCACATGTGATTCAAACTGTTCCCTTTAATTTCTAGTTTAAATTCGTTTTTAAATTTAAATTTATTTCAATTTGAACACTCCAGTAGCAGTCATTATGCCAGGGCATAGCCAGACATTTGAAATTTTAGTAGCAAAATCATATGCAACAAAGTTCACAGTTATGTGGAACAAATTTTAATTCAAATAGCTAAACATCTACATTGTCATGATATGGTAAATCGAAGGTACTATGAATGATCAACGTGTCAGCTATCCCGTTATGTGTAAGCTTAGAGACCATATCACTTGGCCGATTTAGTGTGTAAGATATATGGCGCTGCATTATACTGTCATCACAGGTTATAATTTCAATTGATAAATGGTTGTCTATCTTTCTGGATAAATGGATTCCTGTTTAAACTCTACGATCCATTAATGATCATATTGATATCGCTCATTCCGATATTCCTGGAAGAAACTCATAAACATTTTTTTGTATTACTTACTTAAAGGGGTAAACATGGTACCACATTGTTGTGTTCATAATACATAAATGTACATAGAACTGCAAGTTCTCAATTTTAAGCAGCGAAATATTAATTTTTGTTTCAAATATCTGCTGGATTTACCAATATATTAATCTTCTCTATTACTGTTACACCAAATATCATCGTTACATTAACACCTCAATTGTGCATGAATACTATTCTATTTAAAAATTAATATTCATTTATTTCAATAGCCCGATGACGTCCAGACTATTACAGAGATGTGTTCAGATGGTTTGGCCATCCACAGAGACACCAGTGAGTCTGTACAGAGGTCAGTCATAGAGCTCCTAGTGGAAGCATCCAATCATGACGTAAGTAAAACATACAGGGGTATATTGAATAAATACATCAATCAATACAAGTTTATGTATTTATGAATTCAGAAATACAACATCACCATGACGACAAACACTAAATACGAATACAATAATAAACTACTGAGTAATTGAGTGTGGGATGATAAACAATATAGAGGCTGTTACAACCTTTCACTAATTTGTTAAATAGAAAATTTATTTTTCAACAAAACACTTATTAATGTTAAATATTATTTAAAAGGGTAGTAGAAACACAGCGAGACGACACAAAATAATAAAAAAAACACGTTATTAGGATTCCAAAAACTTGAAATATTTAACTCATAAAATAATAGTTAATATGCTCATTGAAGCTAATTACAAACGTATTTTGTGAATGAGATAATATCAACATTAATCAGACAAATAACTAACAACTTAACCATTCATGCACCTCCATATATGTTGGCTCTGGTTATTCATGTAACCATTCTTCCATTTCTGATATCTATTTGCAACCTCTAATATTTGTTCTCGTAATATAAATCCCTCCTATAAGCCAATTTAGATTCTGTTTCCTTAATATTTGGTTTCCGCTTCTAGTGTCATTCTGATATTGTTTGAATTTCGTTTCTTCAATTCAGATTGTTTTTTTTTAAATTCAAGGTAGATTCTGATCCGGTTTACCATCATTGTCTATAAAAATATGAATTAATAACAATTGTGAACCCGTTTCTGTGTCAGATATACGATTTACAAACATATCTTATCAAACAGAGGAATCTAAGACTTACTGTTTGCTTCAGTACAGTTCTACTAGTTTTACCGTGAACTCTGGTACAGCATAAACATATATAGACTAAGTGTGTACACCGTGTAAGCGAGTAACGGAAAGAACAAACCCCGTACAACAACATCTGTCTGTACACAAATTCTAACTCCGCTTAGAATAATAGTAGGTCAACAATTCATTTAAATAATACACGCAACCTCTATGTAAACCATGGCTTCCTTGTGGACCATAATACTCAGGAATGATTATACAATAGAATACATTAGAAACAAGCCCTCTATTGAAAGAAGGACATGAATAAATGATATGTGTAAATATAAATAATATAGAAACTCAAGGGCTCAAACTTAACAAGTTTGATACTTTGCTAATCTATCATATTATTTATCGGAAAACAAATATTACCATTAAACAAAAGGAAGTTAATATATCACCTATGAAAATATAAAACTTGTAAAAATGATGCAAAAAATAACACATTTTCCAGACCACCCATCAGCCCCTTTGGCCATTTAAACGTTCTTCCAAATGAAACATTTTAATTAAAACAAATTGAAAGTTGTTAAAAATGCAATTAAAAATTAAATAAAATTAATAATCCAAGGTCATAGAAAATTGCCACCAAACATGAGAACGATTGATATTTGTGCAGTTAACTATTAGCCCCATACTAACCTTACGCTACCCCTTTTCCCATCCTTTAAAACATATCTAACTAAGCACTAAACTTTTCCATTCATAAACCTAACCACCCTCTTTCTGCAAACATATGACTAGCGTTGGAGAATGTTTAAAAATAAAATTAAATATGCATCGTTTTGGTAATCATTTTAAATATATTATCACCCTATCCTCACCTATCTAGTTAATATAATCACATGAATATATTAAATATATGACTGCAAACAATATCTGGTGTGCGATAAATACCTTTATAGGCACCATATAACCTATACGAGTATAAACAATGTATGTACACTCCGACGCCACTTCGTACCCTTTCTTAACCTTAAAACCCTGCCCTTTAACCCAACGCACCCCTATGTACCCCTATTTCACCAATCCGTCCATCCCTCCCTTACCCCTCTCACACTCTTCTAGTTAATCAACTAATACAAATACCATTGATACTATTTATTTACTTTTTCATAAATAAACAAATAACATAACTACTTTACCTCCACCCAATCAAACTGAAATAAATTCACCTGAACCTTGTAATAAATCTAACGTAATTATTTACACTTTAAGCTGACTGGATTAATAAGAATAACAATAAAAATAAAACAAACTATCAAAATATGACTAACAGAAGCACAATGTTATGATAAGACGAACAATTAAAGTAGACATTCCTTAAATAATATCGTATTACTTTCATATATCAATCCTGTAAACAACCATGATACTATTACTTGTATTTATTATTTTCCTTTCTTCAGATTCCCATAATCCAGGTGAATCTAGTCTGGTCCTTTAGTAAGATTGATGACGATGGGAACTTTATCCTCTCCTCTGGTCTCTCTCTATCAATCATAACATCAATAGAGAGGATGGAGATACTGACAGAGAAAGGGAGAGAAATGAATGAACATGAAGTTACTGGAATATTAAACTATGTACAACACTCTCAAAGATTCAAGCAACTGCTGTAAGTATAATTAATAAATATGTAAATATATTATTGTAATGCATGAAGCAAAGATAATATCTTTAATAATAACTACAGATAGTAATGTTGATTACAGTTATAACTGGATGGTGAGTGTTCAGGATATTTAGTTTATTGACTAGAATTTTTTTTTTTTTTTAAATGCTAATAATTACTACATATATAAACAATCTACTGCTTCTTAGAAATTTAAGAAAGAAACACATTACAAAAATTAAATTTAATCAGATCAAAAATATGAATAAATAGAAGCAATTGGAATTGAATAACTGTTGATATAATTTGTGTCAAGGATTTTAACAGTTAAGACCCTACATCATCTTAAATTCACCAAACAAATCAGAGCAACATGAAAATACATATTAAACATTATCTTTGTTATGGTGCCCTGTTTATCTTAATCCGCTAATATAACATGTACCCATCAACCCCACACCCCTCTTTGCGCTTAACAACAACCCTATTTAGCACACCTTTTCCCCTTCACCCTATAACTGATCCCTCACCAAAACCTGTTTTGTCTCACTCACCCCATTATACATTCGCACCTCTCCACTAGAACCAGTTTCCTCAACCCCTACCCACCCCTATTACCTTACCCTGCTCCCCTTGTGGCCTTTGTCCGATATATGAACAAATCTTGTAACTTCATTGTTTCGCATTCTTCTCTAAGTTTTTTACTTTTGTATTTGATCCTAACACTGCTTCTCTGAACAAACCTAGTCCTTGGAACACATGTTGGTTGGCATGGATACAACCAATGCCCGATTCATTGTGTGTAGACTCTGCATCAAGCAATATACATATGATGGTTCCTTATCTTTACATCATTTGAATTCATTAGTCTGCTACTACCATGTTTACGTTATCGCCTCCTCTTTTCCGTAACCTGGTGAGAAACCATTCAACTGATCTTCCTGTCGCAAAGCAAGTAAAACGTCTCAGATATAGTCTTAGTATCGTAGCTATTTGTCAGCTTTTCTTTACAAATGTAGCATCTCCTTCACGTCCTCTACCCACCGCGGTAAAATTAAATTGTTCTTATGCCCCATATTCAAGAGTATCGCGAAACATAATGATACATACATACCGATACCTACATCACTGATAATTGGATATTTAGACCTTAAGATATATAAATTCAAGAATTAACGCAAACTTATAACGCCGTACTGTAACTCTTTATATCGTTGATGACACAATGTCCATACAACTCAATTGCCCTAACCTCGTCTAGATCTTCCGTGTTATAAGTGACATCCAGAAACAGAGTGCATATCACCGGATATCACCCTTTTCTCATCTCGTTGGAACATTTTAATCCCTTTCTTCCCCCTCCTCTTGATCCCACTATCTGCTAATGAAATATATGGTTTCAAGTATTTTTTTTAGGATTTAATTACATTTATTAAAATCTTTTCAAGTGTTTTTCTTATGATTTAATTATATTAATTAAACTCTTTGATCTTAGCAACCTGCTTTAACGAAACCACCTTGTATGATCTCTATATCATCCAAACTTAATGATCTAAACTGGCCATTAACAGGACAGAAAATGTTTACAGAGCAGATCCCAGTTAAATATTCAAACGACCTTTAATAAACTTCGCACACTGCTACCAATATGTTTTAAATCAGGGTCATGGCTGAACCGTATTCTCCAAATGTGTCATTTTTCTCTGCCTGTTGCTACTTTAACTTTATACATCCAACAATTATAATCTACACACAGTCCTCCTAGCAATGTTAACTTTCCTTTCATTGTAATATTTACCAACACGCACGTCGTCTACATTCACAATGTTCATTGTATCCTATATATATGACCTGTCAATCACATTACCATGTGTCACGTGGTTGAACACCTGCACAGCTAAAGTACGTATTCTCTTACATCTCTTACTTATTGTGAATACGTCAAACACATGTACCACTGAAGGTCACCTTGACAATCGGTAGAGCTGTAACTATGTTTACAACAATGTTGGCCAAAAACTAACAATCCAGTTTCCTTTCATTTAATTATTTAAAACAGCGGGAATCATCTTGGTTTATTGTTCATGACTGATTTTTCATACATATTTTTTCACACTCAACATGACTCTTTCTTAGGTCATACATTCCAACAATATCATTATTCCGATGTCAGGAGTTTGTTTGGCGCTTGATTATAACTGTTAATCAAGGAACAACACAAGATGTTTTACCATTAAAACCAAAATTGTGTGCACGATTTACGCAATGTCTCACTGATTCTATTGGCATCCAAATGGTAATTAGTAATGGTTACCTACTTGGAGTAAAGTATCGTTGAAATTTTGTTGAATTATTTAGGGTGATTTGTTTAAGGATGTATTTTTCCCTTTTAATTGCCTCTAAACTTTGTTGGGAATTTTAAAAGAAAAAAAGAAATCAACCGGTTTTTAATATTTCTCTTATTTTCACTTACATTTGGCCTAATTTATGCCATAAGTTGAATTGAAAGTAGGCATGGTTTGTCATAATAAACATCGCGATATCTGTTTGAAGAATTTACTGCACTTCACTCATACGTATCTCCATTCTACAAATGCACTCTCAAATCAGCCTAGTTTACAAAACATTTACGGAAATCCAAACATTATTATACATAGAAATGGAACATTTCAAATCTACTGGAAGTTCTAACACCCCCCCTTCCCCATGCGACGCTATATAAAGTACAAGATACAAATTGTATAAACGGAACTATATGTATGCTTCCATAAAGACCCTTATATGCCTATGTGTAATGTTTGTTGCTCGCCCGTCCACATTTATTCTACTGAGTTGTATAGACACATCTGATTTCTATGCTTTCAATAGCGCAATGTAATGTTCAACAAATAGATTACTTTTCTGTATAGGTTGATGATATGTATGACAAACAACAGATCACCTGATGACGGACGAGACGACTTATTCATCCTTCATTGAAGGTCCGGTGGGGTGTTGGGAGATTATTTTTTTACAGTATTAGAACAGGTCACAATCCACGAAAAATTTATCTATGTTCAAAGTATGAGTTTCAGGTCGATGATAGCGAGTTAAAGCGTGAGCGTTGATTTCGATGATTTCTTCTTTTATGGAAGTTCCATTGTTAATAACCTCATGATTATATCATTTTATATTCATTATGTTAGTACAGTGACTCTGAAAATTAAAACTGTCAAGGAGCATAATCTGCAACCTTGTTAAAGAATATATATGTTAGTTGAACAATTATTACTTTTAGAAATATTGTAAGCTTTGTTTTCAATCTTGTTCAGAGGAAATGCAAAAAGAAACTTTCCCTTCACATGTACATAGCAGAATTGACCTGATGAGAATTGTATATTGTTTATGATTATTGGTCACAAACTTGAGAGATTATTAATTAATATATGTATTGAATGATACACAGGAATATTTCTAGATCCATTTTTTGTGGGTGCGGGGGAGGAAATGGTTGTTATCATGAATATTAGCTAAAGTGTGTTACTGCGTTACTGTATTTTATGATTTTTTGTCTTTTCTGTGATTTCAGTCTAAATGATTGTCGGCTGCCCTCATCTATACCTATTGGACCATCTTTATCCGCATTGAAATCTCGAGGTGCTGCAGGTGTGGTATATTTACATATTGATCAACCATTTTATATTGGTGTTTTAGAAGTACTAGCAGTGAAAGTACCTCTACTGTTATTAGATTACATATATAAATGTGTGACGTATATACCTGTATGACAAAGAATAGCGTCAAAGCGATTCATCAAATATGGAAACTTAAACACTAATATCATGTTTGTCTTCTCACATTGGTAAATATAAAATGAAGCGAGATTAACAAAATAAGGATTACCATTGATAAAGAGCGAATCCAGCGAAGAATACCAGCTGTGGTTAAGAATGCTTGGTACAGTATCTTGTTTACACGTGTCATCATATCTTGTGTATAAGAGCAGAATAAAAAGTCACATAATTATGTAAAAATAGATTATGATAAGTGAGTTGCTTCTGGTTTGTATTTGTGAACCTTCTTTTTGATTGAGCCAGTTATTTCTTCATTGTAAATCACTAATCTCCTCTTGATGCATTTTGGACGCTTGTAAAATACAAGAAATACGAACAAATTTGCAAACCATTTATATTTACCTCAAGTATTTGCAAATTTCTCAAAGTCGCAAGAAATAACTAGATCTCTAGAAAGTTATCATCCTCCCTCAAGCGGATGATAAAATCACAACACAGTACATTTGCAATTTTTTGTTTACAAAATGCTATCCCAATCAGTGTATTTGAGATCTAATTAAGGGTTATAGCAACTATTCTGCTTCGTTCATACTGCCATGATTGAGTGTGAGAGTAGCTTCTGTGTGTAGTACAGGGAACAACGACGGCCATGGTCAGATGTGTGTTGTACACATGCGCCCTCTATTTATTACAGAAAATCATCCATATTTCCGTTAAGTCACGATAGCGCTTAATCAAGTTCTGTAGTTTACGAGCTGATAGTCAGGGTAGCATTATTTCCATTAATACATATTAATTGAAATAAATTATGATACACCTCAGTTTCGAAGACTAAAATTAATGGAATGATACGATATTTGTTACTAGTCTGAAAAACTAACTAAAACAATGCTTTGGAAACGTTCTTTTCTAGTGCATCTTTTGAAGGCTGAAACTTAAATAGTCATTAATAAATGTGAACTCGAATTAGTACATCGTACACTTGAATTAAAAAAGAAAGGAAATAGTGAAGTCTGCCAAATCCCACCAAAAGTTACCAAACGAGGCATTTAGAGAGAGCAAAACTTGCAGTGAAATGAGATGACAAATGTTTAATCATATTGTAGAGGAAATTGCCTGTTTTTTATAGGTTATTACGAAAGCTACTTTAAGAGGGAACCTTTTTGTTCATCTCGTATAGAGACAACGTATCTATTCATAACAGGCATTGCTGTTGATTATTTTCCCTAAAGCTGCTCCAGCATCTTATCATCCTCCCCCACACGGATAATACATGAACAAACACAGTGGATTCTAGTCAAAAGCATCTTACAAATTATTCTCCTAATCACTGTATTTATGAAATATAACAAGGGTTATAGCAACTATTTTGCTTTGTTAACACTGCCATGATAGTGTGAGAGTTGCTTTATTACTTCTGAATGTAGTAAAGGGAACAACAATGACCATAGGCAGATGTTTTTTTTTTCTTCTACCCTCTATTTGTTAGAGAAAATATTTTCGTAAAGTCCACATCGCGATTAATCAAGTTCTGTAGTTTACGAAAGCTGAATAGTCAGCGTAGAATTATTTTCATATCTATCTACTAATCAAAATGTATTATGATACACCTCAGTTTCGACTAAAAAAGACAAAAATGAATGGAAGCGATACTTGTGACTAGTCTGAAAGACTAACTAAAACAATGTTTAGGAAATATTAAGGCAGAATTTAAATATTCAATGATAAATATGAACACTTAAAGAATTCTGCCAAATCCCACCAAAAGTTTCCAATGAAGCCCTTTAGAGAGTGAACAATTTGCAGTGAAATGAGATGACAAATGTTTAATCATATTGTAGAGGAAATTGCCTGTTTTTTGAAAGGTTATTACGAAAGCTATTTTAAGAGGGAACCTTTTTGTTCATCTCGTATAGAGACAACGTATCTATACATAACAGGGATTGCTGTTGATTATTTTCCCTAAGGCTGCTCTAGATTCTTATCATCCTCCCCCACACGGATAATACATGAACAAACACAGTGGATTCTAGTCAAAAACATCTTACAAATTATTCTCCTAATCACTGTATTTATGAAATATAACAAGGGTTATAGCAACTATTTTGCTTTGTTAACACTGCCATGATAGTGTGAGAGTTGCTTAGTTACTTCTGAATGTAGTAAAGGGAACAACAATGACCATAGGCAGATGTTTTTTTTTTTGTTTTTTTTTTCTATCCTCTATTTGTTAGAGAAAATATTTTCGTAAAGTCCACATCGCGGTTAATCAAGTTCTGTAGTTTACAAGCTGAATAGTCAGTGTAGAATTATTTTCATATCTATCTACTAATCAAAATGTATTATGATACACCTCAGTTTCGACTAAAAAAGACAAAAATGAATGGAAGCGATACTTGTGACTAGTCTGAAAGACTAACTAAAACAATGTTTAGGAAATATTAAGGCAGAATTTAAATATTCAATGATAAAGATGAACACGTAAAGAATTCTGCCAAATCCCACCAAAAGTTTCCAATGAAGCCCTTTAGAGAGTGAACAATTTGCAGTGAAATGAGATGACAAATGTTTAATCATATTGTAGAGGAAATTGCCTGTTTTTTATAGGTTATTACGAAAGCTATTTTAAGAGGGAACCTTTTTGTTCATCTCGTATAGAGACAACGTATCTATTCATAACAGGGATTGCTGTTGATTATTTTCCCTAAAGCTGCTCCAGCATCTTATCATCCTCCCCCACACGGATAATACATGAACAAACACAGTGGATTCTAGTCAAAAACATCTTACAAATTATTCTCCTAATCACTGTATTTATGAAATATAACAAGGGTTATAGCAACTATTTTGCTTTGTTAACACTGCCATGATATTGTGAGAGTTGCTTAGTTACTTCTGAATGTAGTAAAGGGAACAACAATGACCATAGGCAGATGTTTTTTGTTTTTTTTCTACCCTCTATTTGTTAGAGAAAATATTTTCGTAAAGTCCACATCGCGGTTAATCAAGTTCTGTAGTTTACAAGCTGAATAGTCAGTGTAGAATTATTTTCATATCTATCTACTAATCAAAATGTATTATGATACATCTCAGTTTCGACTAAAAAAGACAAAAATGAATGGAAGCGATACTTGTGACTAGTCTGAAAGACTAACTAAAACAATGTTTAGGAAATATTAAGGCAGAATTTAAATATTCAATGATAAATATGAACACTTAAAGAATTCTGCCAAATCCCACCAAAAGTTTCCAATGAAGCCCTTTAGAGAGTGAACAATTTGCAGTGAAATGAGATGACAAATGTTTAATCATATTGTAGAGGAAATTGCCTGTTTTTTGAAAGGTTATTACGAAAGCCATTTTAAGAGGGAACCTTTTTGTTCATCTCGTATAGAGACAACGTATCTATTCATAACAGGGATTGCTGTTGATTATTTTCCCTAAGGCTGCTCCAGCATCTTATCATCCTCCTTATTATGATACACCTCAGTTTCGACTAAAAAAGACAAAAATGAATGGAAGCGATACTTGTGACTAGTCTGAAAGACTAACTAAAACAATGTTTAGGAAATATTAAGGCAGAATTTAAATATTCAATGATAAAAATGAACACGTAAAGAATTCTGCCAAATCCCACCAAAAGTTTCCAATGAAGCCCTTTAGAGAGTAAACAATTTGCAGTGAAATGAGATGACAAAAGTTTAACCATATTGTAGCGGAAATTGCCTGGTTTTTTGAAAGGTTATTAGGTAAGCTAATTTTAAAGGGAACCTTTCCGTTGAGCTCGTATAGACACAACGTATCTATTTTAGGGTATATACTTTATAGATTGTACATGGAGATAATACATGTTAAGTTTAGACAGGCAACCTGTAGGGAGTCGATAGTCGACCATCATTGGTCGCGTTTCAGACAGGTTATATTAATGACCGTTGATTGTTCAGATCTTAATCGCAAGTATATTTACAAGATTGTTTTAATGAACGTTGATTGGTCTGGCCCCTAATATAGGCGTTTATATGGAAACCATTTTTAGCGATTGTTGTTGGTCGGGAATTTTAGCAGTGTATGGATGTAGTATTTCCGGGGTATTTAATGAGACGTCGTTACTGTAGCAGGGCTGATCGGGTGGGTTGAAGAGAGAACCTACATATCCTCTTCCCGTAAAGCAAGCTTATGTTTTTAAATAAAACAACCAGCCTCAAATATTGTTCTGTATTGAAAAAAAATGGACCATTGTTGATATTACATTTAATTAAAGCGTGTCCAACTTTCTGCGTACTGACCAACACCCTGCAGTGCCCGACCCGTGAAGTGCCCAACACCCGAGCTGTGCCAGGTACACAGGCACTGCCCCAACCTGTGCAATGTCGTTGTATACAGTGTAATGCCCCCGTCACACTTCTGCGGTTTGGGCTGCGGAAGCGCTACGGTTGTCTTCCGCGACTATCCGTATTATATTCGCAGTACATTCGTAATGAACCCGTAGCACAACCGTGTTAGTCCGTGGTGGACCGTAGGGCTTTCGTAGCCTCGTTTCTTCGGCAGCCCAAATTTTGAAATGTTCAAACATTAAATTACTTCCACCACTTGCCGCGGGAAACCGTAGCACAACCATAGCTTGCGTTATCACAACCGTGGCGACCCCGTAGCACAACCGTAGCAATTCCGCCATACACCGTAGCCAGGAATGCACTACGGGGAGGCTACGGATATGATACGGTCGTACCACGTTGTCCACGGTATCACTGCCGATGTGCTACGAATATACCACGGATGTGCTACGGATATGCCACGGATATGCTACGTTAGTGTCTTGGTACCTGCAGTTATACTGCGGGTACGCCGCTACTGTTTCTGATATATTTCGGATATGCTAAGGTTGTACCACGGTATCTACGGTTACGCTACGGTCTTACACACTACACACATGTTTTTAAATATGCCAGCATAACATCGCCTGTATTAAAAAGCTAGTCAATCGCCATTCCACGCGGAGACTCGACGCACTACACATGATGTCAGCCAAAACGAAAAGTTCCGGGAGGAGGTTTAGCACTAGGAAATCACCAACCCCGCCCACACTCCTACCGCACCCACTACGCCAGAGGCGACTAGAAAAGTCGCCGGGGATTTTATGCCGCTACGAGCATGGCTTCTTCTTCCTCCAAGAATTGTCAATCAGTTCTTTACTCATTGACATGATGTAGATTTTGGCTTCGTGGGATGAATGTGAAGGTGTGAACAACATCAACGTAGACCTAAGTGACTTTGCCTATAATGGTATTTACAAGGGGAATGTACGTCCTATCATAATCCCATAGACCATGGGACCGTAGCTAATCCATAGCCACCGTAGCGTGCCCGTTGCTTGCCCGTAGCGCTTCGTTGATGAGGTAGCACAACTGTTGTGAGACCGTCACATAACCGTGACATTCCGCAGCGATCCCGTAGCATTTCCTCACTACATCCGTTACTCTTCCTTGGCTCTTCCGTAGAGGCCGTAGTCACACCTCAATGCAACCGTAGAAAGTGTACATCCGCGACCAAAATACGACTGTTGTGCTACGGTTCCCAACCGCAGAAGTGTGACAGGGCATAAGGAATCCCTGACTCCTAGGCAGTGTATGGAATGCCCGACTCGTAGGCAGTGTGTAAATATGTACAGTATATTAGAGACGTTCAGTTACATCATGAAACTTTACATTATCCTCTCAATGTTTTGTCTTTGATGTTTTTCTGTTTTACAAGCCTTCTCATCTTGCCCCTTCCTGTCCCCTCCGTTCGACCCGAAGCTTCCGGTTACACACCGCGGACGTATTAAGATTTTTTTTATTGATTTGGGGAAAATTCCTATCCTAGTAATCTACACTTAGCAATTGCTATTGTTTTATAAATATGTAATATATTTTAATATTAGTTTTATTATTATTTGTATTACTTCAAGTGTATTTTTGCAGTACTGGAGGTACGAACAGAACATTTCAATTGACATTTCTTGTTCACGAGTATTAATTAAGACCGGCTTAGTCCCAAGGCCATGACGTCACTCTTACATGTTAGATGTATACACTAGGTTCCATTATAACCTCACATATGTTTCTCGTTTGGATCGATAAACGTCAGTCCGTCAATAATACTTTAATATTGTTTCATTCGTCGTCTACGGCATATATCATATCACTGACATACCGATGTCCTTTCTTTCAGTGTTCTGGATTCCTCACAACAATAAGCGGCATCAACAATACCTGCTGGATCAAGAATCTGGTGGTTGGCTGGTAAGTGTATTTAGTAGGTAGAATATGGGAAGACATCAGTGATTTAATTCAGGAGAACAGGAAAATAGTAAAGATTGAGTCTTAATGTGTAATAATGTAAATAAATGTTTCTGGAGAGGACTGTGTTCCTAGTTTGTTTGTTTGTTTGTTTTTTTTTTTGGGGGGGGGAGGGGGTGTTCTCAATAAGTTGGAGACAGCAGTTAGGTACAAATAAAGTCAATGAACACACTGTTAAAGCGTTCCAGGTTAAAGAGATGTAGTAGATAAATATCATTAAACATACAATAGATGGATTGAAGTGATGAAGTAAATAAATTGGGGTAAACATAAAATGAGTGGATTAAAGTTATAAAGTAACTTTCTACCACTCAATATGCAAACATTGGATTAAAGGGATGTATTTAGTAAATAATTACAAACAATGTAGTAAGTGGTAACATGAAAGTAGTAACTAAACGAAACTAAATACACAGTCAGTGGATTTAAGCGATTTAGTAAAAACTATCACTCAATATGCATTTCGTTAGTTAAGGGATGCATATGGTAAATAACTACATACAATGCAGTATGTAGTAAAACGTGAAAGTAGTACCGAAACACAGCTAAATATACAATCAGTGGACGAAAGTGATGTAGTATTTAACAACCACTGAATATGCATAAATTAGATTGAAGGGATGTATATACATACGATATAGTAAGTAGTAAACAGAGCAGTATATAGTTTTGCTCAATTTTAGATGTTAACGATGATACATTGTTGTTTTTACAAAACCAGCCATCCAATAATGGCCCAGGAAGACAATAAACCCAATTGAGCACCTAACAAGACAGGTAATAAGAGGTTTAAATGAATTAAAGTAGTAGAAAGAAAAGAACATATGGTTGGAACGATATTTGAAGCTTTTACTTCGGAGGGGTGGAAGCGTAAGAGAAATGACCTTTTATATAAACTTAATACAAGTAAATCGAATCATAGGAAACTGACTTGAAACTCTTACACAAGGAGCAAATAACCATGTCTAGCACGAGATTCAAACTAATGATCTCTGGATTACTAGACCAGTGATCTGACAACTGATCTACCCAGCACTTGGCTATACAGGTATTGCACACCAACACTTGCTGGGGTCTCAATCACAAGACACACTACCGTTTAATTACAGTAAAGCAATTAATAACATAATTTTAGATACGTTAGAACGGTATTCGAACAATAATTTAACACAATTAAATTGAATAATAGGAAACTGACTTGGACATTTAGAGGAGCATATTAACTTATGTCTAGAACGAGATCGAACCAATGATCTCTGGATTACAACCCAGTGATCTACTGAGTTTTCCAGCACTTAGTTGGTTGCGATACCTTTATAGCCATTTCCTTGCCGGGGTTGCCAATCAGATGTCACATTACTTTGCATACCGTGTAAACATGAATCACCCCCCACAACCCCACCCCCAGCTTGACGCGATGCAACCTAGAAACCCGCGGGGAAGGGATTTCAAGATTCTTAAAGAAGTCAGATAATAACAGCACTGTTTCTTTTCAACATTTACTTCATTTTGGATCCCACTATTTTGGTAAAATCAACAACTTTAATCAAATTATTGTTATAACCACCAAGTCTGTATTATCCCATGGTGCTTGTTCGCCTATTTGAAATAATGAATGTATATGCGTGGGTTGTTGTGAGACATATTCATATATAAGTATTAATCCAATCTCACAATCAAGATACAGACAAAAGCTTGTTAGAATGATATCCAAGTCTATATTTATATCATAGAATAGTTAAGCTCATAATTTGTATTATTGTTTCTTCTTTTACTTTCTACAGAAGCAAGGATCATGGTAGGTGAATACACAGCATACACAGGTTATTGAAGACAACCTCAATCTTGGTTCTCTGAAAATACTCTCGGTATCTAGAAGACACATGAGCGTCTAATGTAGATGATTTGATCAACAACATAACTAAGGAAGTTGCAGCAACTGCCGTCATGATTGTAAATAGTTTTAGGGTCAAACGATCGTCAAATTACTGTGATTACTGCAGCTTTTATTATCTGTATCTAGAAATACTCTCTCCAGGATACGCAATACATTGACATACATGGCCAGAGGAATGACAACACATGTGGGTGCTTACCGTCAACGAGGATTCATTATGATGAACAGTCGGAGCTTGAATATACTATGTCATGTGAAAAATGTACATGGATATATACCTACGTTAGGTTATTTACTTTTTATCATAACTATTTTGGTACATATATGTAATAATTTTGCAAACCGTCTTGCTTTATTGGAAACGTACGGTAAATATCATTGTATATAAAAAATGAACAATGTGTATAGTCTTTTGGGTTTGGTATTGTAATTATTATTGTTATGACGTTAACTGTTGATTATTCAATAAATACTACACAATTAAGTGATATTAGTATTTATAATGGTCATATTGTATTTCTCGATAGGACGTAAGGAGAGTGGGTGATTTCTCGAGTGGGGGCGGGTGCTCCTTAGAAGGAAAGGTTATGTCAACTAGAACAATCTTAGAGCGGGTGGTGATGGTAGCGGGAGGGACTTGCAGGGTGTGAAGAAAGTGCCTTTTGATATGACTAGGTTACTACAAAAATATGATGACTAGAATGTTAGTATTATACGTAGGGGTTTGGAGGGAGGTGCGAAATAGTTCGGGGTTTGTCATTTAATTTGAATTATTAAATAAAGAAAAATATCTGAAATGGTGGAAGGAATTGAAATATTTGTATCAACTGCACAATATCATTGGAAGGAAAAGAAAGGCTGTGGAGGAATGTTCATATAGAGTTAAGTGAATAAGTCATGTGACATCAATTTAAGAAAGCATACGATATTGCATATATCACAAGCTGACAAACGAGTATGACTTCTTGTCTATTAATAGTATACATGGACGGTTTGGGGGTGGGGGTAAGAGAGGGGTAGATGTGAAATGTAAATGTCTTAGGTACGACATACATGAACTACATATTCGTTTCAAATTAGTAAACGATGATATATTATCAAGTTCAATTATGGTTACTAACGCTCAATTGAAGTTTCCCTTTTTGTGGTTTAATGCTGTGATATATATATCGTATTCGCTCATACAGGTGTACACACTTAGAGCTGGCGATTATTGTCGACCGTAACATTTTTGTGAAGTCACATATTACCTACTAATAATTAAAAAAGGGCCTTCTTTCATGTACAGAATATTTTAATAAGACTAGCTGGTGAAATGACCATTAGTTTGCCAAGCTGATATTTATCATAGATGCAAAGAAGTTGATGTTCGGTCGACAACATCTCCGGAAGAGTGAATTGCAAGTTTCGGTTGATATTGAACACTTCGTTGTACTGAGATGGCGGCGTGACAGAGCATCTGCAATGTTGGTTCCATTGACCGTTATATGAGTTACATGGAAAAATATATTGTTCCGATAAATCCAAGGAAGGAGGTCTTAAATCAGTTGACTTTGTTCTCCCTTGTCTGTAAGTGTAAGTGAAAACCGTAATTGGCACAAAACAGTTTTCCTGTGAGTGAGTAAGTGTTCTTGCCACCGCTTCTAGTGCCATTTGCTTAAATTACGTCTCCTGAACTGTCGGGGACTGCCAGAAGTCAGTCAGCGATGAGAACAGACGTTACGAGTTTCTTGTGCAAGGTAGTGAGAATTGAGTGCCACTATCTTCCTAAGACTGGAATCGCTTGTAATAGTGCAGTTAGTATTTTGAAGCAGCCAACTTGAAAGTCTTAAATAAGGAGCAAGTCTACCACACTTGTCATGAGGCCAACATTTGTTAGCCTAGATCTTGACGAGATTTAACTTATTTTGAAAAATTTGGCGAATTGATGCGAGTAGCTGGTGGATCCTTTCCGGTGCAGGCAGTCCTTACATTCTGTTGAAGAAAGTGCCTTTGCCATGACTAAGTTACTCTTTAAATACGACTACTTGCCTATTAATATTATACATGAGGGTTTGGAGGGGTAGAGTTAGGGAGGTGTGAAATAGTTGTGTTTCAAGTTAGAATGATAAAGAAAGAATAATGTTCTAAATAGTGAAAGGCATTGTAATATTTTTATCAACAACACAATACCAGTGAAGACAGGCTGACGGGGTGTATGACGGTAAAGTTAAAATATAAATAAGTCATGTGATATCCAGTAAGGATAGCATACAATACTGAAGATATGACAAGCTGACTTAATGAATATAACTACTTGTATATTAATGTTAGACACGGGGGTTTGGGGGTAAAGAATGGGTAGAGGTGGAATAGTAATTTTAATATCAAAGAAAGTAAATGGCTTAGATATGACAGACGTTAAGTATTTAATCGTGACGACTATCAGTCGAAAGTAATATGTTATGTCAACTATTTTACACAAAGTGTTTCCCACTGTATAATTATTGTTATCAAGGAAGGTTTCCTTATAGCATGTGATCCATTTGGAGGTTTGGGGGTTAGGTAGCGGAAGAATGTAATACTGGACCTAACCATCGGTTCCTATGCCTCTAATGAAATTTCAGAAGCCACTCATTATGTTGTAATTTAACGTTCGTTAATTGGAAAAGATCGAAACGACATTTACGGTAACATTGAAATCAAGGCAATTTATATCATCTGATTTTATGATATATTTAGCGCTTAGACACATCCAACATATATACTCAAGTGCAAATTCATATGTTTAACATGCCAGGTGGCACGAATAAACAAAATAGAAATAACAACACACGGAGTATAAACAGCTGGTGTAATGTACAACACATTATACATGTACCGTATGACTTAATACGTTTCTATACAGAAAATATACAAGCTGTACACGATACTCTTTCTTTTACCTATTGTCTTCCCTTACTTTTTAAAAAGGAAATTGTTGACGAAATTCATATTAGAAGGTTATATCTTAAAACAGATCACTTTCATCTAAGGTCACTTTATATGAATGACTTTTAACAAACACGCAATTATTTCTGGTTACTTTAGAAAGAGTTTTTAATCGTCATAATCAGTTTCCCTTCTGAAGAAGATCGATTAATTAGACGAAACAATAATGTAAAAAAACAATCCTTACCATATTATAGTTTCAACAAGAAAATTGTCATTTGATGATAATGAACATACGTCAACGGTTGTCCTTTAAAAGCATATAAGGACCCTGAACAACACGCTGTGGTAACGTATCAAAGTTGAAAAGTGCAACCTATTATATCATTGGAAATCATCACCATAATATGATTGTATTGTATTTATTTTTTCAAAGTTGATGCTGTTAATTCAGAAAACTTTAAAACCATTTCTGAAAAGAATAAGAAAACATGCATTGCCTGGCACTCTCTTTGTGAATAAAGCAATAAACTAAAGCTTAAGCAATGCCGTTTAGTGCAGTAATATTATTGAAAGAAAGGGCAGCAATTATATTTTGTTTATCTTATATGAATTGAAAATATGTCACGTGCAATATATAAGTATGAGTACAAGAAGCATCCACTGTGACCTAAAATATATCAGTGAATGTAGTGGTTTGAAAACTGGAAAAACTAGAGAAATCAAACATGAAATTGTAAGCATCCATTCCATTATCCATGTTAGAACATGATTCAATCCGACAATTGTGATCTGCTGGCTAAGATTGCTGGAACAATTAGCACTTGGATCCCATATCTATATAGCTACACCTCTGGGAACATTATGGGTGATCCAGAGCCAGAAGGTGAAGTCGATGTAGTTAAATATATTTTTCAATCAGTTATAACAATTCCGCAGGAGTGGATAGACTTAATCAAACTCATTGTTCTATCCTCATAAACCAACCAAAATAATAACAAGAACGTATGAGCGCAGGTAATACAGCTACATTAATTCTAGTCAATAAGACATTCACCATTGTAGTCTTTCAAATTCTCATCGCTTTCTTTGAATATGAAATCGATGATTTCCTGCAGATACATAGTAGGTATGATATTAACCGTCGTATTCAGTATTACGATTGTATAATAATGCTCTGTATAAAATATATGTTGCTTTCATGTGATATTAACACCAAAGCAACTAAGACTGAAACAAACAGCCAGTTGTCATCGACAATTCAGCAGCACATTGGAACACGTTTATGAAAACATAAATTATATTATTTGCCTGATTCCGGTCGTGTTATATCAGCGTTAATGATATACACCAATAAATGGCTTCAAAGGGTTATTACTTGAAATATATTCATTCTATCAATTCCTGCGACACAGTTCACATTTACAACATTTATGTAAATAGTTAACATGAGATTATTACAGTATACAAGATTATGCTTGTTTGTATATTATAGTCTCAACATGTGCTTGAACACTCGTCTGAAGTTTTTATTAAACCCACAGTAAACCAAGGGGTTTGTGACTGAATTCATTGCCACGGTGAAAAATATCAAAACTAATTCCCCATGCTTTAATTCTGTACCTCTAATGAGAAGAAAGAAAAACAAAGGAGACAAAAACAAAACATTTGTTATAAATATAAAGAAGTTGACTTTTGTTAGTTTGATTTCATAGGAGGAAAATTGTCTACATGATTGTCTTTGATGACCAGTCGTTTGATGATTTTGTCCAGCGGATGATGATAATGGGTTTGTTGGTAAAAGGATTACTGACACGTTGCTTGTTACAGGATTATTTGGTCTCACTCTTTGATGACTTTTGCGAACAGTTCGGAAAGTCAGGACATAAAACAATGGAATAATTACAAAACAACTACAAAATGTAATAATTAATGTGTAAACTTTGTACAAGATTCCAATGAAGTTATTCTCTTCGTAAAAGCAAAACTCTTTACCGAAGAAACGTTCTGTTCCGTACGAAGTAACGGAGACTGTCAAATTTAAAAGTATATTAAAAATCCATACAAATGCAATCTGCAATGTTATAATTCGTGTGTTAAACAGTTTATGATAAACGGTGCGGCTCTTTGTCACAAGTACATACCTGTTAATAGCAATCAATATGAGATGTTGAATCGAAACAGGGATAAATGTTGAACTCGTTTGGTAAAATAATCGACACAGAAATGAATTTGAAATCACAGTCTCTAATGAAGCAAGCGCGACAGCCAGTAGAGGTAACACAAGGCAGCAAGTACCAAAATCAGAAAAGGCCAAACTTACTAAATAGCTATTTGCAGCAATCCGCAATTTTCTGTTCTGGGTGATCGCAAATACAACGAGAACGTTACCAAAAGATCCCAAAATAAATCCTAAACTGCATAATATAATTAAGAAGTTTTTTAATACTGGTGGTATCGGCAAAGCTAAATAGTTTAAATAGGTTGGATCCAGTGTACTGTGCACCGTCACAAAGATTGGCTGGTCGGTTGTTAGATTTTTGTATATTTCCATTCTCGCGATGTAGGCGTATGGGTTCAGTTATCAAATGTTTTTCACAGTAAATTACTGAAAGTATCCTTCTAAGTAATCATAACTCCAATGGCGCTGCTTTCATTACAGGGTACCTTGCGGGTACTCACTGAGCCTTTCTGAATTATAACATCAATGTCATAGGTTTAAGGTAGGAGTTGTTCTTACTAAGCGGATTTACTCCGGCAAAAGTATACTGTATAATTACCGTAATTTGGCGACATTTCAATAATCCCATTTGATGCTTATGTAGCAAGCTTCATTATGGTTCAATAGGTTCATCAATCTCTTTGTCCTATAAATCACTCACAAATTGACAGTTTTAAGAAATATGCTATTTACTGTACAATTAGCAAAGGAATAGCTTGCACCTATCAAAACAAAATTTGACTGGGATTGGATTTATTGACCTTGTCTATATGCTATAAATGTTCGCAGTTGAACTATGTTCTCGAGTTATTCAATGATGTGTTGCTTTAAGTGTTTTGAAACAAAGAGAAAATTGAGGAAGATTGCGGGCCATAATTTAAAGTGTTTCTTGTTTCTTTCTTTTTTCTTCAACAGAAGATTACACTTTACTTGTAATGACAAGATGATATCACTTTCAGTTTATAAAATCAATGAAGGTTTCATCCACAGGCAAAGCAAAATGAAATTGTTCTTACTCATTCAAAGCAGCTGCTACAACTTTTTTAAACTATAAAATAAATAAACAACATTTACTGATATTGTTTTAATGGACTTTTTCTTTCCTATCTTTCAAGAGAATACTTTACAAATTAAAAACTCAAAATTCAAGCCACAATTATGAATATTTCTTGTTCCATTTGATGTAGAGCAGTAAGTTAATGGCACACTTTCTAATGAAAGTACACAATGTAATAAATAGGAAAAAACATGATTCTGTATCCAGTTTTTCTCAGCTCTGGAGTAAAATTACTTCTCGGTATTCTTTCATTCTCGGAAACGTTCGTTTCGACTTCAGTGTGGTAACCAACGAGAGCACAGATTAAACAACGATATTAGAACCTGATGCAATCACTGTTGGATTCCAAGTTGAAAGTTTTATCTAACAGGTCCACATTTATACACCTGGGTGAAGAGAGGCAATGGAGATAAAGTGCCTTGCCCAACGACACAACGCAATGATATGTCCAGGACTCGAATCTGCAATCCTTAGATCACAAGTCCACTGCCTTAACCACTTGACCACGACGCTTCTCATTAAATCATATAGTAAGATACAGAACGAATGTGTCCATTGAAATGAAGTCCAAAATCCAATAACAAGAAACGATAGTACCAAGCAATTATACGTCGCATTGAGCTATTCAATTAAAAAAAGTCAGCCAGTGTAGAAATCGGCAGTGACTGGTCAATTGTCTGCTACTAAAATATTCGATGTGTATATATATACACACATAAACCATATTCCTTTTTTTAATTGCAAGTATGACTCAGTATTATCTTACTTCATTCTCGTTTAGTTACATTGTGTAAAGCTACACGAAAAATCACTTTGCACGTTTCCTTCAAATTAATGCACTAAGTATCCCAGCTGTATAATATCCACCTTTTAATTTATTTCCCGATTAGTGTCAATGAAAGTTAATTGGTAGAAGCCATTACAGTCACTCAAATACGTTGTTTCAATTTAGTGTCGCTGCGCCTTGTTGATATTTCCTTCGTTCCATAATGACACGTCATGATACTTGAGCGGCAGGTGAAGAAATTAATTTTCCGTTACCATGGTAATGACTAACATTCATATTCAACAACAGTGATTGCCTGTATTTTTTTCTAAGCTGTGTGGATAAATGAATCGTTAACAACCACAAATAAGGCATATTAGCAGTCGCATGGTTGTTTATTAATTGCCTTTAAGCTAAAGTTACGTGTTCCTTGACATTTCATTTGAAAAGAGTTCGACACCAAATTTAAAACCGCAGCAGTTTTTCTTTGTATAATTTGTTCTTATGTTGTTCAATCCTGCATAATTGATTTAGATGCCGCACTCTCAGGTCTAACCTGCTGTGAAGTTTAATACTCAAAGCTTAATTTTCAAGCCAGAATGGTTGGAATATACCACCGATAGGTATATGTATATAAGGTGAAGCATAGTTACAATTTAATACATGTAACATAAAAACCATGTGGATCAACATGGAAATGATCAAAGGATATGTACATAACATTTACTTATATTCTTAAATAATGAATTTAGTCTCTCAAGTTATTGTGACTGTTTCAGTGCAATATTTACACTCTGTTCTGCAAATTCTGATTGATGATCAATTCCTTAACTGAGTTCTTACTGATGGTATTAGTGTCATGTTTTAACGATGTAATGTTATAAAGAGACTCGCGAGAGAGAGGTACTGGTGTATCTTGATGCCGTATTTTACGCTTCTTCAGGAGACGTCTCGAACGGGCGATAGAGGAAAACACTGACAGTTCACACAAAAACAAGTTGACAAGATAGGATTTGATTAGTGATTCGTTATAATTTCTTCTCTGTCGATTCTCTTCTCTAATTAAATAAAATGATTAGTTTGCCGTTAACATACAAAAAGCAAAATTACAATGATCTGACTCCGTCAATTACGCAACTCGAAGTAACAAACTTGCGGGACCATGCCGCCTTTTATAAAACACTCCACCAAAAATCCCACTGCGCATAGTCAAAAGGCTGCTGATAACGTGAACCCTCGACCCAGATATATATTTAAAGGGGCTGTACGGTCTCTCGATTGAGTGATCCAGGAACATCAAAGAGGCAGTATTACTATTTAATAACATCCCCCTCAATATTTAAAAAAAAATTGGATACTCCAAAATGTTAACATCATACTGCTTTAACTTATCGTAATCTCAAGAAGGTAGTGTAAGCACATTCATTAATATTCATTGACTTCAATAAATGGTCTGCATGTATCTCAAAGGTTAACATCTTGGTTACGAATTATTAAAATGATCATATGGTATATACATTGACATATATATCTCCATGAAAAATTGTTTGTGTACCTCTTCAATATTGATGACATCATATGATGTAATCTAAAAAATATATATCATTAAGGTATCTTAAAATTATATAACACAGCAAAGTATGCAGTATCTCTTACAAAATACCTTTTATGCGTTTCATACATCAATAATACATTTATATCAAAAGTGAAATCATGCCGTGATTGGGGTGAGATCAGAGAATACCGGACTTAGTTATCTTTTAA
This sequence comes from Apostichopus japonicus, assembly GCF_037975245.1. Taxonomy (NCBI): domain Eukaryota; kingdom Metazoa; phylum Echinodermata; class Holothuroidea; order Aspidochirotida; family Stichopodidae; genus Apostichopus; species Apostichopus japonicus. The sequence goes on from NC_092576.1 coordinate 40,516,062, forward strand.
CTGAACAGAACACCTTAGCGTGCCATAAAAAAAAAATCGTATAGTAAAAAAAAAGGACCTTAAAATATTACAAACTCATTTACAAACCTTCTCTTTAATGAAGGCATAGTTTCAAAACTGCTTTGAAACCTTGTGAATCATATACATCCACTGCAAGAAAATCAACAAAATGTGACTCGATAGCATGGTGACCCTAGTTATGCACTCCGAAATGATAGTCTAGTAAAGTACCAAAGTACTAGATATTCGATACCATAAAAGAGACCCCATAGACTATGACATCAACAAATCTTTCTTCAAATTTACATATTACTTAACATCTTGTCTTTTCAACATTTTTCTTCATGAAGAAATTTACTTTTGCATGAATATTTGAGGAAAAGAAAATATATACATAATTTCCTCAAAAGTTCTATACTTTCATTTGCTTGAATAACTGTTGCAGTAAGCAAAAGTTGCACATCACCAATGCTGTCTCTGAATAGCCTCCAATATAACATCAATGATGCAATGTAAATATCTTTAAAATATTTTTTCAATATATGGAAACCCATGTTGCTAATATTCCGGATAGGTTCTAATTGCCGGGTAAACGTTTGACCGAATCCATAAAGAGAGATAAGATATACCCATTACACATTTGTTATAAAAGATGAAACTAGGTCACTCGGTGGTGTTTTTAACAATAAAGCTTATATTGTTACACCATACAGTACAATGACTTCCACTTAATAGGTATGCAGGTAATTGCCATGACGCATTCCATTCATACAATCGTGGGTAAAACACCTGAATTTCTCCTTTGAGAGTGGCCAACAAATAATGAGTCCTATCCAAAAAGTTGATGGATCACTAGTGGTCCACACCATTCTGCAGCAATTTTGCGAGAGTTTGCTGTCAAGGAGGAAGACGTTGACATATATAGATACACCAATTGACCTGTTGAATAAATTGGACCTTTGTTCAGTTTTCCACTTATCTTAACATTTTGAGCATCTTGTTGCTTCTTTTGTAAGACCAACAGTACCCTTGACAAATGATCAAATCGTCTCTTTAACAATGCGGCATATTCTCCATGAGATTGTGATAATCCTGCCATTAGATTGAAAATATAGTTACCCAACCTGAGGAGAGGGAAATGTGTTATATGCATAGGCTGATGTTGGGATAAACCTTACCCAATCCGTACCAAACTGATTTAAGTTCACTTTAGGGAAATTTGAAAGAGTCTGAATATGTCTTTCAACCTGTAAGCTTCCATGATTGCTTACACTGATGAACTTTTGTTCAATGCCTAAAGCTTTACTTAAGAGCTCCACTAATTTTCCCGTAAGAGAAGATGCCTCATCACTTATGATAAAAGATGGTGGACCAAAGGTTGTGACTATCCTCTGCAATAATGCTTCACATATTGTTTCAGCATCAAGAGTCTTAAGAGAAACACATACAACAAATTTGGTGATCTCATCACAAACAACCATCAAATGTTTAAATCCTGTAGCCGTTGTGGGCATAGTCTTGAAATCATGAAATAAGTCTGTCAAAGGGACGACAAGAATCAGGAATGCGAGCATGATATTGTCTCAATTTGTCAGGTTTCTTAAGGAATTCTTGACAACGGAGACATGCCTGAATATAATTACTGATGCGTTGAAACATATTGCGCAGATAGAAATGCTGTCTAATGGTGAAATATGTACGCATTACACCCTGATGATTACTTAACAAGTCATCATGATATCGAGATTTTATATGTTCCACCATAGTTTCAGATACGACTAACTTAAGAGTCATCTTAGCATCATTAGTCTCGTGCAAAAATTATCCTGAATAACAAACTATTACATAACAAATAATCCTCTGCTTGAGAACGAACAGTTCTTGTATGCTTAACATTACTTGGAATAATGTCGTGTGCAAGAAAATTATAAATTGGTTTGCAGTAAGGACAAGTTTGTTGTTGAATTTTCAACTCTTTTACATCAAATGGCAGATCATAGTTTTTGATCAGCTTTCCTTGAATTGCCTTCATGACTTTATTCAATTCCTTTTGTTTTGAAATGTGCCCTGTAACCAAATGATCAATGTTTGTTATGACTGGCTTTGGCTGAGCAAATAATTCTGGAGGTGGTTCTCTGACTACCTTTTGCACCATATGTCCACTCTGATCCACTAATCTTGACTCTGAAGGTTGAGAAACACTTGTAAAATTTGGCACAACTAGTATATCAGGGCTATAGGTATGTCGATTTGCACTAGGCATTGTAGGCCTTTGAATATATATATATCTCTCTTGTCATTAGAAATTACTGGTGTAGTCCTCTTTAGTGACTCAGGTTGTAGTCTCTGCGTAACATGATCATTACAATGTGTTGCCTTAGGACCGGATGTCCTTTTAACTCTATTTGTTGATTCTTTGGCTGAGGAATCCTGCGTGGACTCCTTGGTGACTTTATTTGGAAATCAATCTAGAACTTTGACTCCCATTGACTTTGCGTTTGACCTTGTCATGATTGATCTATTTCAGAGTGTAATTCCTGTGGTGCCCTAGACAAATAATCTGCCAAACCAATTCTGAGCCCTTTATATAACCAACCTTGAATGTATATTCTGACAATTTGAACAGAAGCTTACGTAAGCGTGAATTTGCTGGTTCTTGTTTTGATTTAAACAATTCAACAATGTCCGAGTGATCAAAATATGCCTCAAATTCTACATTTTGCAATAAATGTTTGAATGCTGTCACATTAATATATAAACCCATCATTTCTAATTCAGTGACACTATACCTCTGACATGCTGGTGGTAATATCTTAGAGTAATATGCAATAATATTCTCTTTGCCGTTAACTCTTTGTGTCAGGTATGATCCTGTTGCTACTCGTGATGTGTCGCTATATAGTACAAAACGACCATCTTTATGTGGCATATGCAATATAGGTGGATTACACAACAACTCTTTAATATTTTGAAACGCACACTGATGTTCCTCTGTCCATATAAATTCCTTTCTTTACGACTCAAATGATGTAATGGTTTCAATAGTGCTTGAATATTTGGGGGAAATGAAGCCACATAATTAACCGCACCCACAAATCGTCTTAATGACTTAACATTGTGTGGTTTCGGGTTTTTTCCTGATCGCTGCACATCTGTGATGCAAAGGTTGCATACAAGCCTCACCTTCTGGGGTCATTGAGAGCAAAAATCCCATAAATCGGACTGAATGTTGAAATATGCTACACTTTTTAGGACAGATTTTTAATCCGTTGTCCATTAAAACCTTAAAAATTGCCTGTAGGTGTTGTTGGTGAGATTGTTTCACTGCACTGTACACAATAATATCGTCATGATGAGCAATACAGAACTTATTTGAATTTGGGATCGCTGCCAAAATATCATTAATTTGCGACTGAAAGATTGCTGGAGATAAATTCAATCCCTGTGGTAGGCGTTTATAATAATAGTGCTTTCCTCCATGAAATGAAGCAATACCTGTATATTGTTGTGCATGAACACTGAGTGACAGACAGAAGAATGCAGACTTTAAATCAAGAACACCCAAAATTTTGGCTTCAGAGTATCCTTTGGTACGGATAGTCTCATTCAGTAATGGAAATGGGTGTTTGAGAAGTTTTATTTACTGTTCAAAATTTGTGACAACCCGTTTGTCTTTTGTTCCCTTCTTTGGAATGAGCAAAACTGGTGAGGTATACGACTGATTTCCTACCGCTAAGATTCCTAATCGCACTAATTTGTCAAGCTCACTGGCGACAATGATTTTTCCTCATCTGAAAGTCTATAGGGACGTATGTAAAATGGCTCATCATTAGTAAGAGTAATATCAGCCTCATAATTTGGACAGTGAGATAATTCACCATTAAGAGAAAATGCATCTCTATGTGAGTCTAGAAATTCATATATACTTTCTGTCTCTGGGGCATTTAGAATATTTGTTCCAAATGAATGTTTTCTCTCATGATTTCCTGTTCGGATTTGGAAACCAGGGGATCATTGGCTGTTAAATGTGGATAACGATGTAAATTATATCGTGTAATTGCATCACGATTCTCTTAAGAATTAGAATTGGTTCTAAAAAGAGGCGGTTTTTTATGTCTCTCATGACATTGAGAAAATCTAGAGAATCAGTAGGTATGTCTTCTGTGACCGTAATGATATCTGCTAAATCTAAATGAGCCACTGTGCGAGAAGGATGCAGACAAAATTTCCGTTTACCCATGTTCCTTAGTAGAATCTTTGTTCTACCTTTATGCATTTTCACTAACATTCGTGAAGGACACATACGAGATATTACAGGAAACGGTTTAATAACCACATCTGCATTTCGTCCATATAGTGGAAGACGTCCCTGTACAGTAATGTATCTTTGCTGACCTGGGTAAATAACAAATCTCTGCACAGGCTTGTGGTAAAGTCCAAAGATCCATTCAATTCCTTCAGAGTTTGACTACCTAATATTAAGTCAATACCTGTCAGGTTTGCAGCGATTAAAGCAGAAAGCTGAAAATCATGACCCTGAATATTGACCTGAAATGTTATCGTGCTATACGCATGAATAAACTGACCATTACCCAACTTGAGGTTTACTACATCAACTGAGTCTGGTCGTATAGAGGATACATACATACTTTTACACTGTAGAAAAATAAATGATAGAGCGTGTCGCTCCACTATCAAACAACAGTGAAATTCCTTAGCCATCAGGTGAAGTACCTCTTACAAAGTTACGTGTGTCCAGTTGAATATTCACATTACGGTCGTTCCCTGTATATTTAGAACTAGGAATATTACTATTCTTCCAAGTATTATTTGCTTTACGTTTCGATCTTCCATTACTTGGTACATTGTCTGGAGTCACTGTATGATGAGTGCTATCAAAGGTGCTCCCTACTGCAAAATTCTGAGGTGGTGCTCTGTTTACATTAGCTTCCATTTCACGGCTTAGGCGAATTTAGCAGTATTGTGCAAAATGACCTCGATTTTGACAGTAATAACATGTGATTGACATACGTGACTGATCAAACTTAGTTTCTAATTCCTGAATTTTGTTACACAACTCGTGTATCTCAGAAGATGCAGAAATATTAGAAGCCTGACCAGAAGACGCTTTGTCTTGCATTGCCATAAATGGTTCGGAAGAAACTGGGAGTTGACTTTGGATTTGTAAGTCAAAATAACATTTTTAAGACCAAATCTGCAATTGTTGCTTGTGGTGATGCAGACATTAACACTGCTGAGCGGCATTGCAAAGGCAGGGTCGAGATGAATTTATCTCTAATTTGATCCTCACCAGAACTTAATGGTGCTGCAGATTTGGAAATTTTGGCCAAATGAGCTTGAGCTGTATCAAGCCGTATAGCTTAATGCGTGAAATGTCTGCGATTTTTGCGTAGGAAGAAGCCCCTGGAATGAAAGGAGCAAGGAATTGCGTACGAAGATCAGCAATACTGGAAAATTTGTTTTCAATCTAGCGTCTGGCTTGGCCTTTAAGTATTCGCTTAAATATGCGACATATTTCTGTAAATTCTTCGCTACAGGAGGGGTTTGGGACGGCAATTTATGTACCTCTAAATAATCTTCAAATCCCTAAAAATGAGCTTCCGCTAAATCTGCATTAATCACATCGCCCTGAAATCGTGATGGCAAAAGTTCAGTTGGCCTATGTTTCTGTATAACAGAGGTCGAAGTTTCCTGTTCACTGACGGACATTATGCCGAATACAATTAGGCTAGTTACGAGTATACAACATGAGCCTAGACTTAATTGAACACATTATCGACCGCAATACAAATATGCAATACATGGACACGATTAAAATAATTTATCGGTACACTCTGATCTCAAATAGGGGTTGTTGGGATATAAATTGGCATGATTTCACTCACCCTTAACTAAGAACTGGTACTGCAAATGATGATTGAAGTTCTTTTGGCTAGTAGTAGTAGTAATAGTAGCAGGTAGGCCAACATCTCGTAATAACTGCAGATTCGTTCGCCGTTAACATCGGGTAGAGCCTAGGCCTAGATTGCGAAAATGTTCAGTTCTGATGTTAAGAGCTGCAGTATACCACGTACTAGTTGCGCAAATGTTCAAACGCGAACTGCATGCTGTGTTGATTCCATGGGTTCTGGCATCCGTTGTACAAGCTTAGGCTAGTATAGGCTGACTTCCATCGTAGAGTGTGTCCGTTTGGCAATGTCGTGAACATACGTTGTGTTCCTCGTTAGGACTTTGGGCCAAAAGATCTCCTGTCCGTTATTGAGCGTAACGAACGAAAGTTGTTAAAAGTTACGTTACCGTTTTGTTCCTGAAGAAAGCAACCGTCCTCCACCATGTAATATTATAACGAGCCCACGACTTCGGCATGTAATTTTATAAAGGGACTCGCGAGAGAGAGGTACTGGTATATCTTGATGCCGTATTTTACGCTTCTTCAGGAGACGTCTCGAACAGGCGATAGAGGAAAACACTGACACACAAAAACAAGTTGACAAGATAGGATTTGATTAGTGATTTTTAACCAGAACGTTGCGGCCCACCGGGGTAAGATCTCTTGTAGACCAAAGTCGCAAACAGCTTTTATGCCTCGAAAGTTTGGATATATATATAGTTTAATCTAAAGAGATCGTTCCCATTGTGCGTAAACCAAATACCTAACATCCTAACAGGACCAGCGGAAAACTTTAGATTATAGTTCTTTACAAAAGCAGGGTGGAGATGGACGTAAGACCCGAGAGGAAACAAAATGGATTTATCCATATTAATAGTCAAACCCGACGAAATTTTATAAATGTTAAGAATACGGAGAGCTTCCTTTAAGGATGACTGGCTACCGTCCAGAAACAATGTGGTGTCATGCGCATACTGAAGAAGCTTAGTTTCGATACCACCAATTTCAATACCTGTAATCTGCTACACTTTGTATATATAAACCTCAGTACATATAATAAATAAAAACGGGCTAAGCGGGCAGCATTGACGCACGCCTCGCTGCACCGGAAAAACACCGGTTGAAAAGCCATTATTGCAAACACAAGCTGTGCAGTTGCTGTAAAACGTACGAACCCAATTTATGAAACTTTGACCAAAGTTAAAATACCTTAAAGATCTTAAAAGAAAACTCCACTCTAGTTTGTCGAAAGCCTTCTCGAATTCGACGAACAACATAAAACCTGACATTTTGTGCAAATTACAGTGATCAATAAGATCAAGAACGTACCGGATATTTCCCCCAATAAACCGGCCGCGTAAAAAACCTGTTTGGTTTGGACCAATGATAGTTTCAATGACACATTCCAGTCTAGCAGCGGTAGCCTTTACACCAATCTTATGGTCCGTATTAAGTAAGGAAATTGGGCGGTAATTTTTTAAGTGGGTAGAATCTTTTTCCGGTTTTGGCATGAGGGTAATAATGCCTCTGGATTGCTCATGAGAGAGATGGATATTATTGTAGAAATAATTTAAAGAGTCAACTACATAGTTCCCCAAAAGATGCGAAAACCTTTTATAAAAATTTGCTGAAAAGCCATCACTGCCAGGAGATTTGTCATTATTTAAAGAGCTAAGTGATATACTACACCCCTCGAACGTAAGTTCCCCTTCACAGCTATTAGAGTCATTCTGATTTAAATGCTTCGGGGCAAATTAAGAAAAATCACATGCGGGTTACAATGACTGCTCTTATATCAATTTCTATAAAACTTTTTGATATTTTGGAGAATAACATTACCGTCCGTATGAATATTTCCATTAGCATCAAAAATCTTACGAATAGAGTTCTTTTGTTTATTTCGTTTCTCAAGGTTAAGAAAATGTTTGGTGCTCTTTTCGCCTTGTTCCACCCAACGAGCACGAGAGCGGATAATAGTTCCTTGAAGTTTAATTTCGTAGAAGAGCAGCTTTTCATTTCGAGCATTTTGTAATTGTGTTCGGGTCTCAGGTAAATCGTTGCTGAATAGATCTTGTTCCAGTTGGGCTATTTTTTGTGTAGGCCCTTCCTCTCTATGTTGCCTTTCCTTTGCTTTTTTCCTTGCAAAGTCTATGCTTTCTTTGCGTATCAGAAACTTGAGGCCTTCCCATCGCGAGAATGGGTTTTGAGTATGAGATGTCGGGTACATAGTCCTAGATGGTATTTGTGATCGTATAAACATAATCTGGGTCACTTAAAGCAGCATTTTGCGTCCTCGACTATGATATTTCTCAACCTCACTGACTCCACTATGCCATAACGATGCATACATAACTAGCTTATCTATTTACATTTTACTTCAAATGATGGCATAAAAGTCGAAAAAAATTGCAACTTTGTTGTTCTCCAAGATATTTTCCGTTGGGAACCCAATAAACCTCGCCCATAATATGAATATTTAAACACCACGAACGTCATTGACAGATACGTAATATAACACCACGCTTGATTTGTGTACAGTCTATATGGCAGTTGTACCAGGGAGTTGCATAACAACTCCCAACGCAAAGTCTTGAATGTATTTTTAGCAACGGCTCATAACTAAACCTGCATCTCTGATTGGTTGAATTCAAACTAGTGGGTTTGGGAACTGAATGTGATTTAATTTTGTATGTGGAATACTCGCCAATTAACGTTTTTGGCAGGGAAAAACTTGGCTAATATCTTAATTTGCTGTTTTGTGATTTGATGTATGTAAAAAACTCAATGGACATGTCAAAAAAGTAGAAAACGGCGACCAAACGCAAAATGCTCATGAATAAACATACTGTTCACTGATTGGTGGAATTCAAACTAGTGGATTTGGAGATATGAAAACTTTGTCGAAGACACTTTTACTCGTTATCGATATAAATCGTTAATTACTCGCTAATTAACGCTCTTGGCAGGGTGAAACTTCGATGGTGTCTTAGTTTGCTGATTTATGATTGATACATGTAAAAAAATCGATGCACATGTTAAAAAGGTGGAAAAAAGCGACCCAACGCAAAATGCTGCTTTAAGAGAGAATTATTTAGCTTCCAGTAACCAGGTCCTCTCTTTTCGTTGGCGAGAGTGAGTGAGAGATTTACGAATGAATGGTCTGATTGAATGCCTGGAGAGTGTTACGACTCGGATACTGAATGGGCGATATGACGAGAAATCAGGAAAAAATCTAAACGGCAGTACAAACCTGGGGTGATATTGGAGGTCCAAGTAAAATTTTCAGTTCTGGAATTTCTCTCCCTCCATATGTCGATTAGGGACAGCCCAGTCATAAAAGAAATACATTCGTTCCTTGCACGAAAATGTGTTCTTTCCTGCCCCCTTTCTTGTCGATGTCAAGATTGAACACAAAGTTGAAGTCTCCTCCTATGATCAACGTATCACAAGTACACTCAGAAATGGTTTGAAAGAGATTAATAAAAAAAAGTTGGGTTATCCAGGTTGGGGCCATAGATGCACACAATGGTTACAATTTTGTCTGTAATCGCTATATCCGCAATGACGTATCTGCCTAATTCATGACTATGCCACTTTAAAATGTTAACGTTGAAAGAGGGTTTAAATAGAATGAAAACACCGCAACTGTCATGTGTGCCATGAGAAAATATAATTTGTCCTCCCCATTCATTTTGCCAGAGTTTCTCGTCCATAGGTAGGGTGTGAGTCTCTTGTACCAGAATGATTTGTGCATTCCTTCGGTGGAGAAAAGACGCCGCCTTTTATTATTCTGACGCAATCCCCTAACATTATAAGAAACTATTTTGTTGTTGTCAGCCTTCTGAGAACTGGAGGATATTAAGTGCTGGAACAGATACGTCGACGAACTTGATGATAGTGGAGGATGAACACAAACAGACGAAAACGAATAAAAACGAAAAAATCAATCCAAACTGGGAGTTATACCATAGAGGCAGAGGTTGCCCCATGCCACAGGGAATTGGTTCCCGAATTGAAAATGGTGACATCATTGTAAAGTCAGCGACTGGTTAAAATAACATGCCCTTCCGGGGACTTGACGAAATATACTAGTGGAAAAAGCATCAGTGAAAGAATGCACGTGCTTATGTGGACCAAAATTATATGGTATACCTGTGCTTCCACGCCAGCAACCTCCAGTAAAACGTAATATTGTGCCTTGCTGGAAAAGTTCCTGAACTTCTGACTTATATTATCTCTTTTCGGCTCGATCGATCTTGGTCAGGTCATCAATAATATAGTAGCGTTTGCTCGATAGGGCTTCTCTGGCATGCTTTAAAGTGGTGACTTTATCTTGGTAGTATGAGAGCTTCACCAAGATATGTCTGTCTCTATTCGGGACTGATCTTCCGTCCCTGTGAGCCCGTTCCAGCCTGCAATCCTGGATTCCAGTTTCATTCAGCACCTTTTTAGCAATTTCCAGGCAGTTTTCTCGTCGATAACAGGTTTAACTGATGAATGGCAACTAACAAAATGTGTCTGAACGTTTAATTTATTTAAATGTATTATTTAAATTTATTTAATTTATCTTTCAAAAAATTATATAAAATAGGCTAAAACTGCTTACCATTCTCTCGAAAAAATTTAAATATCGATCGTCCGAGCTTTTGTCAGGCGATAATAAAATAAAAACAAACTGAGGGCGTTGTTGAGAAACAAGTTCATTAATATTAATTATATATAGTTTACCGTAAGTACGGTAATCTATGAAAAATATGAAAACTATTGAGAACAAATACAATTTGTATGTTTATACTTTTCCAATCAGTTTCCCTTTGTTGAGTTACTGTATATCAGAAGCAAGATTGTTAGTATTAATTCCCACCTTTTATGATAGTCTTGCTCACAACTGTAATATTATCAGTCATAATATTATCCCACCGCTGCCACCATGTAATATAATCGTCGTATACAGACAGTTAGCAGGGGCGGATCCAGGATTTTGAGAAAGGGGGGCCGACATCCCGATGGTAGCACTTTAGTGATCTACGTCCTGGGGGAGGGGTCTAGTGGGAGGGGTTGTCCCCCTCCCCCTTGGAAATTTTTGGTTAATTGTGAGTGCTTAGATGCAAAATGGTGAAACATTTCGCCAAAAACTAGAAAAACCAGAAACGTTGCAGACACGCTTTTTTGTGCACATATTTTTTCTCGATAGACACATATTTAACAACGCTCAACAGTGCATGTACAATGGATACACTATTATTGCGTCGATTCGTTTTTTCTTTTGCGCGAAAATTATGACACCAGATTCACGCCAAAACATAAAACAAGATATATTTAATGAGATAATTATGATATACTTATTAATGAAAGGGGGTGTAGGCGGTTTTACACTAGGCCTATCTAACGCAACCTGAAGTATTTTTAAGGGAGGGCCCGATAATAAGCGGAAACGGATCACCGACCGAAAAAATATCGGAATTTGTGGACTATTTCTTGCTTCATATTGTATTAAAACAAAGCACCTATGTGAAAGACACAAATCACATTCTGAAAATTGTGGAAGCCACCCCGTTACCAAAAGCAGTAGTACTTGCTACACTCGATGTCGTCGCCATGTATACCAATACTCCCCAAGAGGAGGCATTAGATATATGTCAAGAAGTCTATGAAAAGGCAGAAAAAAGCGAATATGGAATAAATAAAATATCTTCCATATCCATGCACAAACTAATTGAACTTATTTTTAACAAGAAACTGTTTCGAGTTCAATAACCAATTCTATCTACAAAAGATCGGTTGCGCCATGGGTAGCCAAGCCTCTGCGGAAATCTGTGATATCGTCAAGCATAGACTGGAAAACCAGATTTTACCGACAGATAATAAATTCTTAAAATGGCTCCGCTATAGAGATGAAATTCTATTGCTTTACGACGGTTCACCTCAGGAACTTGAACAACTAGTAAACAGGTTGAATGAAATTCACCGCTTCTTAAAGTTTACGGTAGAAATATTACACACCGAGGTAACATACCTAGATTTGAAAATCTTCAAAGGTCCAAGGTTTGAAACCAATGGGTTATTAGACACCAAAGTCTACACCAAACCCACGGAAACCTTCCAATACCTCGACAGAAACTCTGCACACCCACTTGCCACTTTTAAAGGCTTCATTACTGGGGAAGTCTTACGATACGCACGTCTATGTAACAATGAGACTGATTTCTTACAGAAAAAGAATGCATTCACAGAGAAACTGTTACTCCGTAACTATAAGAAAGAGGAAATTGCCTCCGCCACGAAAGGCATAAAACTTGAAAACCGTGGGCAATACCTCACTACCAATCCTAAACAAAAGGAATCACCAATGGTGTTCAAGCTTACCTGTACACCCCATTTCAAAACCACGCATTTGAAAAATGTACTTTTGAAACATTGGCACTTGATTTCGCAACACGCGGACAGGGGCGTAGCGAATTTTGTTGTTGTTGTTGGGGGGGGGGGATATGGAGGATTTGAATTGCCGACGGATCTGGAAGTTGTGACTGAAATGGGGGAGGGTTCTAAGGGGAGGGGGTGTCCCCCTCCCCTTTGGGAAATTTTTAGTTTTAAACATCCTTAGATGCAATCTGGTGCATATTTTAAGTCAAATTTAGCAGCGTAGAATTTCCATTTCGATATTATTTTTATGGCAGTCGGCAGAAGAAGAATTAATTGGGACCAATTATCGAACTGTGTTTTCTCTTTCACCGATCGTTGAAATAGTGAAACTTCGTGATGAAAATGTTCAGAAAACTTTCCGGTAATGAGAAAAAAACAACATTCATTGATATACAAGCGAGAAACGTTAAAAATTGTGTACAATTCGGGAGCCGTGTCCTTAAGTTTTCCACGGAGAACGAATGACATCTGCGATGACGTCATTCTGAACAGAGGATAATGTGGGACAACACGTTGTCACACGATAGCACGACTCATGGGCTGCGGCCTATACGGAAGCATTTAATTCCATTTCTTTCACTGAGTTGCCGGCGATTCTGGCACTCGTCTAGCTGAGCCTGGCTACAGTAGCTATACTGACGGCCGTGACATTATCAGTTATTTGCCGAGAGGTTTTTAACTTGCAGGCGTCGGGTGATTGGATTGGTGAATGAGTTTATCAGATGAAGAACTGGAAAATCGAAATAACCGATAAAGAAGCTCCCGTTCTCCTTTTCTCTATTCAGCTTTCCTTCTTTCTTCCCCTTCCGCTCTCTTCACCTTTTCTCCTTTTGCCGACAGACCCAAAATTTGCCGACAGCGACCAAATTATTGGGGGTGTGACACCCCCACCACCCCCCCCCCCCGCTCGCTACGCCCCTGCACGCGGAATTATCCAAACTGTTTCCAAATAACCGATTCTAGCCTACAAAAGGGCCCAAAATCTCAAAGATTTACTTGTTAACTCAAGGTTTCATACTAACGAAGAATCAGCTGACTCTCAAGGTTAACACGAAGCTCTTTTAGATGCTCTTAAAGCTGCACTATGAGTCCATAAAAACTCGTGCACAGACAATAGATGCATTTTGAGAACGAGACGCCCAGGCCGAATATAAAATATTCAAAGGCTACTACTGATGAAGCTCCTCCTATAAAGTTTGAGAGCAGAAACCGGTCTAGTTGGTCATAAGAACCTACACTAGTCTCTCCTACTATTAACAGTACACTCAATTCACCTAATACGTGCAATTATGTTTCACCACGAGGAGCATACTATAAGTTCATGTTCCTCGGGCCCTCCCTTAAAAATACTTCAGGTTCTCGGCGACTACGTTGCGTTAGATAGTTTAAAACCGCCTACACCCCCTTTCATTCAGATAATTATGATATACTTGCTAACTGTGCATTGGTTTTCCCTGACAGTAATAGTCAGCGCTATAGTACTGAGCCGTATCTAATTAATACGTGATGTCGCGTAGGCATGATAATTGCCTTAGTTTCAAATTTGGAATAAAAACGATCGCGTTTCAGGGAAGAGCAGCTGGATATATATTAGGCTTTTCTTCACCAAGTTATGCCTATTAGGAATTTGAAGTACTCCCACATAAAAAACGCAACTGATTTCCAAAAAGGGGGGCCGGGGCCGGGTCGGCCCCCCCCCCTGGATCCGCCCCTGGTTAGTCCAGATAAGTAACATTATAGGCAAAGATGAAGAAGCTGTAACTGTTGATTAACAGGTTAAATACGTCATTACTTCTAATAATGATCCAGCCGAAGTAAGAAGGCCGAACAGGTATCTGCATACGCTTGTGTACTGAAGGTAAGAAGGGTGTGATACGGTGCGTAGTAACAAAGTGCCTTTTACAGGCGTATGTTGATATGACAATTTAGTACATAACTTGACACAGTGCTTACGGCGTGACTGTTCAGGAAGCTGCAGCCCCCGTACCCTCTAAAGACTTACTTATATACTAACATTAGCCCACGATATATACACAGCAGGCTACAACATTAATTTTATTTGTCATTATTAAAATATTACTTCAACTTATGTTCATTTCAGTCTTTTGCTTACATGTTTGTGAATTTTAGGCATATCATACATTTACAAAGTCGATCATGGCAACATAATAGAATCAATCAAAGAACCCCACGAACGAAAAGAGGTGTCTCCTCACCAATTGAAAGGTAATTAGCAAGAAGGTTATGATTATCAACGTATCGTCGCCCGGAAACTAGTGACGTAGACACGAGTAACCAGGGTATATTTTCCCCTCACGGTTCCGGAACGGTTAGTCGGTGTTTCGGCGAGGTTACGAAATCTTTGAACATCAAACTCAAACGGCGTCCCATACAATCTTGCACATTGTTGTGATACATCGAATTATACTTGAAATCACGTTTACCCAAGTGGTTGGGGAACCAGCAGGCGAAGCCTATGAACAGACACAGTGATGAACGATCGTATCGTGTAGTGTACGTAATTACGGCCAAGGTGGAACTTGAACTTTGACTCAACTAGTCTTTACGAAAACAAACGAACATTTATCAAGGCAACAATAAACGACTCTCGATGGAAAACTTCACAAAAATTTTTAAACCAGACAAGGTAAATTTTTCACAAATGAGGAAGTAAATATTAGACTGAAAAGGAATGGAGTAGTGAACAGGAAGTAAAATAACGTTAGCCTAAGTTAGCCCGTACCTATAACTGTGTAAGCCTAGGCCTACTGTAAGTAATTTACTCTACAGTATATACTGTCTGTTGAAATAAAACTGTCCCAGGCTGCTTAGTTTACGGTTAATGTTAACTTTACGTTTAAGCTTCGTGTAGGTTAATGACCTCACTAAGGTATATTTTGGACCGGTACTTCAAAAGCACTACTAATACTCCTCCCATGGAAACTTTATATCTAGGCTAGCCTCAGGCTATGCAAAGTAACCAAATGCCTTTGCAGCTAAAATGTCACTGCATGGCTGACTTAACAGAATGCCAGCAACCCCAAAAAACATTACAAGGCAAATCCCCATATTTAGTTTTATAACTTGGATTTAAAGTTAAATTTATTTTTAAAATAATTTTAAAGCTTGTCCCCATGTATTTCTTTTTGGGAAGGAACGATCTCTTTAGTTGAGGAAATGAACAGGACATATTTTGGACTATGATTGCAATAGTCCAATATCCCTGAACGTATTTTGTGATCTTTATTTAAGTTTGTAACACGGGTCTACTGTCACTCATCAGAAGGCTTCATCTACTGGCAAATTCCAGTCAAACATAAGAAAACAGTGAATTTCCAGCCAGTGGCAGACATGATATCTTTAATCTTTTGGTACTAATTTAGAATCTTTACCATCCCTAACCCTATTCCCTACTTTCTAAACCCTAATTCCTAGCCCCTAGAAAGCTTTCCCATTCATATGGTACGGATTCTAAAGTTAGGCCAATCTTTTTTGGGGAATCGCAAACTAATTAGATACTTAATACACAGTATTAAAGAAAGTACAACTATAGTCATAGAAACTCATTTTTTAACGTTTAGGCCCTCCTTCCTAACACAACAAGTTCCTCAGACCCAAATTATTCTGTCATCAGCAAAAAAACATTCCCAGGACGGGTTATACGGTCTTGTTGTTAATGCCATTGGGTATAAAACCATTCTTCCAAAGGGAACTTTTCCTATGTGATTCCGTACGTGCAACACCAAAGAAGAGTCAACACACTATGGCTTGTTCTGCTCCAATTTATTGGGGTTATAGGACCTATACTGGGTATGAAAGCCAGGAAATTAAATGAAAGAACATTAAGAGAGGACGGTGGTACAACCCATCGGACGGATTCGTTAGCCCTGAGAACTTACAGCTCTCACATCTCAAAGTAGATTGCAACTACTTCGAAAATGATTAAAAACAAAAATGGTTGAGAACTTCTGATACAAGTTGTTCTTACAGTGGTTAGATGGCATGTGTGCAAAAGCAACGCTAACGATAGCTGAAATTGAAGGGGTGCTCCACATCAAAACAATAGGGAGAACTGTTTTAATGAGTGATATTACAGATAAACGAAAGAATCCACTGTGCAACGTGCGTAGATACAGGAAAATTGTCGGGTCGTAGGTCAGAAAGTTGTTACGGGGAGAGTTCAACAATATGGATTATGCCACCTTCCCTCACACATAGATGTTCTTAACTTCTTAGGCTTACCTTTGTATCATGCCACGCACACAATTGAAGTTTGAGCCATCCATTATGGTTGCACTGTATCCCCAATGCAATAGTTATCATCGTCCAATGGGTAGTTATCATGGTGTCCCAGCATTTGTTTCGCATCACTCAAACAATTTTACACAGATATAGGCAACATACACGTATGATAGGTCTACAGTACGTTACACATTATTACAACATTTACTGCGTATGGTGCAAAGTACTGTAGCATTTAAAGTATGTGATGTGTATTTTGTCACACTTTAAGGGTATGACTACAGTAATTACCATACCGAACCATATCGTACCATACCGGACCATATCGGACCATACCGGACCCAACCGGAGGCAAAATAAATGACCATCTGGCCATTTTACCCAAATGGGGCCGGTGTAACAGGAATCCAAGTCCCCCAGGAATCTACAGTACGTCCGCCCTCCTTTGTCCTGACGCATCAGGCCACGGTGTCCCTTTGTGCTGGATTATGTGAGAGGTTATGTAGCTAGCGCAACCATAACCCTTCACAATGGTAGCTATTGTACTCCGGACCTATGTTCCTAGGACCTGGATTCCTATTACACCGGTATGGTAAAATCATTTGAAAACGTTATAGCTACAGATAGATGGCATGTATACTTTGATTAAAGTGAGTTCCATCACTGATGATTCACTGCCGAATCTCACTAATGTAGGTAATGCCTATACCTCAAAGTTCATAAACAAGTGAACTATTTCATCCCAAATAGATGTCATTGATTCATTTAAGGATAAAAAATAAGCATTTGATAGTCCGGTGGTGTCTGATGGTCATTTATTTTGCCTCCGGTTGGGTCCGGTATGGTACGATATGATCCGGTATGGTCGGAATGGGTCCGGTATGGTAATTAGTCATACCGCACTTTAAGACTTTACTTAAAATGTCGCCAGTAATCATTACTCTTAATCAACTTCCGCAAATTAATTACTTTAAAAACAGTTTTGAAGACTAATTCCGTTTGTCTAAAAACAAAGTATTTTGTAGAAAAGAAGTATTGGTGGTAAGTCACCACTGCGAGGAGGATGGAGATTATTGTTAATTTATGACAAAGTAGTGAATGCTTTACCTGGTATCGCATGGCAAAATGATATGGTAAAATTGCTACATTTATATGTCAAAATAAAATAAAACTGTTAGCAAACTGCTTCTCCACTAGAGAGCCTGTTTAGGACAATGTGTAAAAGTAGTTGGCCTGACGTTTCGATCCTAGCAGGATCTTCTTCAGAGGCTAAATGACAAGTAACAGTAACAGAAAGAACAAAACAAGCACAGAATACAGACAGGTTAATGAGCATGGTGAACACAAAGAGATAGATGTAAGGGGATTAGTAGACAAGGGAAGGAGAGAAGTCGAAAGATGTATTATTTTACACAGGAACGGTAGTATTTTAAAACCTGAGACAAAATTCGAAGCCTTCAGAGCTGCTACACAAAGTACTGATGTCCACTAATTTATTCCCTGCATAATTAAAAGTAAATAATAATTAAGCTGGAAAAGTGACTGTGACATCTTAGACAATGAAAAGGAACAAAGAGATTTATAAGTATGATTTGAAGGGTCAGTGACCTCTTATTTATAAGTTGAGCACTCTACCAACTGAGCTTAGGACTGAATAGCTTTGTTGATGTATGTACATGTATTTGTATGTATTTGCAAGCAGGAACTCGCGAAAAAGCCTCATTGGCTTATCAAAGCCGCAAGCTGACCGAAGTCAGTCTCTTACATTCATTTTTAACGTCCATGATTATGAATTGTTTATTGTCAACAACTCTGTAACTGGACGACATACATTAATCTGGGAGTGACTCGAACTCGGGACCTTATGATTGATTGAAAGGCACTGGCATTAACCACTGAGCGTTAACCGGCACCGGTTAAAGGCACCGGCGTTAACCGGCGTTGATCATGCAGTAGCTGCTCTAGGCACTTGATAACACAAGTCAATCACAAGTCAAAAGAACCAGTAAAGAAATGAGTTTTTAATATTGGCAGGTTTGGTACTTTGGTGCACATGTTAGTCTGCATAGGGGAGTTTGCTGCTGTACAGTACATTACACAGTTAGTATCCTATGGCAAGTACAGTATTGGGAGACAACACTATATTGGCAGGTTTGGCAATGTGAGGTGCGCATTAATTAGTCTGCATGGGGTAGTATGTACAGTCCCCAGCCCCTGGCCTTCTCTGTGAGAACCCCAACCTGGCTATAGGCCTGGGTATGTATGCCCTACATTCATGTGGAGGTCTGACAGGGTTATAAGTACATTATTGTACAGTAATGTACAGTGCGATGCTACTTATAGATGTAGTAGAGGTCTGACTGGGTTACTACAGTATTGTACAGTGCGATGCTACATATAGATGTAGTGGAGGTCTGACTGGGTTACTATAGTATTGTACAGTACAATGCTTTACTTATTGATGTAGTGGAGGTCTGACTGGGTTACTACAGTATTGTACAGTAAAATGCTTTACCTATAGATCTAGTGGAGGTCTGACTGGGTTACTACAGTATTGTACAGTACAATGCTTTACTTATTGATGTAGTGGAGGTCTGACTGGGTTACTACAGTATTGTACAGTAAAATGCTTTACCTATAGATGGAGTGGAGGTCTGACTGGGTTACTACAGTATTGTACAGTACAATGCTTTACTTATTGATGTAGTGGAGGTCTGACTGGGTTACTACAGTATTGTACAGTACAATGCTTTACTTATTGATGTGACTATACTGTTTGATAGCCATCATCTTGGCCTGGTTTCCTGTACATACTGTAACTGAGAAATTACCTGTATTTGCTTTTAAAAATAAAATGTGCACCAAGGCATGTCAAAGATTACAGCTACAGGAAGTATCGGAAGATAAGATAGATAGTGATAACTTCCTTGTGCTGAACCACTGATCAAGTAAACAAACATTACAGTACTGTACAGTACTGTACAGGCATATTGTACAGTACTTGTGTATACATGTTCTTTTGGCAAGTTTCATTTTACCTGGTTGTACAGTTAGCACTACTCAAATATCCCTTCAGGCTCACAATGCTCAACTACATTATACAGTACTGTATTATACATAGATTTTGAAATAAAAAAAAAGGTACAGACTTAGGATTGTTACTGTGCAAAAAAATTGTAGTCAAGTTCTTGGTTTATAAGGCATTGGACTTATGATCTAAGGTTTACAGGTACGAGTGATGGCCAGATCAGTACTGTACCTCATGTCCTTGGGCAAGGCACTTTATCTCCATTGCCTCTCTTCACCCAGGTGTGTAAATTGGGGATCGGTGAGATAAACTCATGTCCTTGGGCAAGGCACTTTATCGCCATTGCCTCTCTTCACCCAGGTGTGTAAATGGGGATCGGTGAGATAAACTGTCAGTTGGGCGCTGTTTAGCTGCTGCCATGTGGAGGGATTGTCTCTATGTTTGACAGGTTATCGTTGACCACTGACCACTAAACTGTTACATTGTTTGAACAATAACAATACTCAATATGCAGTATGCTTACTGGTGAAGAGTCTGCCTGGTTTCATCCAAATGTAATAATAATAATATTGAGGATTTATAAAGTGCAGACATATCCACTGATAACGGTGCTCAAAGCGCATCACAATATTACCCTGGTCAATGATAACCTGTCAAACATAGCGACAATCCCTCCACATGGCAGCAGCTAAACAGCGCCCAACTGACAGTTTTATCTCACAGGTTCCCTTGCGGGTTTCTCCCACATTTATGGTCGCTAAGCGTCGTAAAAATAACTGCTGATTATTATTAATTATTATGATTAATTATACACCTGGGTGACAGGCAATAAAGATAAAGTGCCTCGCCCTAGGGCACAACCTATGTAATGGTGTGGCCATGACTGGAACCAACAATCCTAAAATCACAAGTCTTATTTGCTTGACCATAATGCTGTACCAGGTTATATCATTTCCAACACACCAACAAGTCTTTGGTGTGTTTGTTTTAAATACAATTCGTGATGAAGCAGACATGTATGAGCTTTTTCCGCGAATTCGCGGAATATCAGTGATTTCTTTTCTACCTCGGGGACAAAAACTAGTATCCTAACACACTGTAGCATATGCAAACTGGAGCCTATACTGCAATTTTTGCAAAGTTCTGCACATGATTTTTATTTTACTCCAGGCTCATCCCTGATGTAGTTCTCAGTTGTTTCTTTGTTTTGTTTTTTTAACTTTTCTGCACAGACTTTCAGAGCCAAGAAAAAGTTTGAAGTAGGTACTCTGAAATATGAACTTCACAAGAAAGCCATGGCCTCCCTTAACGCAGGGCTGGACCTGAAGAGTGTGGTCCAACTACCAGCAGAAGAGGACCTCAACGACTGGCTCGCTGTCCATGGTAATGTCGTAGTAAATCTGTTTTATCGCTTTACTCTTTACCAGTGCTTTTATTAGTTTTTTCGATCTCATATTCCTGTATTTTTTATGTAGATGGTATGTATTTACTCTTTGTTTGTATTTAATGTTTTATGTAATTGTATTTTCTAGATTGTTTGCATTAAAGCGCACAGATGCATGGCGCGTAGTGCTGAGCACTCTATATAAGATTTTATTTACATTACATTACATAATGTCAGAATCTTTGGAAAGTTTGAATAAAACATTGGTGCACCATGTACAGTGTGCACATACATTATGTAGAATCAGTTTTGATGTAGCCCAGGTTAGCTTTTCAAGTTGACATTGTAGCAGTTACCTACAGTACCCTTATAAGCCATCCGTACAGTTAATATCGTGATGCTTATAACATGGCGAAATGGAGTAAAAAAATGTATCATGGTCTTGGTCATAACAAAGTCAATTTATATAGCCTGAACACAGTGATATCAGGAGCCTACAGTTGTGCAATAATGTATGTAACTATTCGTTCCACGTTGATAACATTAATGGTTCCTGCTGTAAGCGTAATTATCTTTACATCTTCTACCACCGGCCGTAGAAGGAAGTGGATTATGTGTGACACACCCTAGTCAGGAAGTATTTCGGTTGCATACTAGTAGTGTCATTAATACCACAATACAACCATTTGAAGCGCTGTACAGTTTGTAGACAGGCAGATCTGTTCAGACAGTGCAAAGTGTTTTATCATTGTTGCAAGGGCAGTACTGAGTGATACTGTATGAATAACACTTACCTGTATATAGCCAAACCCTTTGAACATTCACACCTACTGGTATGGCTTCAATGTATATTTATACAGTATGTGTGGCAGTACTACATTATAAACCTGTACAATTGTACATAGTGAACTGTTTCAGTTAATGATCACTGTTAAAGTAGACTAGCAATAGAGACAGTATGATACAGTAAGGACACATAGAGTAATATGCTGTACTGTACATGAAGGATATAGTTAGCCAGGCAGGTGTGTTGACCACAGTATAAAGTCTACAAACATCTCAGGGAATAATTTATCTGCTATGACATCATAACAAGCTATTCAAAATGTAGAAATCATTACAGTTCAAACAAGTTCAAAGATGTAAAGCCCAGTTCTTATACATAGGAACTAAATTATACAGTGGCCTTTTATATAAGATCAAATTCAGAGCTTTCCAAAACTGCTACAAAAATTTTGAACGGTAAATTATTATTCCTTAGATCTATAGATCACATACACGTTGTCTTTCAATGGCAAGGTCTAAGAGACATTGCAGATGTTTTCAATGTTAATAGAATCAGATCATTAATGATTTACCTAAATATCCCAATCATAAACGCTGTCAATGTAAATATTTACTCTTCATTAATTAACAAAGTTCTTATCTGGCATTTTTTTTTCTATGGTTTCAGCTGAGCAGACTTTCTACGCTGCTCTCGTGTTTATAGTGGAAGTTCATTTTGTGTTATTTCTGCATGCGTGATGAAATGTTTCTAGATAGTCCACAGCTCAGATGTACACTGTACTGTATGTATGTACAGTACTGCACATGGTTGTGTAGTCAGTATTGGGCAACTCAATTTGTCAAATATGAAGTCAGGACATTAATAGGAACTGTAAAACAAGTGCAATTTCCTTCCCTTTATCCAAACTTATCTGTTCAAATATTTATCAGGTACAGGTACTTTACACAGTACACAACACCCTGCTACTGTATGCCAAGGAGATGAGATATTACAGTATAACACCAGTTCTAAGCAGCTATGCCAACTAATTGTACCGAAAGCTTGTCGTTTACACATTATTCAATGATGGAATAAGCCCTGATTACTCCTGTTTCATGGATCAGTGTTTTCTAAGCGGTGAACTTTAATGAAAGTAAAACTGGGGGAAAGTCACAGTCAATATTGCCACCAACCCTGCCCACCCCCCTGACCCCTCATTCCACCAACCACTCACCCACCAGTGTGCACAAGAAAATCTTATAACATTGGTTACTTGAAAACAATAGAGATTTGGTACATTTCTCATAGTCAAACAGTTCAATACCTCTTTGAACTTTATTTAGAAATGTGATCAATTGTCGTGGAAACAGGGTTGTGAAGTTCTGGGTAAACTTCAAGTAGTAGATGGGAAGGGATGAGGTGTGTACTCTACATACCGAAGGAAAGAGTTAATAACGATTTCAGTGAATTTCACTGCAGTATCTTGGTATCTCGTACCCTGGTAATAGAACATGGAAGGCAAGACCATGGGACAATCACACCAGCCTGATGAATCCAATTTTTAATTTTTTTTTTTAATATTTTGGGGTAAATGGATTGTGATTAGGTACTGTAGTGTACATCATACCATATACACACTAATTGTTATCATAAATTTTCCTTTAATATTAATATTTATTTTATTTATCTATGATTATTTCATTTTATTTTGGCAGTGGTGGACTTTTTCAACAGAATTAACCTGATTTACGGTACTATATGCGAGTATTGCAGCAAGGCATCGTGTCCGACTATGAGCGGCGGACAAAAGTAAGTCACTTCTACAGTAAGTCTGAATATTCATGAAGAACTGTTTATGGGTCTCTCCAGTGTTTTGTAAGAGGAGCGAATGTCTCATCAGTCCTAATGTGCATAATCTTCACTGATTTACGGATCTCGCAATTAATAGCAATCAAATTTAATAACCAGGGCTGGAGATCAAGGCTGTTCTAGAACTGGGAACAGTTTTAAGCGTTTGTCAGTAAATCACCCTGTTTCTATTTTGAATGTTAAAGTTGTTAATTGTATCAAGTTTGCTAACATAAGTTTGAAGAGCTAAAAAAGTGCAACACCAAGGATGCTATGTAACTAAGCCAAGGATGCTATATAATTATGCTAAGGATGCTATGTAACTATGTAAGCCAAGGATATGATGCAGCTATGTCAACAATGCTATTAACAGTAACTATGCCAAAGGTGCTATGTAACTAAGTCAAGGATGCTATATAATTATGCCAAGGATGCTATATAATTATGCCAAGGATGCTATGTAAATCAAGGATGCTATGTACTCTAACTAAGCCAATGACGCTATATAACTAAACCAGTGATGCTATGTAGCTAAGTCAAGGATGCTATGTAACTAAGCCAAGGATGCTATGTAACTGTAAGCCAAGGGTGCTATGTTATTATTACAAGTATGCTATGTGATTATGACAGGGATGCTATGTGATTATGCTTATGATGCTATGCAGCTATGCCTATGATGCTATGCAGCTACGACTATGATGCTATGTACAGTTAACTATGCCAAGGACGCTATATAACTTAAGTTTTGGTGGTTTATTGCCAGTGTTCGATTTTTCCGGTATCGCATCGCAAAATGCGATCCAAAACGACAAACTTGCGAGACGTTTCCAAATCAGCATCGCACATTGTGCCGATTTGTGCGATACAAATTCCTAGTCAGATTTGGGAGCAAACACTCAAACCTTAACTTACGAACTGTCGATCACAATGTAGAAGTTATAATTTATTGAGTTTACACTCAATGTACAACTTATTCACTTGACCGTATAGCGAAAAAAGAAACCTGAAAAAATAATATCCTACCATAGTTAAGTGTAAAGCAAATAGCCTAACCACCTCGGCGGGTGATCTCACGTAACTAAAAGGTTCCCTGGCAACGTGCCAAAAAATGTTAACAAACAGGTGTTACACAGGGGATGAGCTCACAGTTGTTGGGAAGGTACCTGGGCAAATTCGCAGCTTATGTACCATGGTACAGTAGTTGGGTATAGGGTTAAACACTGCAGTTGTAAAAATGTACGCATAGTGCACACTTTTTAAAGTTTGAAAGACGATTAAATCTCTTTTCATTTTATAACATAATATAGCTACTTTAACTTGTCATTTTAAAATTTTCATCAGTTTCGTGACAATTTAAATAAAAAAAGTTGTCAGTATTTTGCATCCGCGCCGTAGACGTGTTTTTAGATGTTACGGAGAGTCAGGTTTCCATGGATATTAATCGAAAATGAATCTGAGTTTAACTGACGCTAAAGAAATGGATCGTCTTGGGCAGATTAACAAATCACTGCAAGTATAAATAAGTACAGGGAGCTCTGCTGTTAAAAAGAAAAGTTCAATATCGGTTTGCTGTTATCGGCAATTAGGCAAAATTTTACCGATACCGATATGCTGCCGATATTGCAATATCGGCCGATACCGATATTGAAAACGATTATCGTAGCAACACTAGTATAAATAATAATAATAAACAAACATTTTCTAGTTAATACATTGATCGCCAACATTTGGTCCGTTTTGTGGTAATTTCAAAACTGCTATTCAATATTGGGGAACTGCTATGCAACAAAAATATTGTATAGCAATTGTCGAAATTTGTTGCTATGCAATTTTTTGGCCATAAGTCGAACACTGTTTATTGCACTACATTCACTGCTATCCAAGTTATTTATCCAACTATTCGCTGGAACATCTCCCAATCCTGTCACCAACCTTCACCTCCATCACGCCCCCCCACAAATCCCCCCACCATCCCCCTCCCCCACCACTCCCATCTCTCCACTAAATAATTCATTTCTTTGTTTGATTTCAGGTATGAGTACATGTGGGCAGATGGTGACAAGTACAAGAAACCCACAGCTCTTCCCGCCAGTGAATATGTGGCTAACCTAATGGACTGGGTGGAAAAGCTCATAAACAATGACAAAATATTCCCAGCAGATGTGGGTGAGCGATTCTTCCTCCTTACAGTATGGTTGCTCTTGGGCTTTTTTTCTCATTTCTCCTCTCGTACTTGAAGAATCAAGAAAGAACTTAGGGGAAAAAAAGGATTTAACCGTGAAAAGGGTTTTGTTCTTTGGGCAGCATTTTTAAACTGACCTGTCACTTTAAACTTTGAGGAACTAGTCCCATCCATCCCTTACCTCTTCACCCTTCTTCCTAACCCTCCCCCCCCCACCCCCAAATTGCCTTACCTTCCAGCATTCCTCCTGGGTTCATCATGGAGTTGCTGTACCTTAGATGTTCATTGACTCCTCTCTTGTACCTTTGGAGGTAAAAGAGCCCTATCCATTTGTGCTTGTCCAATGAATCAGCTTCCCTATGCAATAGCATTGGTGATGTACATTTAACATGTTAAAATACATGGGCCTAGAGCAAACTACTGTAGAATTATGCTTTTCTAACCACTTGTACAGTGTTACAGTTCACTGATTGTACAGTGTAACATTTCACTGATTGTACAGTGTTACATTTCACTGATTGTACAGTGTTACATATCACTGATTGTACAGTGTTACAGTTCACTGATTGTACAGTGTTACATTTCACTGATTGTACAGTGTTACATTTCACTGATTGTACAGTGTTACAGTTCACTGATTGTACAGTGTTACATTTCACTGAATGTACAGTGTTACATTTCACTGATTGTACAGTGTTACATATCACTGATTGTACAGTGTTACATTTCACTGATTGTACAGTGTTACATTTCACTGATTGTACAGTGCTACAGTTCACTGATTGTACAGTGTAACATTTCACTGATTGTACAGTGTTACATTTCACTGATTGTACAGTGTTACATTTCACTGATTGTACAGTGTTACAGTTCACTGATTGTACAGTGTTACATTTCACTGAATGTACAGTGTTACATTTCACTGATTGTACAGTGTTACATATCACTGATTGTACAGTGTTACATTTCACTGATTGTACAGTGTTACATTTCACTGATTGTACAGTGCTACAGTTCACTGATTGTACAGTGTTACATTTCACTGATTGTACAGTGTTACAGTTCACTGATTGTACAGTGTTACAGTTCACTGATTGTACAGTGTTACATTTCACTGATTGTACATTTTTACATTTCACTGATTGTACAGTGTTACAGTTCACTGATTGTACAGTGTTACAGTTCACTGATTGTACAGTGTTATAGTTCACTGATTGTACAGGAAAACATTTCACTGATTGTACAGGAAAACATTTCACTGATTGTACAGTGTTACAGTTCACTGATTGTACAGAAAAACATTTCACTGATTGTACAGTGTTACAGTTCACTGATAGTATAGTGTTACATTTCACTGATTGTACAGTGTTATAGTTCACGGATTGTACAGTGTTACAATTCACTGATTGTACAGTGTTACATTTCACTTATTGTACAGTGTTACAGTTCACTGATTGTACAGGAAAACATTTCACTGATTGTACAGGAAAACATTTCACTGATTGTACAGTGTTACAGTTCACTGATTGTACAGTGTTACATTTCACTGATGGTACAGTGTTACATTTCACTGATTGTACAGTGTTACAGTTCACTGATTGTACAGTGTTACAGTTCACTGATAGTACAGTGTTACATTGGACTGATTGTATGTGTTACAGTTCAAAGATTGTACAGTGTTACATTTCACTGAATGTACAGTGTTACAGTTCACTGATTGTACAGTGTTACATTTCGCTGATTGTACAGAAAAACAGTTCAAAGATTGTACAGTGTTACATTTCACTGAATGTACAGTGTTACAGTTCACTGATTGTACAGTGTTACAGTTCACTGATTGTACAGTGTTACAGTTCACTGATTGTACAGTGTTACATTTCACTGATATTACAGTGTTACATTTCACTGATTGTACAGTGTTACAGTTCACTGATTGTACAGTGTTACATTTCACTCATATTACAGTGTTACAATTCACTGATTGTACAGTGTTACAGTTCACTGATTGAACAGTGTTACAGTTCACTGATTGTACAGTGTTACATTTCACTGATTGTACAGTGTTACAGTTCCCTGATTGTACAGTGTTACAGTTCACTGATTGTACATTGTTACATTTCACTGATTAGTGTTACAGTTCACTGATTGTACAGTGTTACATTTCACTGATTGTACAGTGTTACATTTCACTGATTGTACAGTGTTACAATTCACTGATTGTACAGTGTTACAGTTCACTGATTGTACAGTGTTACATTTCACTGATTGTACAGTGTTACATTTCACTGATTGTTCAGTGTACACATTTCACTGATTGTACAGTGTTATAGTTCACTGATTGTACAGTGTTACATTGGACTGATTGTACAGGAAAACATTTCACTGATTGTACAGTGTTACAGTTCACTGATTGTACAGAAAAACATTTCACTGATTGTACAGTGTTACAGTTCACTGATAGTACAGTGTTACAGTTCACTGATTGTACAGTGTTACATTTCACTGATTGTACAGTGTTACATTTCAATGGTTGTACAGTGTTACATTTCACTGATTGTACAGTGTTATATTTCACTGATTGTACAGTGTTACAGTTCACTGATTGTACAGTGTTACATTTCACTGATTGTACAGTGTTACATTTCACTGATTGTACAGTGTTACAGTTCACTGATTGTACAGTGTTACATTTCACTGATTGTACAGTGTTACATTTCACTGATTGTACAGTGTTACAATTCACTGATTGTACAGTGTTACAGTTCACTGATTGTACAGTGTTACATTTCACTGATTGTACAGTGTTACATTTCACTGATTGTACAGTGTTACATTTCACTGAATGTACAGTGTTACATTTCACTGATGGTACAGTGTTACATTTCACTGATGGTACAGTGTTACATTTCACTGATTGTACAGTGTTACATTTCACTGATTGTACAGTGTTACATTTCACTGATTGTACAGTGTTACAGTTCACTGATTGTACAGTGTTACATTTCACTGATTGTACAGTGTTACATTTCACTGATGGTACAGTGTTACATTTCACTGATTGTACAGTGTTACATTTCACTGATTGTACAGTGTTACAGTTCACTGATTGTACAGTGTTACAGTTCACTGGTACAGTGTTACATTTCACTGATTGTACAGTGTTACAGTTCACTGATTGTACAGTGTTACAGTTCACTGATTGTACAGTGTTACAGTTCACTGATTGTACAGTGTTACATTTCACTGATTGTACAGTGTTACATTTCACTGATTGTACAGTGTTACATTTCACTGATGGTACAGTGTTACATTTCACTGATTGTACAGTGTTACATTTCTCTGATTGTACAGTGTTACATTTCACTGATTGTACAGTGTTACAGTTCACTGATTGTACAGTGTTACATTTCACTGATTGTACAGTGTTACATTTCACTGATGGTACAGTGTTACATTTCACTGATTGTACAGTGTTACATTTCACTGATTGTACAGTGTTACAGTTCACTGATTGTACAGTGTTACAGTTCACTGATTGTACAGTGTTACATTTCACTGATTGTACAGTGTTACATTTCACTGATTGTACAGTGTTACATTTCACTGATGGTACAGTGTTACATTTCACTGATTGTACAGTGTTACATTTCACTGATTGTACAGTGTTACATTTCACTGATTGTACAGTGTTACAGTTCACTGATTGTACAGTGTTACATTTCACTGATTGTACAGTGTTACATTTCACTGATGGTACAGTGTTACATTTCACTGATTGTACAGTGTTACATTTCACTGATTGTACAGTGTTACATTTCACTGATTGTACAGTGTTACATTTCACTGATGGTACAGTGTTACATTTCACTGATGGTACAGTGTTACATTTCACTGATTGTACAGTGTTACATTTCACTGATTGTACAGTGTTACAGTTCACTGATTGTACAGTGTTATATTTCATCTGACCATTCCATACTTTTCTTATTTTCCTTCTTTTTTCCCTTCTTTTTTTGTCTCTTTTTAGATGTTCCCTTTCCAAAAAATTTCTTCCAGACCTGTAAGAAGATCATGACCAGACTTCACAGAGTTTTCGTCCACGTTTACATCCACCATTTTGATAAATTAGGAGAAATCGGAGCGGTGAGTATGACTTGTTATTTATTACGCTTAAACATTGTATGTGACTCTATGTGCAGACTGTCCCACACAGTGAACTGTTGGTATTGAGTATGGTATTTAATGATCATACAGCTACAACCCCATACCCCACCCCACCCCCCATACCAGGTCAGTGCCCTGGCATAAAGGTTAATTTAGAAATCACAAGATAATTAAGGCAAATTTATAACAGTTTGGAGGTCACCTTACTGAGTTGTCTGATCCCAAGCTGAATAAATGTGTACTTTTAATAATAATAATAATAAATGAGACTTATATAGCGCCAAATCAGTAAACAAAAGTTACTGCTCAAGGCGCTTTATAAAGAAAGCAGATTAAATTACAAAAGAACAAGTGAAAAGATGGGTCTTAAGTAGACTTTTGAATGTAGAAAGTTTAGAGCATGTTCGAATGTGATGGTAACTTGTTCCAGAGATAAGAGCCAGAGTATTCAAAGCTTCTGTAACCATTGGTCTTCAAGCGTGGTTTAGGAACAGTTAAATACAATTTGTTGGGCGAATGAAGTACACGTGCGGGTTGGAATATATGGCAAGAGAAGTTGCAACAGGTTCACAGGTTGTTCTAGATGATGAGCACAAAACGTGAGAAGAAGTAGTTTATATTGAATTCTATAGCTGATAGGGAGCCAGTGAAGTTCTTTTAGAAGTATGTGTGTGTTTATGTCTGTATGTCTGCAAATATATTACACACAGACACCAGTATTTCAATTGAAAAATATTGTCCTTACTTTCTTTGGAAAGATGTCACACATGCAGTCATGTCTAAGTTATGACTTGTACCATTTCTACTTTTTGGTACTTCCTTGTATGCAAACAGACTCTATGCGATAGTGATCTTGTGCATATATATGTGTGCAGTCTGAAGGGACAGTTTTATAATGCTAATACCACTCCATACTGTCCTCCCATATCGTGCTTCAGAGCACTCATACTGACAGTATGAACAGTTCCTAACCTTGATCTGATTCTAGTGCTAAAAACCACTTTATACTGTCCTCCCATATCATGCTTTGAAGCACTCGTACTGACAATATAAACAGTTCCTAACCTTTATCTGATTCTAATGCTAATACCACTCTGTACTGTCCTCACATATCATGCTTTGAAGCACTCATACTGACATTACAAACAGTTCCTTACCTTTATCTGATAGAAACATGATAGTCATACAGCTAATGCTGTTAGTACGAGTGCTTTGAAGCAGCACATGAAAGTACAGTACAGAGAGATTTGTCCCCACTGGATGACGTGTGTGTGTTATATGCCTAGATGCTTCATTAACAAGTTGTTTCTTTCTTTTTATTGTTTCAGGAAGCACATATCAACACATGCTATAAACATTTCTTTTACTTCGTGGTCGAGTTCAAGCTGGTGGATGAGAAGGAATTGGAACCATTGGTAAGCTGATTTCAGAGTTCAAAGTTCTATCAAGTTTTTGTCCCTTCTGTTACTGTTACTTGTCATTTAGCCTCTGAAGAAGATCCTGCTAGGATTGAAACATCAGGCCAACTTACTTATACACATTCCCTACACAGGCTCTCTAGTGGATCAGCAGTTTGCTAACAGGTTTATTTTATTTTAAGTTAAATCTACAATAATTTATCTGGCATCACATCGCTAATTGCTATACAAAATTGTCAAATTACTTAACACAGTGCAAGGATATATGTAGCAGTTTTTTTTTACACAGGAAGTTGTAGAAGACTTGCATAGTATTATTATGTGCTGTACTGTAGTATACAAGGGAATAATTTATCCGGCTTCACATCGCTAAAATGCTATACTAAATGGTCAAATTGCTATATAAGGGCGAAAATGTACAGCAGTCTTATGAACTCAGGAATGATAGTATTTTATGGGGGACAAATTCAGAGCTTCAAACTGCTGCTACACAAAATTTGAACACTAAATTATGCTCTGCAAACTGTACATTGAGAAGCAAATTAATAACTTAATAAAGATTTAATCATATGATATATATGTCATAGAATACACACATTGTTAAGGTATACAAGATTGATACAGGTATCACCATTCAGGGATGTGCCCACGCTGGGCGGCACTGAGCGGCCCCGCCCAGCACTAAAATTTACCGCCCAGCACTATCTTAAAAATTGTGAATCCCGTCCAGCATTATTTTCATTTTAAATCCCGAAATTCCTAACAATATATTCAACATAAATTGGGCCCAGCCTATGCCAAAATCATACAGACTAATTATGCATCAGTTACGCATGATGAGAAACATTACTTACGGCTCTCAATCGGTCCCTTGTACATCTCTTTGAAACAAACTAATAACTTTTACCAGGCTATAGGCTACGTAATATATTTCACTATAAAAAAAATTAAAAAATGTAAATTGTTAGTGTATGTGTATGTGCTTAAAAAGCTACACAAGTGCCAGCATTTGGAATCTGAGTACCTTAAAATATTGAAAAATTTCTCTGAGGGGAGGGGAACATCCCCTTTAGAACCCTCCCCCAGGACAGCGATCAGTATACCCGGCACTCAGGAAATCCTGGGCACATCCCTGACAATTCGTGGAAAGCTTCGACTGTGATATTGCCATGCCCATATATGATTGTTATCTAAAGTAGGTGCAGGGCTGGTATGTAAATTCGGTGGTTAACATTGCTGTTAACACCTCTAGTCTATAATCATCATTGTTTGTAACTAAAACAGTTAAGTAGTGTTTCCAAAAGTGTTTACACTACTGGTGTATACTTGTAACACTTGAATAGTGTTGTCGTTGACACCTCTGGTGCATGAGTTTTATATACCCCACTGGTGTGTACCTCTAACGTTATTAAATGATATTGTCTACTACACTTCCAGTGCAAGAACATAATCTACCCCATTGATGTTTACCTCTAACAGCTTAAATAATGTTGTGAGAGCGTGGTGGCCAATTGGCTAAGGCGTCGGACTCGTGATCCAAGGATTGCTGGTTCGATTCCTGCCTAGTTCATTACGTTGTGTCCTTGGGCAAGATGCTTTATCTCACTTGCCTCTCTCCACCCAGGAGTTAAATTGGTACCTGTGAGGTAACTTGTCATTGGGCGCAGTATATAACTGCTGCCGACTGGAGGGATTGTCTCTGGGACAGGTTATCATTGTCCAGGGGTAATATATAACGTCTGTAAAGAGAATTGAGACCTATCGCTGGTGTAAAGCGCTATATAAAAATCTAATACTATTAATATTATTGTATACATGTAACACTTCTGCTGAACTGGTGTGTTGTACTTATTTTATAAATATGTCATAAATGAGTTAGAAGATGAAATCATCAAAAATTATATTACTCCTTCTCAAAGTGGTTTTACCTTCTACCTTCACAGCGTGTAATGAGACAAGGTATTTGTGGATATTAAGAGGTAACCGGGGACAAGCATTCAGACAGGTGCCATCAGCTCTTTGTAAGACGGAGGGTGGTGATGCCATCAGTCTAAGATGGAATGGAGATGACTTTGTGCAACTATTACCAACAAAGCAGTGACTTGAAAGCCTAGATATGACTATTCATTAGCTGATCAAGACAGTTGGTTGCATGCATATGTATGAAGTAAAAATATGTATGAATACTTAAGTAAAATGTGCCATTTAACAACTTTATTGGATAAATGAATCCTTTGGAGGATTTACCTTTTTACACTAAGTAGGAGATATTTGAAGGGCAGATGAGTAAACCAGGGCATGTTTGAGGATATATGCTATAAATATTCATAAGGGGGTTTATGCTATGAATATTGATATTCTAAGAAAAAGATACATGTGATGAATGGTTATACACAGGTTTAACCGATATAGCTACACGATACAGGTGTAAATGCCAGCTGACTTAATAGTGGTTTCAAATATGATGGTTCCATTTGGAGTATTTTTAGATGTGTCTTTAATGGTACAAAATATGTTGAATCAATCATTCTGACATTGAGAAACGTTTTGAAAATGAATTGTTAATCTGCATGCATTACTGTCAGTCATTCTGAAAGTCGACATTATGCTGCGAACCTATAAAAGTACTTCAAACATATGCAAAGAGCATATTAGCCATTGTCATCAAGAATTTTTTTTTTTTTCAGGGGAATTTAATGACAAACATTACCAATATCGAATTTGTTCCATAAGTTTGACAGATATTCTGAAATTTACACCTTTTAGGGAATGATGTGTGTAAAGTGAATTAATAAAAAATGACAAACCTGTCTAGCATGTCGGTAAATGACAACCATACTCTGTAAAAAGAACAGTCTATTTTGCAGTTTTACCAGATTTATTTATACAAAATTTGTAAGACGTAGGTGGAGATATAACGAAAGATATTCCATTTAGTCGGTGTATCATGTTTTACTGAAAGTCTTCATAAAAATAGAGCCGGTACTTATGAGGATTACATTTGATTTATGGGCTTTAGAAATCACATGGAATCTACGTTCTGAAATTGTTCTTGCCAAGTGTGTATGTTTTGTTTCCAAAACTTGCGATTTCTCAAATGCTTCTTGTTTTTTGAGTCTCAGGATTCCTGCGGCCAATAATGACGAAAGGATTCACATCCTTGGCCATCTCAACCAGGTTTATTTTTAATCTTTAAGTCCAAAATGGTTTTTTACAAGCTTCAGTAGTGTTTCAATGCTGTAACATTTTTGGGGTTTTTTTTCGTCATATAGTGTGAAACGTCTTGTAGATTGTATATTGTGTTTAAGACTCCAAAGTGCCATCCGCTTTGGCCTAAGACTTTCAGCACTATGCTAATCTTATTGAACCTATTTTTTTTTTTATAGTACTCATCCCGAAATAAATTGTTTGCCAGGCGTGTTGAAATAACAAACAAAATTTTGTCTCAGGAAATACCTTGGGACGGAATGAAAATGGTTTCGTAAGTTTACGCATAAGTGAACGTTCCTTGAAGGAGCTATTGTCTCAATTCGGTACGAAACTTGAAAAACCTCTAATTAAAATAGAAACAATTAGCATTGTCATGTTGTATATAAACAGCTAAATGGCATTGAAAGGATGAATTTGGTCTTTTTATTTTCACAAAATGTAAAATTGAATTTATTTTATGTTGATCCTTAAATTCAGACCGAATTGCAATGTGCAAGGCAACACCGAACCAACAATTTTTTTCTATTTTTTTTCTTTCATATTCCATTGTCAGTTGGATTTTTCTGTTTTTTTTTTTTGTTTTTTTCAAGGGCATTTATGATTTGTAAATTTCTGAATCCTTTTCTTAGTTATTTTAATAATGTCACTTTCTTTATTAATATGTTTCCTGTGTTTAGAAATCTGAAACACCTTTTTGTTATTCCTATGTGTGACTGTTTACAACAGTGAACACTTCTGATGTTATATGTTCACAATATTGACTGATTAATTGATTGGTTAATTAATTGACTACTTAATTGATTGATTAGCTACATCAAAGTAAGCAATTTAGCCCTGTACTTAGACATATATATAACTGGATTCAATTGTAAGAGACACATTTTCATCTGCAATTCATTTGTGTACCACACATAACTATGTTCTATAATGCTATACCGTGCACAGTTTTGAATGCAGTCTTGAAAGAGCCATCGTTTTTCACTTGTTTCAAAATAAGGAAGTCTTCCCTCAGATTAGCTGCTGGGTAAACCTTTGATTACATAAATGGAACATTTCATTTTTTTATTTGATTATTTTTTTTTTTTTTTTAATATTATAAGTTGGTGAGTTTGAGAATTGGTTTGAATTAACAGAGAGTTGAGAAACTGTAAGGAAATGGCTTATATAGGGTTAAAATATAAAAAGTTACATTGACATCCTAGCAAGGCTGTTCTCAAACTTCGAACTGGATTGAAAATACCCAGAGGGTGCAAGTTAAATAGACGGATGGACTTTAATCTTTGGAAACGTTTGAACAATGAATTGTTAATGAAATGTGCTTTAATTAGTTGTGAGTCAATTCCCTGATTGGGTCAAAAAATCATAATAATGAGACTAAGATATATTAGGAGAGTTCTTATCATGGAATTGTTGCACAAGTCATCCCCTGGCAAGACATGGTCAAACATTTCAACATTACAGACTTGTCATTCTAGGACAACTCTAACAGTTTTGAGCTGCTAGACTTTACAATGAAATAATAACAAAGCAAAGAAGCACAGCCCTGACAAACTTGTACAATAACAAACTACAAAATAACAAATTTTGAAAGGGAAAGGATCTTGTCACGAACAAGGAAATTTTTCCCTGTTATTGAATAAGACAAAGCCGAGTGTCATAATGAGAGTTACGAAAACAATCTGCTGATTTTAAAAGTAAAAAATTGGGTTTTTCCCTCTCCTCAAACTTATTATTCTCTCGGAAGAAAGTGAAACATGTCTCGTGTCTTGCTTTTCATCTTCCTCTGTAAATAATTAACCTTTTCCACAAAAATTATTTCTGACAGAAATCACGGTCAGGTGATTTGATGATCTCATTATTCAAATATAAAAAATTACTTGAAGAAATGTTGCAGCATGCTGCAATACTTCCCTTAAATACATGAACATTTAAAACCCTGTCAAACTGATGTAAATGTTGGGTGTAATAGCCCTCGAGTGACATTGTCAAACTGCATCTCTCTGGTTAAAAATAGCTAAAGTTAGAGGCAAGGGTTACAATATCTGAAGGGAAGAAATATGGAAGTGGTTGTCACCACAACTGGGGGTGGGGGAGGACTTAGTTGAGGTGTCCCTTCCCCATTATTGAAAATAATTCTTGTAAATGGTGGCTCCATGAATATATGTTTAACAAATTTGTGGAAACTACTTACAAATATGGACATTTCCTAAAGCTTGGTAAATCCACCCGGACACTCAGATAAGAAAGAAGGAAAAAAATGTAGGACATATCCGGGGGAAATACAGACGTCGGGTAAACCTAAAGCCTCTTAACTTTACATTTCTGACAATGCTAAGAAATTTAGAAAATGAAAAATATGAGTTATGATTTAACAAAACTGATTTGTGAAATGAAGACATTTTAAAATAGAAAGATTTATATTAAAAGCTTCTGAGCATGTTGATGTTGCAGGGATCCGTGCCAATCAGAAAAGTCATTGAAAGTTTTTAGATGACTTTTTACTCCACTCGACTATTTCAATGGAAAACAACTCCTGAAATAACTTCAGCTGTGTGGATTATCTTGTTTATGTAAATGTGCCAGAATTGTATTTTCTTTTCTTTTTGTTTACAAGTTCTTGGTACAGTTAGAAGTCATATGTCCAAGTGTTGTAAATGAAAGTAATCCTTTCCTGCTGGTTGTGAAAGCAATCAATGTACTTGTAAGACATTGAGGAGTGTTATATTAGACAGTTAAATATCTTATTGATTAAAGAAATACTTGATTAATTGATTTTTGATTATTAATTATTGATTAAAGAAAAGGGTGGTAGCTAAAATGCTTAACTAAGTTGTTGAGTTAGTGACCATTTTTGATTTTCTAGTATATTTTGTGACAATAATTGATAACTTTGTCAGAAGCATTCAAAGCCAAAAATATGTATCTTTTTTTTTACTCTTACAATTGTTAAAAGTTAATGTAAACATTTTGTGAAATGATACTAAAAATATCGATATAAATTTTAGAATACCTCAAAATCGTTTTATTTTTCTCCAATAATATGTTACTACATACAACTCTGCATTTTGAACAGATATGTGTAGAAGATAGCCCAATACTGTCTTCATACCATGCACCAGTCTGTATCCAGCTGTGCAGATTACACTATTGCCGGTAGGCTGGTTATACTTTTCCAGTGTCATGCTGTGTAGGTTACAGTAGGCTACACATTTTGTAAAATGATACGGAAAATTATGAATACAAATTTTGATACTGCATAATCATTTTATATATCTCATCCAGTCACCTGTATGACATTATATTTTATTTTGTACATTGGTTTGACACTCTCGTATGTTACAGTTCCGCCTTTGCTGACAACAACTTACGATTTGAGTTAGCTTCTTGTATTATACGCATTTGATTGACTAAAGTTATAATTATGCGAGGAATCCAGTTACATATTCGGTTGTGGAATGTTAGCTCCGATCAGCCTCTTACCATGTACGAGTCTGCATCTTGTACTGGTATGCGTAGGAGATTGTCTTCATACCATGCCCCAGTCTGCATCCAGATGTGGAGCCTACACTTAATGTGCAATTTCTGTGTTAAGGTAACCCCTACCGTTACACTCGTTTCAATGGAAGCAATGTGTTGGAGTATACTTGCTTATATAACCTTAATCATACTCATACTCAATAGTAAATGTCATCTACTCTCCTCTAAGAATAGATTTAAAAGTGAAATAATTCACGTTTTTCTGTGATGAGAAAGACAAATTTGATATGTTCATGCGAAAAGTAACAATAACGATTTTAACATTCACTATGTGAATATTCTAACACTATTGTGAAAGTGTCATTGTTTTTGAGCACCTCATTCTACCGTGTCTAGTATTTCTTGGTAATCTTTTAACACTGTGCACCCTCAGCGACCGGCTCCCCCGGTCGTTGCCCTTCCTTCTCATTCTACCATCCAAAGTGTTTTACACATACGTTTTTGTAGTGGATATAAAATCTTACGGAAATTGCACGGAATACATTGGATTTTTACCTTCTATACATCAAGTAATATGGCTTCCATGGTTGAACCTGTTTCATGTTATCGGATACTTAGTAACTTCATCCTGCAAAAAACTCATGGAAGTGTATAACCAGGCCTGCCAGGAGGGGGCTGTGAGGACGGCTACAACCCCAGACCCAAGTCAATCCGGGGGTGGGGAAAATATGTGGGGGGAACCGGGAAAATATTGGATAAAGGATAGTGTGCTCTCGGAAATTCCGATGGGGCAAATTGATTGTTTAATTAAAATGTTTGACGTTTTCTGCATTTTTTTGTTTAGGTGGTAACTGCCTCCTCGTAGCATTTTGTGTGGCAGAGATACATTTTGTTTTCAAATTTTGTAGTATTTTATGATTGTATCTGGCAATAGTAGAATGAAATGATGTCATCCTGGTAAAATGTGGTTGGTTTTTTGTATAATATTGTTCATTTGTTCAGAGAGGGTAAAACTTATACCCAAAAAATGTTTAATTTTGATGAAATTCTTAAGAGGACATTACTATGGAGGACATTACTAAAGAGGACATTACTTAAGAGGACATTAGTAAGGAGGACAGTTTAGTGAGGACAGTTAAAGAGGACAGCTAAGTAAGCTGAACAGGTGTATCAGGTCTAAACAGATCATAATAGGGGAATGTAAAGCATTTAAGGACATTCACCATTATGACATCACAGACCAACTACTATGATCCACTTCAAGGAAGAATCGAGGGTGTAACCTGCGAATTATTTTACTTTCAATTTACAGTATCTTGAGTTAGGTACAAGATATTGAGATAAGGTTTTCAACCTGAAAGTGTAGAAAACATCTTTCTCTTCCAACCGAGTTGTCTGCCACCAGAATATCCCTTTAAGGAAAACTTGGGGACCCTGTGACATATATGTTATTATGTCCAGGATTCAATCTAGCTCTTAATACCTCCCTGTGCAACTGAAGACACTCCACCTTTAAGTTGTATTGGTATCTCTACTATCAACTATAAAAGCAGCTTCTTCTTTTTTAAGTGGACCACAGAAATATCATAACCATGTCCTTGATAAATTGTTAATATGAAATTTCTTTTGTAATACCACTGTAGCCGATCGTTTTGTATGAGGCTTGGTGTGTGCTTCATTTCCATTAGTTAGAGGGTTTCTTCCTGTAAACTTTCAAGACGTAACTGTGAATAGAAAAGTTAATGGTAATAAAATTTCAAAATGATAAAAATTTTAACTTCATTGTTTTTTTTCTTTCATTTATTTTCACATTTAAATATGATTTTTTGTGAAGTTGTATTGTCTGAAATTTTAAGACAGTCTGGCAATTCTCAGGCAAAATTTGATCAAGCTCCCTTCCTCCCCCCACCCATCCCCCACCCAACCCCACCTGTCATTGCACTGATGAGAAACTAAGTTCTGTTCCTCCAAACACTTGTACCTGATTGGCAAGTTTATCACACCTAATGTAAAATAC
Source organism: Apostichopus japonicus (assembly GCF_037975245.1). NCBI lineage: Eukaryota > Metazoa > Echinodermata > Holothuroidea > Aspidochirotida > Stichopodidae > Apostichopus > Apostichopus japonicus. The sequence goes on from NC_092576.1 coordinate 40,556,132, forward strand.
TTACAATAAGATTGGAGTCAAATTTAAGACACCCTTCTATTAATTAAGTTCCACCAAATGTAAGTTAATTAGGCTGTAATTAATTCAACCGGATCCATGTTTAATTCGGTGCCCAGACATAGTTCCATCACACGTAAAAGGTAACTTGAGAGATGTCAAAACAACATTCAAATTTTACATGATATGGAATGTCGTTTTTAATACTGTCAAACTAATGATCTATGTTAGCAATAAATGGGGGTCCTCTGGCTGAATCAATGCTTTGGACCTCTGATACATTCCTTGATCCCTTCACTTCCCCCCCCCCCTCACTACCATCCCTCCTGTTTTGTGAAAAAAATCTCAAAAGTGTCATGTTCATATCAATAAAAAGTGCCCCCTCCCCCCCTGTTCTTTTCAGAGCCTGAAGTTTTTGTCACTTGTAAACAAACCTTTTCACACTGTACTAAACAACTTTCGTACGTACGCTGCTCCTGAGAGGCCTAAAAGGGTCTAAAATTGCCTCAATTGACACAATTGTTCACCACCTGTACTTCAATTCATGCTCTTCAACATCCAAGCCACAAAAAACTAGATCATGATTGATAACAAGTTTTTAACTGCATTTTGCCAGTTTTCCTGGTATAGGAGAACGTCCAGGCGGATTGATACAGACTCTAATAGGTGAATGCCACCAAGAGAATTGTTTCAGACAAGCGCCCTCGATATTCCTTTTCCGTATAGCCTTGCAAGGGTGAAGTGCAACTTATTCGGTCGTGTCCAAAATCGGGCTCATCCGACACTTTCCCTTCTTTATATCACTTAAAAAGTGCCCATATCATTCGCAAAAATGCCTCCAAAGTTTGATCCAAACGCAATTACTGTTGGTACGCGTAGTATTAACACTCAATTTTTGCCAAGTTTCTTTCTTATATTTCATGTTCACGTGCAGTAGGCTACTGTAGCTGTCCGTATGCTTCATAATATTAGAATGGGTTATGCGAATAGAGCAAGAACTCCGTAACTTTACGACCAAAGAGTGGATCTTACATTAACTAGCATAGCTTCATCCACGATTGAAACCAGGCAATTTTTAGTTCTTAGTTTTAAGCTTCCTTAGGGTTCAATGTTATTGGCATTTGTGATACAAGTTTCATGCGCTAGTGTAATTTTGTGTCATAGTCATAACGTATGCAATACAACACATAGGCCTAAAATACGCTGTCTTTCAATTTAAAATGTGCCTTCCGGAACCCAATGATTCACCTGTATTGACATTCTCATAAAAATGATATAGCCTAAGCTACAGTTAAGTGATAACTGATCTTGTGAACAGAGTCTGAGCTGTACGGTATATTCTGAAGATTGAAACCCAGGCTAATATAAATTATTATAGCCTAGGCCGGTCTTAGTTAACGTTAGGCTAAGCTCGGTTCAGCCTATGAGAAATATAAGTTGCGAATATGCTGCTTGACAACAGCATTGACAGTCCATAACGTTTGTTTTGCTAGTACTGGCTTACCATAATCTTTACTCTGTAGGCCAATACCTTTGACTTGGTAGTTTAATCGGCCTGTTTGGAATCGATGTTGCTAAGGCCTACTTGTATGATCAAACTGTGGGATCAAGTCCATAAGTGGTCGCCTTAGCATTGTTAGGGAACTTACTGTGCCATTGCAAAATAGAGAATACAGAAATCAAAAGGCAAGTTTATTAGTGTACTTTTGTTAGATCGTAGCAATGCACAAGTAATAACTAATTTTTTATGATTTTGTTCAATAAAATAGAACATTAACAAATGTTCAAGCAATTCTTTCTTTGTTAAAATGCACAAGTAATATCTCAATGCTGATGATTTTGTTTAAAAAATATTGAACATAAACTTATGTTAAAGAAATTCTTTTCTTTGACTTAATTGGACACTGTTTCGTACATACTCAAAAAATATATAATCTTACACCAAAATAATATCATAAAGCATGTTGTATATTGCTGTGTTTGTGTTAAATTCGTACAAACATGAATTAAATATGTCATTTCTGGTTATTTCATACGAAAATAAAAGAACTTTTGAAAGAATTCAAACTGTGAATGAACTTCTGACTATCTACTAGGGCTAGGCAAGGTAGCTTTCTTACGGCATTAATAGATCTCTTTACATTTATGAAACTATAGCATTACCCAAAAGATCACTAGATCTGGATATGCCTTGACCCATATTCTATCGAATGGAATGTGCAGTATATATGTAACACCTGTCTAGGCCTATAAATCAATTTTAGACCTAATGATTTTGTTTTACATGCTGGCTTGATTTTCTAAAGAGTAGTTTTACTTTTCATTGTTCAGTGTACCTGAGGGCTGTTGGTGGAGAAGTTGGAGCAACCTCGGCTCTTGCCCCCAAGATCGGTCCTCTCGGTTTGGTGAGTCACAAACGTTTATGCAAGAAACAGTGTCATAATAATCGGCAGTTATTTTTACAAAGCTCAGGCGACTGCAAAATGTGGGGGAAACATGCAAGGGCTTATGGAATTACAACTTACACATCGGGTAGCTTCTAGTTCAACATTTCAACTAAAATTTGGAATATTTTCAATTTAGAAAGTCATTTCCGATGGGAAACCGTAGATTGCTCTTAGATGAAAAACAGACCTTACTATGACCTGGCCGTGTATGTAACCCAGATCCTCCGGATTGCTAAGCCTCATTGCTACAAATTCCACCGCCTTTACCCACCCGGCCACAGCACCGGTTTATTCCAGTGTTGGACCGCAAAATGCTATGGAAAATTATCAAATTTGCGTTGACACAAAGATTTATAAGCCTCCGTAACTTACAGATAAACAGTAGTGTTTTATATGAGACAACATTCAAAGACATCAAATCAACTAAACAAAAATTGAACACTCAATTCATCTCGGAATATATATTGATTTTTCTCCTTTTAGTAAATTGATACAGAAAGTTTTATCAAAGATAAATTGTCATATTGCTTTTCCTGCAAAATGTAAGAAATACAACTTTGAGCATCTTTTAGAGAATTTGGGTTTTCATGAAAAATTTTCAGTTATTCAATAATGAATTCCCTTACAGTATCTGTGATATATCAGCTGTTTTCAATTTTCCTTTTTTTTTTAAGTCAAAATGATTGCAAAATGTTTCAACATAATGCAGTGGTCTAGTGGCTGTTCGCTAAAGAAATTAAGTCTGTAAACTATGCTTGAGTTTGTAAGCTTTAAATTATTGTAAGAGGTGATAATGTAGATGTTGAAAGGGGAGGGGATTTGGGAGAACGTTGATGGAGTGGTTTTAACATTTTTGGTTAAGTGTAAGCAAGAATGGAGAATATTTGACATCCAAGCAGATTTATGATGACATTGATAGTCTAAAACATTTGCTGTTTTCTTTTTACTCTGTCCAGTCTCCCAAGAAAGTCGGAGATGACATCGCCAAGGGAACCCAGGACTGGAAGGGTCTCAAGATCACCGTCAAGTTGACCATCCAGAACAGGCAGGCCACCGTCAGCGTGGTCCCCAGCGCCTCCTCTCTCATCATCAAGGCACTGAAGGAAGCCCCAAGAGACAGAAAGAAGGTCAAAAATAGTAAGCATTGAAACTAGGATTTGTTCCTGTAGGAAGAGGGACAAGGCAATGCGTTTAGGGCAAGTAGAAAACTGCCCTGGGATTAACTCACCTGGGTGCACCGTGGCAGTTTTTCAGATCTCAAAAGGTCATCGAGGGCAAATATAAAAAAGATTCCAGGCCATGTTTTTTAACCCCTTAATGACAAGAAAAAATAAAGTTATGACCGTGAGGAGGGGCAAGGCAATGTGTTTAGGGCAAGTAGAAAACTGCCTTGTGATTGATTAACCTGGGGGCATCGCGGGCAGTTTTTCACATCTCAAAAGGTCATCGAGGGCCCAAAAAAGAAGATCAAAAATAGAAAAGATTCCAGGGCATTTTTTTTTCCCCTAAATGAAAAGAAAAAATACAGTTATCACAAAAAAACAGGAGTGATTCATGTTTTTAAATATCTAGTTGGCTGGTACATCTAGAATTTTATGTTATAATGGGACAAATTTTGAGCCCTGACTTAAGCCGATAACAAAGTTGAATGATAATCTAGATAATTATGCGGGCATGAATGTCAACTGGATCAAAAGGAGCACAGTCATTGTTAACATGATGAGTTTTCAAGGGCATTATGGCACTTGATAGGGGCACCGACTTGACAGTGAGGTCAGTTTCATTTTAGATATTAATATGCAAGTTCAGTATTTTCAGTTTTGCAATTTGATACCTGATTTGTAGTTTTCTCTGCATTGGAATTCAACAAACTTATTATACCCGGCTGGTTAAGCTTCATTTGTTGAAAAAACCAAGTCTTTAATTTTAAGTTATATTTTAGGTTTCCTCAAATTATGAACAAAACACCAAGGAGTTGCTTCAAAGTGTGACTTTAATCTTTCTCAGTTCAACACAATGGCAACATTAGCATGGATGACGTCATCAATATCGCCAGACAGATGAGGGAACGTTCCATGGCCCGGGACCTCGTGGGGACCGTCAAGGAGATCCTAGGGACCGCCCAGTCCGTCGGCTGCACCGTGGACCAGGAACATCCCCACGATGTCATCGAGAAGGTCAACGAAGGAGAAATTGAAATACCAGATGTAAGTGTCAGGGAGGGAGGCAAAGCTTTTGTCTGTGTGGAATATTAAAAAAATAATAACAATAATAATAACAATAAAAAAAAATTTAAAAAATATTGCCTCGATCATCCATCCTTATCTTGTCAAACTCTCCAAGTTCAAGGGGTTATTCTGGTTGCAAGCAATTTAACTCTTTTATTAGAGGAAAAAAAAATCCACAGGCTGTTGAATTAACCCCCCCCCCCAATTGATTATCTTGTTCATAACCAGGTGTTATGGTTGATATTGAGGGTGACCTGTTTTGCCTGGCTGAACAACTCCCTCACTCTAGGGTAGGGAAAGGTTCAAAGTAGTTTGTCTATATTATGTCATAATAATGGTCAATGTTCTTGAAAAGATTGTCCCATCCTATTATAATCATCATATTGAGTTATCGTTATATTTAAAAACAAACAAAAATGACATTTCAGCTTAATTAAAAATTAAATCATGATGACATATCTCTTGTTCTTTTGTGATTGATGCCTTATCAAAATATCATAAAAATTTCAAAACTGATGAATTTGCCATGTATACATAAAGATATAAGAATGTGGCTTTTACTGTAAAATGGTGAAAATTTCCTGCGGCCTCAGCCACTGAAATATTTATTTAAATGGACTATACAGCTAACGCTTGGCGGCAGAAGGCCCATAATTTTCCTTTATCAAACCAACTTGAATTTGTCAATCTACAATAGGTCTTATCTGAATTATTCTTGTGTATAGTTTAGCTCTTTTGTTATATTATTTCTCCCATCATTATTCATTTTTGATTTTTTTATTGACATTTTGTTTCCATCCATGTTTTTTTTTAGGAATAGAATGGGCTTAAGAAATCTCCACCTGTGGCTTACCAAGCCTTGAGATGCTGTTTCCAACCAGACCAGCCTTGAAGATCTGTTCTGTAAATTTTCAGTGAACGGTGGAGAGATATAATATATTAACGGCCAGAATTCTAACTGAAATTTCACATTGGTTGGTCTTGTTATTTTTCTTTTGTTGTTTCTCAAAGTTTTTGGCAGGAAGACTTTCAGGATACTACTTCTGCTTTAGACGTTCGGAAAAATTTGTGTGAAGGCACCTATTATATAAAGATATCAAGTTGGTGTTTGTCTCCCTGAAATAAAGTTAACTCTTTCCAAAAAGTGTTCTGAAAAGTATGAGGCAGTTTCTTCACATTCTCAAAGAGTGATAGTTTAGTTTAGTAGAAAAAAAGGATCAGGAGGGACACTCAAGTCCCCACCAAAGACCCTATAGGAGAAAAAAAAACTGAAGACACAAACTTTCAGACCCGATTACAATGCTTAAAGTTCTTGTCCAAAGCATTCTTAAACCCATTGACACTACTTGCAAGTACAACTTTCTCAGGCAAACTGTTCCACTCATTCACAACCCTATTAGATAAAAAGTTATGCCAAATATTAATCCTACTTTGTGATTTTTGGAGTTTAAGACAATGACCTCTGGTACAACTACTATTTTGATGGCAGCTTATTCAGTGCAGTTATGGTAGACAAAGTTATATTTAGCAAACCAGTTATACCATATCCATGATCATCCACAACACTGCAGCCAGTTGGGACAATTTCCTAATGCTAATACCTCTCTAAACTGTACTCCAATATCATGCTGCAAAGCACTGGTATTGTCAGTACAAACAGTTCCTAACCTCGATCTGATAGAAACATGATATTCATACTGCTCGTACTGACAGTACGAGTGCTCTGAAGAGGGACATGACACTACAGTATAGAAAAATATTGTCCCAACTGGGTGAACACTGCTCAACAGCAAATTGGAATGGGTCAAAGAGAGGTTGGGGGAGGGGGGGGGAAATAAATGCACATTTAAATTTCAATTGTTTTTATTGCAAATTGTATATTTTTCATGCCTTTTTCAAATATAAATCTCTGCTTTCACTACAAGTTGTATGGAATAAGTATAGAACAGGGACATCCTCCTATCATACCGATAAAATATGCATGCAATGTAAACTGAAGCATGCTACGCAATGTCTGCTATCCTTAAACCAGACAAACAAACTCAACAAAATTGTTCCAAAATGTGCTACAAAAGACCCAGACATGATAACTAGGTGTAAGAAGTACAAAATCAGCTGTTTAATCTATTTTCTTTAGTCTTTGACACTCAAATCACAAGGAATGCCCATATCTGAGCGGTTCCCCTAACTCAGGCATTCATGACTTTATTTGTCCAGTATGTATAGTCATGTTATGACCAGAAAGTGTTTCTAAATGGTCACCCCTGATGACCATTAACTACTGACTAGTCTCAAACCATGTAAAATAAGTCATTAGATTTATATATATTAGACCCATAACCATAAACTTTGCAACCTTCAGAAAGTTTCAAGTAAAAAGGCTTAACCTGATTAAAAGAGCATTTGAAATCCAGTCTATAGAATAGGTATAATATATATAATATATTTGTATGTATATCATGCAAGCATTATGCAAATGGTAAATGGATGCTTGTGTAAATGAATCGTTAAGCAAGGCTGTCTACAGCTATTTGTGAGGGGCAAGGGGAGGCTCTGCAGTGGGGGTCCAGGGTGGGGGAAGGATCCAAAGCTGGTTTGAACAGAGACCTCAATTGTTATGTACCTCAATTGTAAAGTAGGGTTTAGTCTACTGTAGGGCAAGCACTTAACCCACTTCCTTCCCCCATGCCCTACCCATACCCCACTCTTACCCCCATTCAAACACGCACCATAGTAATGACCTTGACTGAATTGAAAAGAAATAACATAAACACGTTGTGATATAACTTAGTACAAAATAAGATGTATCTCAAATAAACAATGTAATTTAAAGTCTCCGATATTACAACAGAAATATCCTGTTCAATAATGGTCCGTGTATACACATAACAAAATCATGCTACCCATCACATGAAATAACCTTAACTCTACAACCTTAAATCTAACAAATTAAATCTACAAACCTTAAATCAATTTAAATTTACTGTGTGGATAAATCCAAACTACATTACAACTCAAAATGAACATTATCAGCTCATTAGAAACTAAGCGTTAACATACACAGAGAGAATATTTCAGAAAATCGTTTTTAGGCCCACGCTTTGATATGTCTCTCTTTTGCTCTAGGCTAAAACATGATCTCTCTTTCAAATCCCGAAGCAAAATCTGAAAAGAAGTTTCATCTTAATGTATAGTTCTCGCCAGTAATGAGTCCACGCTTGTATGCTGGGTTAGTTTTCTGTACTTTTACCCAGTCTTATGGATTTTTACTCAAGTCCTTCTGGACTCTAGTGTACACCCAAGTGGAAACTTAAGTATTTGGATTCTCACTTGAGTCTTGTACTCACACCAAGGATAACTCTACATGTTCTCACTGTACTACTCAGACTGTTGTACTTGTATTACAAGTCTTCAATGCGCTATTTAATAACTCCCAGAGGTGAGTCACATGGGATAGTCGAATTTCTTGGAGAGGAAAATAACTGTAAGGTTGATAAACATATAAGAAGGTAAAATGAAAGTTTGACCAGAATTCACTTTTACTGCTTGAATGAAGAAGACTATAAAGTGATGCAATAACAACCATCTCTGGATAACACTGACATCCAATGAAAAACTCAGCCTCTCTCAGTTTATGTCACCATGGAAACTTGTGAAAACAATAGTTGTCACAAAAGTTATGAGTACCATGAAAAAAAGATACTTCAAAATGGTCTATTATGAAGTACTCAAAAATAGTGTAAAATTTGTTTGTGCTTTTCAACAATATTTCATGTAATATATCAATATAATATATATCATACAACATATGTAGAAACTCTGAACAAATTTTCAAACCCATTAGTGAAAGGAATTAATTTTGGTCAGGATCCAAGAGGGATGCTGGAGTGTACAGACTCCTCCTATCTTCAACCTAGCACAAAACTTCAAAAAGTAGTTATCAGCACAACCCTGGAGAAGGATGTTCCCAGATATACCCTGCAATGACCCCTGGGCCAACCATCCCCCCCCCACCACCCTTTCTGGGTCTGTCCCTGTTTCCGCTGCTTAAAGTATCGCTTATGCGAGCACCAACTTCAATGCCACTGCCATCAGAGCAACAACAATAATCAATTTGATTCCATAGAAGAACCTTCTCTCAGATTTCGAATAGACCTTCGTTAACATCGATGTGATGTTCTTCTTGGTCTTGGAGAATGGAGGGTAGCGAATTCTGTGAGACGGAAACAGAAAAGTCAAAAATGATCATTCCAGTCGATGAAAATTATAGAAATTGTTTCTTTTAAATGAAGAGTCTTGTTCTTCCAAAAACACTGTACATATAGAGCAAGTAGGTTGAGGTCAAGGGTCGCATCACAAACATCTCTGCTGGTTATATATAGCTCTCTCTAAATGTCATTAATTTGACCTTGAATGTCCAGTAGTATTGACCTTTAATACATAGATCCTGACCTGAAGTTCCTCCAAGCAAATCTACCGAACGACCTAACTTGAGCATGCTGATTATCTCAAGTAGTATGGTCACAGGGGTCAAAGTTCATCACTGACCAAGGAGCTGCTGCTTACACACTTAAAGGGTGTGAAGACTCGCACAAAAAGAAATGTCTAATGCCGGTAATTTGACCTAGTTTCAAATGAGGTGTAACAGAAGTGTTAAACACCACCATCGATCCCAGAAAATACATGCACAGCTTGCTGCCGTCTGTAATTAGACACTAGTGTACAGTCAGTACATACAGCTGCGGTCAATACCCACAGCACAGTGTAAAAACGATACAGCGATGGACATCTCAGGTCCAGCTAAAGATAACAAGGTATCACGTTTCATTACTGTCTGCATTTTGTAGAGACACAAACAAAACGTCACTTGCAAGCAACAGAAAGTTATCTTTTTCAGATGGCCTCACACAGTTTGGGGCGAGTCTTCAATGCCTTTAACTGACCAATTAACACTAACATGAATGTGCCAGGGATATGCACAGCCTACAAGTGACCCAGAGTTTCCTCATGCTCCATATCAAAGCCAGGTCTACATAGCTTGGAGCTGTGCCAATGAAGTACGTCTATGTGTAGCGTATACCCTCCATAGCTTTATGCAATGAGTAGGTCTGTGTGCAATGGTACAGCTTCCACATTCATTCATACTGAGGTCTTAAAGTGTGACTATTGTAGGTTCATAATTACCCATAGTGACATGGTGCATCATTCTGATGAGTGACTGGTGTAATTTATTATCAAGAAAAAAAATTCTAAAATTAGCAAAGATTTTTAAGAAAAATTTCTGAGCAAATTTTGTTAAGCAACCAAGGTCGACCACCAGAAGATCGCTTTATTAAAATTCAAGTAGATACCTACCCCATTACCAACTCAGACGGTACCGGTCGTGGATCAATGATGCAGGCCTTCTTATGTGAGAGTGCCTCCAACGTGAAGTTGCCATGGTAACTACCCATTCCACTATGACCGACGCCTCCGAAGGGTAATGCAGGCACTGTGTAATAAAGTTAAGTGTGATCTTGTTGTAGGATGCAAGGCACAATGAAGTTCATGTTAAAATTTACACAGTGGATGGTTCAGAATTTAACAAGGTCACTTTGGCAAATTCAGGTTTTAGCACTAGGGTTAGTTTAAATCAAAGGAAAAGTGTTTTTAAATACCATACAGGATTTGAGAGGTCTTTTGCTACTTAAGATTTTTTTTTTTTCTTCAAAGGTCTCCACTTTTCAGTAGGCTACTGATTCTTTCTTCTACTGAAAATTTTGAACCAAAGGATTGGCAACATTGGCCAATTAAGGAAATGTTTTACCTATGGGATGGCATTTCTTTTTAATTTCAATCAAAATATTTAATTTAACTATGTACATTATCAGTCACCAAGATGTAATTCTGTTTATGGCTTCACATTAACTGTTTAAAGTATAAATACGTACATCATTGTTAAAAGTTACACTATTATAGTTAATATATTTATGATGTCACAATATTAATATTCCAACCTCCAGTCAGAGTTGAGATTTTTCAATCTAATCCAAGTCGCAACTTTACTCTGCAGTAGTAGATCTGTACTCCATTCCCCACCCCCCCCCCAACCCCCCCCTACTGCCTAGGGTAGAAACCTTGAGATATCCAGCAAAATAATACCTGGTGATTTCAAGAAAAAAATCAAATGAATGGTTATTGTTTTAATAATCTAACAATGCAAACTACACACAACTCCACATAAATCTGCTTCAGTTTGTTAAATTACCAGTTTTTGAATTTTGGAGATTCTACAAAGATATTAAGAGACCATGTATATTGTATATTGTGATAACATCTCTTACAATGGCCTACCTGTTGCTTGTATTAGTAGTTCATTGAACATCAAACTTCCACTCGATGTCTCCTTCATAAATCTCTCATGCAGTCTCTTATCACCGGTGAAAACGTACAACGCCAATGGTTTCTCCCTGTAGAGAGGGGAGGGGGGAATAAAAAAAACTTTTGAAACGAAAATTCACGTATTTCCTACTTTTGTATGTTAACCTTTATGAGTACGACAACCATTTTTGATGAAAGGGGGGTGGGGGGGGGGGAGAGAAGGAACACTGTTCATATTGGGGTACATAATGCTAAGAAGTTATAGAATTACAACCCATGGGTGGTGAAGGGTTTATAAAGGCTCCTAATAATAAAATGGTCAAATAAATGTTATTGGTTTAGACAAATTGTGTAGTTGAAGAATGGAAAACCTAACTGGTAAATTATAAACAAATTTTAAATAATCCAGGAAGTTGGGACAATTTTCCAATGCTTACACAACACTTTACTATCCTCTCATATCATGTTTCAAAGCACTCATACTAGCAGTATAAACAGTTCCTAACCTTTAGCTGATTCTAGTGCTAATACCACTCTATACTGTCCTCTCATACCATGCTTCAAAGCACTCGTACTGACAGTATGAACAGTTCCTAACCTTCTAATGCTAATACCACTCTATACTGTCCTCCCATATCATGCTTTGCAGCATTCATACTAGCAGTATAAACAGTTCCTAACCTTGATCTGATTCTAATGCCAATACCACTCTACACTGTCCTCCCATATCGTGCTTCAAAGCACTTGTACTGACAGTATGAACAGTTCCTAACCTATATCTGATAATTCATACTGACAATATAAGTGACTTGAACTGTCACATGAAGGTACCTAACTGACAACATTTTCCCAATTGTTTGTAAGAGCAGAGCAATATTTCACTTGAAAGGGATTTGAAACATCAACCTCAGAGGTCTCCCTTAAAAGCTGTATTCTGGGATGTATCAAATAAAGTTGGGTTTGATCCTGAGGTACACGGTATGAAAGGTACCAGGGCTTCTGACTGGTATCCCCCTCCCTCCCTTCCCCCCTCCCCCCCCCCCACACGATCCACAAAGCTAAGCTATGGCAGTACATGGATCGCAACATCCCAAGAGCTGGCCAAATATTTCTTGCTCAGATTTTCAGGTTTAGACATCCAAAATCTAACAAGAGTTTATCATACTGACAAGTCAATTAGAAACAAACCTTTTCAAATTAAGAGAAAAACTGTTATTTCCAAGATATAATTTAAATCAATAGTATCACATTTAAGGGGACCATCTCAACATATACCTTGTTTGAGCCTGCTTATGCGTTGTATATTTCAATGTTCTTATTACATAGTCAAGCCTACATATGTCATATTCTATATATCTAATATATCTTGAGGGATTCAATGCTGAATTCTCAAAGCAAATGTCACCCTTGTGACCTCTGAACCCTCACCCTGAGTTGATCAATTTAATGGCTTCGTCTGCGCCTTGGACAGAAACGATCGGCAGTAGAGGACCAAAGATCTGAAACGAAAAGACAGTTTACTTTTGAATCACATCAGATCTTTCTTTTTTGCAAATGGTATTATTCAAACCATGTAAAACAAGCAACTTCTTAATGCCTTTTTGTCAAATTAATCAAAACTATTCCAACAGAATTAGCTATGCAAAATCTGGATCGGAAAATTGATTAATTCAGTGCTTTATAGTTTCGCTACTGATCCAATTTCATTTCCCCAGTGTCATGTGGTAAGAGTAATCAATGACTTAAGACAGTTTGAAATAGGTCCTAAGATGCCTAAAATTTCAGGTTCTTAGAATTATTTTTTTGGGGGGGGGTTCTAAATGAGGAAACCTTATATTGGGAGCAGAGGACTTGAAGTAAGACCAAATAAATGAATTCCATATTTACAGAATCCTGCATTACATATATATATATATTTTTAAATCTCTCATTTTGATTGTATTTACTTCCATGGATGTAGACATATATATGCATTTACTATAAAAAGATACGATTATCCTAAGATTTCCAAACAAGTGCAAGTTAACATAATCATGAATTATCTGTTTTGTAATTTTACATCTAGATATTGTGTATAGATATTAATAAATATGTAACTTTGCAGGGGTTCGTACAATCGTTGGAACATGGTTCATGCATGACTAGCGTTATCATATCATCTCTTTGCTTCCTTGACATGTCATTAATGGTTGTATGAAAATCCCAGTTCGTTACTTATCAAAATTTTCAAATATCTCGCATAAAGTACCTCCTCCTTCATGATTTGATCACTAAATGTGATGTCATCAAAGACGGTCGGCTCGATGAACTTTTCCGTCCGATCAGATTTTCCTCCGTGGACGATGTTCTTTTTCTGACTCTCCATCAGTTTATTAAGTCGGCTGTGAGCGGAAGAGAGATGGCATTAACTATCGATCATAAATTGGTCACGTTATATTCCTTTTGAGACGTAGTTCCATTTTCATTTTTTGAAGTACACACGTTATCATATTTAAATCATGTCTATCAGAATTTGCTGCAAAAGTTTAAATAGCATACTAAAAAATTGCTAGAAGTTTTTAATAATGATGATTCAAAAATTTCATCAGGGTGTTTAAGAATTATTAAAATGCCTGTTGTTGATCAACAACTAAACAAAAAGTATCAGTACTGTTAGAGAGATAGTAGCATACTGGTTGAAATTCAGCTGGGTGACCATTATCAGACTATCTAGCATATTTGAAGGTAATACTGATGGCCTGAAAGTAGCTAGATTTATATTCAGCAACAACACTCTGAAATTCTCTCTCCTCACCAAACCACGTTCCCAATGGGGACAATCATTACCAGCTTGTAACTGAATGAAATTAACAACTTCTGTTATTGGCCATATAATCATCATTTCTCTGTATGAATGTTGACTATACTTTTCATGAACACACAGTTTGTCCATACACCTCTTGTGTGAATGTTAGCCATACTTGTGAGCAAGATAATTCTCATTACATTTCTAAAATATGTGATAACTATAAACAGGGCACAAACAAAGGACAGAGAGAGGCAACTTGGGGGGGGGCAGAGCAAACCTTTCTTTAGGGCACGTTAGAAATTATCTACGATTTTCATTGGAATGGGAGGGGCTTTCACCCCAGCTTTATCAGCATTCAAAAGGGCACCACAGGCAATTTTCAAAACCCTGAAAGGGCACGCAATGTATTTTCCCTCAAAGTGGGAATATTTAATGTAAGGAAATGTCAGAAAATGATAAGGATCCTTGTAAATGTTCATAAGCTACACATCTAGAACTGAATGCTTCCCAAAAGCGATTATTAGCTGCTTTCTGGCGACAAATATCTCTCTGGTAAAAATACCCCATGCATTTTGGATGAGCTTTGAGCCCTGCTTGGCTTCTTTATGAGTGCACCTACAGCTAACTTTATAACAAGGCACACAACAGCTTTTGTCATTTTGTAACATGATTTTGAAGGACATTACATGCCCTGCTGGAGAGGAAGGCAGCTATTACACGTACACCACTGCTCTTTGCTTCAAAGTAGCAATTAATCAATTAATCAATCAATCGCCTATTGTTCTCAGTGTCTGTTGAATGTTCCCTTTGGTTTGTTTCATTCATTCACAGTCTCAGTTTGAGCTTTCAGCTTTTATATCTAATGTCTTCACATAAACATCCTTGTCTAACTGTCTGGGGAGGAAGGCAGCGATTACACAAACACTGCTGCTATTTGCTTCAACGTATCAATCAATCAATCAATCACATATTTTTCTCAGTGTCTGTAGAACAGGGATGGGCAACCTATTTGAATGAATGGGCCAGATATAAGGAGTGAAAAATTGACTGGACCACACCTTGCCAACGATTTCAAACCTTTGATTCCGAGGACTTTCAAGCAATAGGTGTGTGTACTTAATCTGTATTCACAAAAACATAATATCAATACAGTACAGTTGATAATTGATGGGGATAATAGGCCTACCTGACAGCATCATTAGTGCCGATAAATTCTAAGCAGCTAGCTTTTTTTTTGTGATGATGTAAAATAGATTGATTTTTTTCTTGAGACATCTCACGGGCCGCATAAAAATCACTGGCCGCGCCGCATGTGGCCCGCGGTTCGTAGGTTGCCCACCCCTGCTGTACAATGTTTCACAGATAGATCCTTTATCTAACTCACTCAAAATGTCTTTCGTTAATTATTCTCCCGTAGTCTTCGTGTTCTTTCGGATTTTCCCCATAGAATTGAGTCATATATTTCTTCACTTCTTCGATGAACTTTTCCTTCACGTCGGCGTGGCACAGAACGTAATCCGGTGCGATGCACGTCTGACCGCAGTTCATCAGTTTTGCCCAAGCTACTCTCTTGGCACTCACCCCCACGTTGACCGTGTTGTCCACGTAAACGGGGCTGAAGAATACATGAATTACATAACAGGGGCTAAATTATACGGTATAGTATCAGAAAGTTGGTATGCAAAATGAGCGAAATTGCTATGCGAAATGGGCAAATTGCTATGCAAAATGGGCAAACTGCTATCCAAAATGGGGGAAATTGCTATGCAAAATGGGCAAATTGCTATGCAAAATGGGCAAATTGCTATGCAAAATGGGGGAAATTGCAATGGAAAATTGGCAGATTGCTATGCAAAATGCGCAAAATTGCTATGCAAACGGGGCTGAAGAGTACATGAATTACATAACAGGGACTAAATTATATGGTATAGTATCAGAAAGTTGGATTGCTATGCAAAATGGGCAAAATGCTATGCAAAATGGGCAAATTGCTGTGCAAAATGGGCAAATTGCTATGCAAAATGGGCAAATTGCTATGCAAAATGAGGGATTGCTATGCCAAATGGGCAAATTGCTACACAAGGGCATAGATGTATGTATAGGAGTGTACACAGGAAACATGGTATTTAGTAAAGGAACGTTCACCGACTTCAAAGTTGCTTTTTGAAAAATTTAAGCATGATCTGAAAAGGCCATTCAATTTATTTTGTGTAATGAGATTTAGAAATGAAATTTTCAAGAGAACCCTGTTAGTG
This sequence comes from Apostichopus japonicus, assembly GCF_037975245.1. Classification (NCBI taxonomy): domain Eukaryota; kingdom Metazoa; phylum Echinodermata; class Holothuroidea; order Aspidochirotida; family Stichopodidae; genus Apostichopus; species Apostichopus japonicus. The sequence goes on from NC_092576.1 coordinate 40,572,207, forward strand.
ACCTACGGAACTAGTTTATTGTTTATTCCTGTCAAATGATGCATGAATTTACTTTGCTTCATTCCAACTAAGAAATCTGTCAAATATTTAAATTCAATTGGAATATTTTCATTTCACACCCCCCCCCCCCCCTTGATTTTTAACTCATTTCCAAACACTTACCTTTTTCCTCCGAGTTCTAACGTGACTGGAGTCAGGTGTTCTGCGGCTGCACGCAGGACAATCTTGGCAACGTGTTGGCTGCCGGTGTATAGGATGTGATCAAACCTCTGTTTGAGGAGTGTTTGGGCCACCTCGGCACCGCCGTTAACGATGCGATAACAATCCTAGATAGAATGAGAGAGAAGAAAAACCAAAAACATTTTAAGGTCATGGATGAAGGGAAAACATTATACAACTCATGAGAGCACATGGGTTTATTTCACCAGAATTTTTTACTTTTAAGATTGCTTGATGGACTTTAAAATCATATTACCTCATCAAGATATTTTGGGAGGATTCTTTCCAGCAACTCAGCGGTGGCTAACGCAAGCTCGGAGGGCTTAATGATTGCTGCATTACCTGTAAGAAGAAACCAATAAAATAGATGTTTATTGTCGCTAAAGAGAAGGCAGTATACAGAATCTCTCAAAACAAGATTCGGGGTTTGTCAAAGCCACCTGGTGCCCAATGCACAAACCCATTTGCAATGAGTGAAGATTAATGAGTGGAGTTACTAAAGGAATATTTCGTTGGCATACGATGTGAGACTAATATTGATGAGAGAAATATTACAAACACTTATATAGTTGAACACCCTCCATCTCAATGTCTTCTCTCAAGCCACTTTTTTATTCAATCTGTTTTGACTAGCTTAAAACTTCCACAGTTATTCCAAGAAGTTCCTCACAGTAGGTGGTCTGTGTTATCAACATGGCATATATGTTATTCAGAAGCTATAGCTTGGCTATGATAACCACTTTGTTGATTTATCTGCAAAGCTTCATACATGATTTGTAAGTTTTGCTTAGCAGTCAATTTCCTCGGTAGTTAGTATGCCATCAGAATGCAACTTTTTTTGTAGAAATTTTATTTTCCACTGTGAATAAACGATGGAAATGTTATCAAACAATTACCCTGACTTCATCATTTACTCTCCATATTGCTTGATGCACACGAGAAAATATCACTGAATTGGGATTCTAAGTCCAGTGAGGGATAAGTGAGTTGTCTTGCTACTAAATCATTTTGTACATATATAATGTTTGGTTTGCTTTGTTACACCTACCTGTAGCAATAACTCCCACTAACACCATAAGGGTAAGCTGTATGGGGTAATTCCTTTCTTACACCAACCTGTAGCAATAGCTCCCACTAGCACCATAAGGGTAAGCTGTATGGGGTACAGCTTACACCAACCTTACACCTACCTGTAGCAATAGATCCCACTAACACCATAAGGGTAAGCTGTATGGGGTACAGCTTACACCAACCTTACACCAAACTGTAGCAATAGCACCCACTAACACCATAAGGGTAAGCTGTATAGGGTAATTCATTTAATACACCTACCTGTAGCAATAGCGCCCACTAACACCATAAGGGTAAGCGGTATAGGGTAATTCATTTGATACACCTACCTGTAGCAATAGCTCCCACTAACACCATAAGGGTTTACAAGCTGTATGGGGTAATTCCTTTGTTACACCAACCTGTAGCAATAGCCCCACTAACACCATAAGGGTAAGCTGTATGGGATAATTCCTTTGTTACACCTACCTGTAGCAATAGCTCCCACTAACACCATAAGGGTAAGCATTATGGGGTAATTCCAAGCACCAATGATCAAACACAACCCGTAAGGATCTCGGTGAATATACGCCTCTCTGCCAAAGAGAATTAACGAGCCATCGTGTACCTGAAAAAAAAATCAAGTTTTAGAAAAGTTTAAGAAATTACTACTAACTAAAGATCAAATTTTGTTTCTCAACCCAATGGCTCTAACATGTTTCAAGAAATAAAAAAATAAAAAAAAAATAATAATAAGTAAATAAAACTGTTAGCAAACTGCTTATCCACTAGAGAGCCTGTGTAAGAGAATGTGTAAAAGTAAGTTGGCCTGACGTTTAGATCCTAGCAGGATCTTCTTCAAAGGCTAAATGACAAGTAACAGTAACAGAAGGGACAAAAACATGCACAGAATACAGACAGGTTATTGAGCACGGTGAACACAAAGAGATAGATGTAAGGGGATTAGTAGACAAGGGATGGAGAGAAGAAAGAAACCAACAGGGGAAGAGGAGAGGTAGGAGATAAACAGTGGAGGGACAAAGAGAGGATAAGAAAATCAGAACTAAGTTGGCTGGGTGATGGCCAGATCCATCCATGGTCCTCTAGGGGAGTGATTATAGATTCCAACATGCATATACATGCATATGCATGCCAACATGCATATATGCACGTTGGCATGCATACATGCATGCCCCTATGTATATGCATGCCTGCTGTTGGTGGTGGCTATGGTCAGGTCAATTTGAGGCATACAAACACACAAGGAGGTATTATATATTTGTACATACTGCCCTGTGTATGTTAGGAAACATAACAGAGATAACTGCTAAATGAGTTTGCTGTTTTGTGGAGTGTTTTTAGTGTAGTAATGATGTAGTATTATTTCAATATAACATCAGTGTAATATAACATCAGTGTGATATCACTGAAGTACCAGTGTAGTGTAGTGGCAGTGTAGTATCACTGTAGTACCAGTGGAGTGTAGTGTCAGTGTAGTGTCAGTGTAGTGTCACTGTAGTACCAGTGGAGTGTAGTGTCAGTGTAGTGTCAGTGGAGTGTTGTGTCAGTGTAGTGTTGTGTCAGTGTAGTGTCAGTGGAGTGTAGTGTCAGTGTAGTGTCAGTGTAGTATCAGTGTAGTGTCAGTTTAGTGTAGTGGCAGTGTAGGATCAGTGTAGTGTAGTACCAGTGTAGGGTAGTGTCAGTGTAGGATCAGTGTAGTGTCAGTGTAGTACTAGTTTAACAAGAGCCCAAGGGCACTGTGGTTCCTTGCTTGGGGTATATGACAATACACATAATATTATCAAGCAAGATTGGGCTCAAATAGTCAAAGTAATTGTGGTCCTACATGTTCCCATAAAGTAACCAACACTATAGTCAACACTTTTGTGATCACAAAATGTGATCAGATTTTTTATCAAAAGGCACTTTTGAGATCTAAATATGGCGTCGAAAATGTAAGAAATATAAGAGATCTACAAGCGTGTCAACAGATATGATAACATTGGTGACCTCAGATGACATGACCTTTAAGTTTCAAAATGTTCCACCACCCCATTCACAACTTGTCCCAAAATATCAACCATGTCACATCTTGGCATTGAGATTTAATTGCATTAAATGTCAAAAAATTAACTTTGAACTTGTATACATAACTTCACACACAAAGGTCACCCGGAGGTCAACCAATGGACATTTTTGATCGGTGAGACCTAAATATAGCATGACTGTAAAAATTCAAACATTTTTTCTTTGCCCATTTTCTCCCCCCAAAATACTACTTTTTTAACATTAGCTGACCTTTGGTGACGTTGGATCACATGACCATTAGGTTTGTAAATATTCCCCTTACCATTTGCAACTTGTCCAAAAAAATCAACCTTGTCACACCTTGGCACTGGGAGTTATTGCTTTAAATGTCTGAAAATTAACTTGACCTCATATAACTTCGCACACGAAGGTCACACGGGGGTCAACCCATTGACATTTATGATCAGAAGGTACCTTTAACATCTGAAAATAGCATCGAAACTGTAAAATTCCACAAAACACGAAAAGGTCACCAGAGGTAAAATTGAGGTCAGGGGTCACCCAGATGCGGGTCGACAAATGGATTACATTGAAGCAACTCCCAACCCTAACGGACAATTTGTTCTCAAGTAATCGCAAAAATACTACTTTTTTAATCATTAATTGACCTTTGGTGACCTTGTATCACATGACCGTAACGTTGGAAAATATTCCCCTATACCATTTGCAACTACTCCAAAAATATCAACCTTGTCACACCTTGGAACTGGGAGTTATTGCATTAAATGTCTGAAAATTAACTTTGACCTCATATAACTTCGCACATGAAGGTCACACGGGGGTCCACCCATTGACATTTATGATCAGAAGGTACCTTTAACATCTGAAAATAGCATCGAAACTGTAAAATACCACAAAACACGAAAAGGTCACCAGAGGTCAAATTGAGGTCAAGGATCACCCAGATGCGGGTCGACAATTGGATTACATTGAAGCAACTCCCAACCCTAACGGACAATTTGTTCTCAAGTTATCGCAAAAATACTAGTTTTTTTTATCATAAATTGACCTTTGGTGACCTTGTATCACATGACCGTTAAGTTTGAAAATATTCCTCTATACCATTTGCAACTACTCCAAAAATATCAACCTTGTCACACCTTGGAACTGGGAGTTATTGCATTAAATGTCTGAAAATTAACTTTGACCCCATATAACTTTGCACATAAAGGTCACACGGGGTCAACCTGATGACATTTATGAGCAGAAGGTACCTTTGACATCTGAAAATAGCATCAAAACTGTAAAAATCCCCAAAAACATGTTAAGGTCACCAGAGGTCAAATTGAGGTCAAGGGTCATCCAGATGCGGGTCAACAATTGGATAACATTGAAGCAACTCCCAACCCTAACGGACATTTCGTTCTCAAGTTATCGCAAAAATACTAGTTTTTTATCATTAATTGACCTTTGGTTATCTCGGATCACATGACCGTTAAGTTTGAAAATGCTCCCCTAACCAGTTCACAACTTGTCCTAAAATATCAATCTTGTCGCACATTGGCACTGGGAGTTATTGCAGTTTTAATATTTTCGGTTTTTGGACCATAACTGACCTTTAGTGACCTTTGTGGGCACCAGAAACAATAGGGCACACCTTCTCCATATGGCGGATCTAAAGTCCAAGTTTGGCCTCAATCCAACATTCCCTTATTGAGATAGAGCGTACCCAAGCAAGTGTCACAGACACACACACACACACATACACACACACATACACACATACACACACACATACGCCAACCTGACTGCATAGGTTCCTTTTGCTAAAGCAAGGAACCAATAATAATAATAATAATTAAACAGTTCTTATTAAGCGCCTGTAACAGAAGTCTCAGGGCGCTTTACAAATATAAAAGTCATAAAATACAAAAAGAATACAAGACAAACACACAGCAAAAGAAGCAAATGACCGCTGACCAGACAAGGAACATGCAACGAAAGAGCAAACCAATAAGAAAACCAGTATAATAACTGTGAAGTGTAAGTGACATATCAGTATATTGTCAATATAACATCAGTGATATATCAATGAAGTATCATTGTTGTATCACTGTAGTGTCAGTGTATTACCAGTGTAGTGTCAGTTTAGTGTCACTGTAGTGTCAGGGTAATATCAATGTAGTGTCAATGTAGTATCAATGTAGTGTCAGTGTAATATCACTGTAGTACTAGTGTAGAACCACTGAAGTGTCAGTGTAGTGTCACTGTAGTGTCAATGTAGCATCACTGTAGTACCAGTGTAGTTACCACTGTAGTACCAGTGTAGTACCACTGTAGTGTCAGTGTAGTATCACTGTAGTACCAGTACAGTATCAACGTAGTATCATTTCAGTGAAGTATCGATAACACAATATATGTAGTAGCAATATCAAAAAACCTAAACAATAAATGAATGAAAAGCAAGAAAATTACAGAAGTTTTGCTCCATATACTTACATTTTGAGGGTCAACAACTTTATCTATTTCTGAAAGAAAATGAACTGCTTCATTAACCACCTCATCAATTTCACCATTCTGTGTTTCTTGGGGAGACTAGAGGATAGGAGAAAATGAAAAGTGAAAATAGGTCAGTTTAAATAGCATTCCATAAATCAATTAATCAAGAAAGCATTCAACCAGACGATTTTCAACGCTATGTTTGCCATGCATTGTGCCACGTCACGCTAACATAGCTAGACATACTAGGCAAAGTATTTGTGTTATAGTGGCGATGTCATGATGTTTGGTAAGGCAAGAAAACTAGGTCGTGTAGAGATTCTTGCCAGAACAGATAGGGATACCGCTTTACAATGACACAAGCAATAACAAATAACCTTCATTAATTTGTGAAAAGAACGCTTCTGGAGTCTAAACTTTACCCCAAAATCTTATAAATACATCGTAAGTAATAAAAAATACATAGTAAGTTTAAAATTAGATAGTAAGTTTTTAAAATACATAGTAAGTAAAAAATACATAGTAAGTAAAAAATACACGTTTAGTAAGTAAAAATACAGAGTAAGTAAAAAATACACGTATAGTAAGTAAAAATACATAGTAAGTAAAATAATTAGTAAGTGAAAAGTACATAGTAAGTAAAAAAATACATGTATAGTAAGTAAAAAAAAACATAGTAACCAACAAATAGTAAGAAACCAACAAATAGTAAGAAAATAATATACATGTAAGTAAAATGAAAAACTTTTATCTCCACTCTTGATCTCTTGACCTAAACTAAATGTACTTGTACTAAACAAATTGAAAATTATTCTTTCATGTATACATATCTATCTAGGTCCCATTACACAACTTGGTATGACAAATATTGTGGACAGTAGATCATAACTTCATCACGTCTCATTGCCTAGATCAAGAATAAACTTAATTATCATAATAAAAACAGCTATAATAATATAAATATAATCATAATAAAAAATAATAATAATAAAATATAATTATAATATATATAGATAATATAAACAGCTTTTTTTCATGATGATAAAATGCTCGAGGCATTTTGATGCTCAGGCATTACATACCTTACGTAGGTCCTTGAACACTGCATCAAGATTTAAAAAATACATAGTAGTAAGTTTTAAAAGTACATAGTAAGTAAAAATATATAGTAAGTCATATAAAATACATAGTAAGTTAAAACTACACACCTTACGTAGGTCCTTGTACACTGCATCATAGATATCCTCTTGATGATCTTTAATCAGTCTCAGTACCGCCTTTAAATTCTTCACCCTGGAGGCTTTTGACCTGGTCTTCCCTGCGTTGAAGCTAGCACGCAACTGCTCCACGATCTGACATTTGCAAACGAATGGAAAGATATATACTTTGGTTATGAACTCAAAATATGTAGATTTTTCCTTTGCCATTATAGACTACAACCGAGGCAACTTAGATCGGATCTCAAAAAAACCAGCGAAAACAGACAGCTAACAACTCACTGATTTCTCACACATTTTCAGCAAATAACATTCTGAACTGTAAGCTGGTCAAGTGGTGATGATTATTTGACCTCAACTGACCTTTGACATCCACCAAAATCAGTAGGGACCTTATTACTGCTCGAGTAATATTTTACTATATATATGTGTTCATATAAACTTATATACAGATCGGCTGTCAAGATCCCTTAATCTGTACAACAGAAACAGTTTTTCTTTTCAGTCGAGTCGAGCTTACCTTCTTTATTTGCTCTTCTGATGAAGCTGACGCCATGGTTGATACTAGAGCCTTGTCTAGATTCTATCAGTCAGTAGGTCTGTACTCTACAGTGTTACCAGCCCAGTATTACTCTTCAATGCAGTCTATGACCGGTCTTCAGACTCGATGGAGCTAAACGTCTAATATCTTCTCCAAACACCTGTCAGAAATCAATATATATATTATATAGCATTTTTCAATCCTCAGTGATGACTTTCAGTTAACCTAGAACATATTTCACCAATACTTATTTCTTGTAGGATTATAACTTTTGGTAAAAATGTCATCCAAGGATACTCTGTTGGAACTTTTTATTAAGGTTGTGTCTATTGGCACGTGCACGTGCCAATACCAACCGTTATTGTTACGTTGACGTACCAATAAGCATCGATATTCGCACGAACATACTCGTGCTTATAGACAGTGACTTTACACACGAAGGCGTGCCAGTAAGGTAGTTATTCGCACGAACGTGTATGTGGTATAAGTAGGCATGTTAGCATGTAGTGATTAGAAAAGCACTGAGTAGGCGGGGAAGGTAAACCATGGCCCCAACCACAGTGTTGGGTGTGCACGGTCGATTTCCCCCCCCTCGCCCCCCCCCCTCAAGATTTTGGTCGATGAAAATTTGCTGATTCTCAAAAAATGGTTATCTTTTTCAAAATCAATAGCCAAATCTGTAAAATATGAGAGAAATCAGAGATGTGATCAATTCTGGGAAAATTCAGAGAAATAATTAAAGATTTTGTTGGAATATTTCAGAAAAGATTTGTTGCAAACTTTCTTAAAATGCATAAGGAATATGATAAATTTAATTCATCTAGTCGCTTGTTTGCTGCTTCAACGGTTTTGGAATCCTTTATTACAAAAATAGAAAAAGTATCCGCAGATTTCCTTTGAACATAACCCTGAGAATCACCATAGTTATCAAATTCCTGTTCCATTGTCATGCACTGCTGTGTTATTGTCCATCGATGTCCTGTTCATCCCTCCCAGCCAGCACATATCAGGACAGTTCATTGGTTACATCAACCACGAGCGCTGATTGGTCAAGTTACATGTGTGCTAATAGTCAATGTTATTCGCACGATTACGTTCGTGCGAATAGCCGCAACGTTTTATTAAAGTCAGAAGAACCTGTTTGGTTGAGTTACTATAGTATAGTGCTTGGTTACAAAACATTGAATTGATCAATATTAGGCTTATACCCTACACTTGAAACTGTTTGACAATTCACCGTCCCCCCCACCTCCCACCCCCCAATATCTGCTACACAGAATCATGTGAGGACGGCACCTTGAAATTCACTTGATGGAAGTTGATGGGGACAGGACAAAGACAATACATTCTGGTCCCCTTCCCTCCTCCCTCGATCCCCCCTCCATATCACAGCTCTCAAGATAAAAGAATATGTATTTTTCATACTTAACAAAAAAAACTTTGTTGCCCAATAACTTACAGTGTATAAGCGCTCATTTTCAGCTTTTACAAAAGGCTGGAAAACATCGTAAAATTCATCATGCATTAAAATGTACCCACTATTCTTTAAGAGAACCTAGCCTACATAAACTGGATGGTTAATCAAATAGTGTCCTCATTGTGAAAATTCCAGTGGTCAGCTCAACAAACAAGGAAAACGAATATTCTGTTTTTGTTTGTTCTACGGCATTACACATACTGACTATGGTGTAGACATAGGTCTACAAACAGTACAATATCACAACACACTGTAGGTGTGGGCTGTGAACTTAAAGTGTAGCTTAGTATGGCCTTACAGTTGGTGGACACTGTGTTATATTCTGAAGAAACATGAATCTTAAGGACAACCATGATGGAGGCGTAAAAATGAAATATTCCTCATCCCTATACTGTAGGGTTAATGTTATAACATATTTACTACTTTAGGCCTAGACAAGTACTATTATTATTAGGCCTAGAGCCTAGAGGTCTACTACTTTCAGACATGTTCATAATAACTCATTTCAGTACATTTCTTTGCAAGAAACTATTAGGCCTAGGCCTAAACTGTATTCACTTTTCTTCATTGACCTACTGGCAGTGGCTTAGGTTGGTATGTACTATTATACTTACTGTTTTGCAAAATTTGGGAAGAATTTATGCTTCCAAACTTGTTCCTAATCCTAGTATAATAAACTTAAGACATTAACATTAGCCTATTCCTAGTTCCAAGTAAGTTGATGACTAGATATTGAACGTACGTAGCAAATAGGCTACGCTTAGCCTACACCTAGCCTAAGTATAATGATTCAGTATCATTGACCTTGCTTTGGTCACACCATAGTTATTATACGATAATAGAATGTAGTATAATAACTATGGTGACACTAGGTGATTTTTATCAACGGATTAAATCAATGTTTATACTTTTCTACGAACCTACCTAATAAACCTATATAAATCTATATCCTATATAAACAATAACAAAGCCAGGTGTACATAGGCCTACGTTGACGATTGAACTGCTCAACAAAGCTTACATTGACAATCCCCAGGCAATGATCGTAATATGTATTTGTATGTTTCGTAGCAGTTATAAACTAAGTTGTTGTGGCTGACTAAACATTACTAAAAGTAGCCTGCTGTATAGAGCAGCCCTGCTCGTGACTATTACTATGCATAAAATGTTTTGTTTACCTGGTGGCATACTCCTATTAGAGTCTATATCCATCCGCCCGATTGTTCTCCTAGCTCAGGAAAAGTGCCAAAAAAGCAACAGGAGAACAACTTTTTTGACCTATTATCAATTATGATCTAGTTTTTTGTTGCTTGCATGTTGAAGAGCATGTATGGAAATACATGTGGTGCAACACTTGGGTCAATTGAGGCAATTTTATACCCCCTTTAGGCCTCCCAGGACCAGCGTACGAACACTGTTTACTACGGTACTGAGTGAAGAGGTTTGTTTACAATTGGCGAAAACTTCAGGCTCTGATAGCAAAAATTCTGCACGGTCATGGTACGGAAAATTGATGGTGCCATGAAAGGCCAACTTGTTAGTGTGCAACTATGACATCCAGGGACGTCGCTAGAGGGGGGTGTGGGGTGTCTCACCCCCCCCCAATCTTGGTAAAAATGACGATAGTTAGAAAATTTGAGTGCGACAGTCGGAATTTCCGACTGTCGGAATTTCCGACTGTCGCACTCTAATTTTTCTGACTGTCGCACTCCTATTTTCAGATGTTCTTGTAATTTGTGGGTGACATAAAATTTTCTATCAAAATCGACCTTAATCAGTCATATTTACCACGTTTTCCTCGTCAAATTGAGAAATTTTATCTCGCGATCCTTATACTCCACCATACACAGCTTTGTATGATTTTGAATACTCTAAAAAAAAAATACAACGTTCGCCAGCTTTAATTCGGATAATTTATGTATTAATTTTGCTATTGGGTGGGTCGACCCTGTTCGCTAGCTTCAAGTAAGTTCAGGATATACCAGGGACGTAGCCAGGGGGAGCAGGGGAGCGACTGCTCTCCCCTTTGAGTGTCGAAAATAATGTTTAAAAAATGTTGTTTTTTAGCATGGTATTTTGTCAGTGCTCTTTTGATCTTGAATACTCGTCAGCTCCGTTAACTCGATTATAATCGTAATAACATTCAGGCCTACTGATTCAACTACTTACTTAGTTTGGCAGATGCAATTAGCTAAATTTAGCCTATAGCCTATTTCAAACCTACAGTTGGCCACTGCGTAATAAAATACATATTGGCTACCTAACCTCACTCGATGCATGTAATGTCAAGAACCGTATGCAGAACGACGACGACAACGTGCGTTCTCATCCTTTCTATGATTCTTCCTAAGTTGTTGCACGAACAGCATGTTATGAAGCTAAGCTAGCAATCATACGTGATACGCACTTCCTATAAATAATTATTACACTGCTAATACACGGCGATAACGGTATTTTTTTTAGGCCACTGCAAATCTGGCTGTCTTACAAAATATGAAAGTTTATATTGTCCATCAGTTAAGTTCGTCAAATGTATTTAAGTCCAGACATTGGACAATAAACAAGAATCATCCTTCTGGAAAAATTGTAAAAGAGCACTATGTTTGTCTTTCTGATATATTATATAAAAGAACATGTAAAAGAGAATTCAAACAGGAAACAAAATCTGCTGATAATATGATATCATATGATAATAATGAAACTGGCAAAACATTGCACCAGATCGCATCTAAGGACCTTCAATTGTTCAAAAATATCTCCACTCCCTCCCCTCCCTCCCCTAAGACCCCTCTCCCATATCAATCGCAAAAAATCTCCCTTTCAAATTCCTGGCTATACGTCCTTGGGATATACATTGTCTCTATGGTTAACAATTAAAACGCTCAATGCTAATCTACGGAAGTTTAAAAGGGCCATCAACATAAGCAAAAACTTTGCCCCATAAGGTACAAATGTTTCGAAAAAAGTTCGGAACAAAAGTGCAGTCGCGAAAGATGGGGTGTCTGACTGACACTGAACGTATCGTTGACGATTATTGCGGGGGGGGGGGGTACAAGGCAGCAGTCGGAATTTTCTGGCTCCAAAACCCATCCAGTTGGAAAATCAGCCACTACACCCCCCCCCCCCCCCCAATCATCAGGCCTTAGCAACGTCCCTGATGACATCACACCTGTTTGCTTTAAGTTCACATTTGGTAGAATATCAGATCATTTCAACTGTCAATATCTCGAAAACGGCACATAGGAATTGAAGGCAAATTTATCCAAAATGCTTAGATTATGTTCCTCTTTAACATATCAAAAAGGAATTTTGAAAAAAAAAATGAAAATTCTTTTAAGGTCTTATCCCGAGAGGATGGGTTTGCCAAGTCTGGAGAGCATGGGAGTTGTTATAATAAATCCCTGCAGATCTGGAACAGCCTCACACGTAGTTGTACAGCTTCCAAGATGTGTATTGCTCGTCTGCTTACCTTCACCATTGTATCAAGTAATGGTCTTTTTTCTTTTTTCTTTTTCGTTTAGAATTATTTTGCTAACCTGCAATCAGGCTTGCCACACTCTGACCATCGTCGAACTAGTTTAAAGGGGTTCCTCGACAGTTTAACCCTGAAGGATGACAGGTGGGGTGATGGCGGAGGAGCTATAGGCGCGGGATGTTTATGAGATAAGCGTGGAGAGAGGATTTCGGTTGGCTGTGTTCTGCATGCCGGATTAGGGTAGAATAAGAAGCTGAAAATCACCATGTCGAGTGATGGAGTATAGATAATTTATATAAGTATGCTAAACACCTCTCTTTTCCGTTGTTCCTTTTAATTCAATGCTGTCCTTTAAAAACACAACAACAAAAAACAGTTTAAATGGAGAATAAGAACTGATACATTTTATTTCGAAATGTCTACAAAGCGTATGGAATATATGCGGTTTGCCTAGTAATTTCTAGATTTAAATTGACATCGATTACCAACCTGTATTAATTAGGCCAAAACCTACATGGTGTGACTTTTTTTCAAGACAATATCCCAGATATAACATACTTAGGGGTTGATTTCCGGCCGCTGTAGCCCTGTCACTCCCGCTTATAAAACTGGCGTTCAATATTTTGAAAGAGTTAAAGAGCATAAAATAGCAACTATACGCCAAGGGGGTAATTCGTACTAGAATAGTTAAGACAAGGGTCTGCTACGATCATGAAGTAACACTGAAAGTTTTAACAAAAATAATATTAATAAATTTGATGGCCATGATAACTATTATGATAATGATATACAATACAACGCAATCCTATATACGTGATGTGTAGTGGACGGTGAGTAGGCCTACGTATACTTTAAGCGGTTCAAAGTTCATCTGTATATTGTCTCCAAATTTCAGTTCGTGGTACTAATAATTAACTACCGTCCTTAACATATAACAAATAACAAATCATAATAATTAACTATAAGCTTTTGACAACATAACCCTTGATATGCCCATTGTGATCATATAATTGTCCCCCTGGGGGAAAATATTTACACATTGTAATTACTTAAAATCTGTTCATTTTGTCAATAGGGACCCCAAGTATTGACAGATAGGTATTGAAATGAAGTTTTAATTTTTATAATTTTTTTTTATAATTGAGCTAATTAGATATGTAAATAAGCAAATGAGGTTATGATACAAACAATGCACTTTTTTTGCCCATTTGAAATTATTTTGATGAAATCTGCTGGACTTTTGATAGTTTGATGAGTTCAAGACATGTTATTTCATAAGTAAAATATTATTTGATGCTTGAATGTGAGGAATATGACTGATTTTCCCCCCTCCAAACAAACAAATGTATTCTGTAATACATTGGTAGCCACGCGTAACGGTAAGTCTATATATACCAATTGCGCTACATACACAATACATAGTACATACAGTGTGCAAACAGTGTGCATACAGTATGCGGCTTACCGTATCAGAATTTCAGAATTTCATGGTCAGAATCTTCTTCTCCAAAGGCTTGATGGTCAAATTGCCCATAAAAAGAAGGTCTAACGCCTCTTAGAAGTATTTAGCCATGATAATATGTGCTAAATAGTTACCGTTTCATTTACGTGAGTGATTGCATTGACCCTAACGACGCAAGCATATCAACTGTGGTTGACCGAAATTCTATACCGTAGAAATGCTCGAGTTGAATTGCTAGGGATTACTCACAAAGTGGAGGCGCTATTGCTCAATTGTTTCTATGTAGAGTTGAATTTCAGTGTGGCGCTTCTGGAGAGCTAAAAATCTTTTCTGTAGGGTGAGGCATTCGGGAGAAATATTTTCAGAAAGTTGACCGTTTTTTGGCCTTAACATAGACCGAAAAACGTTATTTTTTGACATATTTTCCCCAAATATAGAGCCATCTCTCTACATATGCCTCTGAGGCTCCTGATTTGATTCCTTGTATGTATTAGATAGTTGTATAAGATAGGGTCAGGTTGACTGACATTTTTCACTGTTCTCACGATTTTTTTGAAAAAAAGGTCAAAACGACCGGTGTTTTGAATGTAAACAAATCTTTGAAGACCAAAAAAAAAAAAAGGTTCCTGTGACCCCTCGGAAAAAGCTTGTTTATTGATGCAGGCTGTCTTGTGTGCAAAATAAAGCTATGGGAAGCTCTCTAGTGTATTCCTATCTCGAGTAATGATTTTCTAAAGCATGTCTTCACTTATGTTCATTAAAGGGCAATCGGGAAATAAGGAGATAATATAGGCCATACTACATTCCATTTTCCTATAGATGTAAGGCCTATATGTTGGGATACCGGTATTTCCATATTCGGCACCCCTGTGTAGACATGAAAAGTATACAGTTTAGAAAACAAAAACTGTCCCCAACTGGGTGAGTAGATGCAGCCCATATTACCCATGATGCTTAGGGTGGGCCGCAGTGTACCATGTTTCATAAATAAGTTATCCAAAAAAGTGACTTGATTTCGAGTTTTTATTTCCTGGTATATAATTGTAATTGTGGTGCTTTGGAAAGCAATCACAGCATACTATATCATTTAACCGACACAATCATTTTTTTTTTTCATTCCGACTGATCTATTCTTTTAAAGTTTTAGTGTCAGAGAGCCCCATATACTGGATTCAGCTACTAACTCGGTATGTGATGCATGTGTAGGGCCAAATTAAGCTATAGTGAGGTGCCTGTAACATGCAGAATAAAATATGCGTTCCATTTCAGTTTTTATCTTTGTGCAGCTATGAATTCAATTTCAAATATTTTGCGTCGAATGTATAACATAGATACTAAACTTCCGTTGATTTCGGTGTTAAAATAATAACCTCAATTGAAGGTGATAATTGGCTAAAATCGCTAACCTTACAACACCCAGTCTTTCGTAAAAAGTTGAAGGGATTCTAGTACTATAGTAATAGAGCAAGTGCATGAGTCACCGAATCAGAATTTATAGTTTGCAAGCAATATAACGCGGGGCCCGTTGAAAATGCGGGTTCCCGTAGCATATGCTACTTTAAGCTACTTGGTTAATCCGGCACTGTGTATATGTACACGTTCTAACATAAAGATCTTATCACGATGTACTGTAGGCGTTCATAATAAAAATGGTGGATGCAATTTGTTGTGTATATTATTATAGGTGACCATTCTTTGTATTTCTAGCATTTTGTGGGGCCATATACTGATGCCCAAGTAACTTTGACGGATCGCAACACATGGTATCTTTTCAAAATGGCAGAAAAAGCAGTGTAAAGAGAAGAAATGTTGGCCACTGAAAGAGCAAAACCCTGTATGCATGTTGGTCGTTGTGCGATGAAGTAAAAATTCAAAACCAATTGACTGACAATATTCGATTATAAGAGGCCACCATTTGAACTTGAAATAGCTAGAGCGCTCTCCTTGGTTACAACATAATATTTTTCATACATATGCTGGTATTAATTTTAGTTTGATTCCGACGCTGTTAAGGTCGTTGGTCCATACGAAATTATATTAACGACCACTTGTTATGCATGCATCCGGCTTCACGAATCTTATGACCAGTCAATATTGTCGTTTTATTACGGGATATCAGGCGATGACGTAACATTATATAAAGGTCATGCAAAGGTCACGTTTAAGATACTATTCAAGCACTTTCAGTTTTGGTTGATTGTTTTTTGTTTTGTTTTGTTGTGTGGTTTATGATATTGTTTGCTTAAGTTCACTGTATGTTTGCACGTATAACAATAAAGTTAATACATGCATCGAAATATGAATTGTTAATTTGTCGGTACAACATTAAGAGCAATGATTCGTAGGCATATAAGTATATATCAACTCTTCAAGTAGTGATTGTTTAAAATTTCTGGTAAATTCGCGAATCGCTTAAATTATGATACCGCTCTTTCAGCAGCTATGATAACCTTGTATAAGGTTTCTACAGCTTAGGCTTATTTTGGAAATCTTTCGTCCAAATATTACGAAACTAATTAACTGGTATTATGCAATAAAATGAAAAATTACGAAATGGCATGTCACACATGTGAAATTTAAAAATTTAAATATTAAAAATTTATTAGCTTTTACTAAAAACTATGCCAATTATTATTCATTTATTTACTTTTTCGTTCAGAAATATGACTGATATGAATATATGGTGCACGATGCAAACGTTTTGTTACTTTGCAGAAACTTAAAAAAGAAAAAAGTTGGCCAATATTTTACCCAACACCATTCATGTAACACAATGTCGGGTAAAATATGTAATTCGACCAAAAGAAATGTATCCGATCAAATTTTGATTTTGCCACAAAACAAATAAACTTACGACATCACAGTTTAATCAATGTGATCGCAAAAAGGGGTGACACACTTGTCAAAATTGTTTGCTGGGGTGGAAGGGGAGCACGGCTTTAGAAAAAACTGGTTGGATACACTGCTTATCAAGTGTGGAGGAAATATTTGCAAAACGTTTTCAGTATGCACAATAATGAAAATGATGAAAAAATGATTAAATATTTTAGAGCTTCCTTCATGATTATTTTGTAGAAGTTAGCACGTTGCCGATAGTTTTACAACTCTGTGTTCCTCGTATTGCCATAGTGACAGAAAATCACAAATTTTGATAAACTGTTCCATTTTGTTTCAATATATACAGTTCTGTTATTAAAAATATCTAAAGAATGGAGAAAACTTAAGAAAAGTTGGCAATTTTGGCATTCCTTTGGTCGTTATATATTGATATTAAAACAGGAACTTAAGGTGTTGGAACAATTTTCACCAAACCTATACCGATTATTACATAAATTAAGATTGGTAATTTACCAACATAAGACACCCAACGTAAGTATTCAAGTAATTAAACATTAATTGCTAATAATGTTAAAAGTCCTAACAAATTCGTCGCCCAGACAATTGCTTATTTATCTAGATTATTCACAATTAAAATATCAAATCCAAAAATATTATTTGAAAGAAAAAAAGAATACTTTATTACTTACAAAATTTATCCAAGTTTTTTACAATTTATCAAATAATATATATAATTTTCATATTTATGATGGAATGTCTGGTCCCAGCAGTCATCTCAGATGTGATTCATGATTTGATTTCTGACCTGATTTTGGAGTAAATTTTATGTTTTTTCGGCGATTTTTATGCTCTCGGAATTAATTTTTCAATTCAACCATAAAATATCCCGTCCAGACCCAGCATCTGAAATACAAACAACAAAATATATGATCATATGAAACTAATGAATGAGGACTGGATTGGGTGCGTAATTAGTTGCTACCGGATCATAACGGCCATAACGAACCATAACGAACCATAACGGACCATATATAACGGCCTCGCTGGAGCCAGTTGAAGTGGAAGAGAGTTCGATCTGGGTGCGGGGAGGCACAAACTTCAAAAAGGCAATGTGACTTTCATTTTCATGAAATCACATCCAAAACGCCCCAACAAATTGGACCAACCGTATGCATTCTATAAAACAAAAACGGCCCATTTTTAATGATTTTATGTATTTCTTTCAACGAAATTGCACTTTCTCATTACATTTTCAACCATGTATCAACAAAAAGCACCTTCCATTCAGGGTTGTTGTAGCCGGGGGACACGTGCCCCCCACCCCCTCCCCCTGTGAAAAAAAATGATAAATGTGCCCCTTTTTAAAATGAAAAGTATCCCCTCCTTTTGGAATCTGTATTTCCTGTTAAAAGATGTAAATTAACACTGCGTTTTCTTATTTTTGGTCTCAGCTTTCGTTTGAAATGTTTGTTATATGGCGCTCCAAAAATCTCTACTGGATTACTTTTAGCATATTATTTTCTGCGGTTGTATGGCCTAATTCATTGAAGTGAATCTGGTCAGTTTGGTGCCTACAATGCAAACTGTACAACCAGGCAACAACATAGTAAACAAACACTCACAAAGACAAAATGGTAAAAGAGTGAAAGAAGTTGGAAAGTGCCTTTTTAGAATTGGTACCCCCTCCCCCCCCCCCCCCACACACACACACGTTTTGACACGTTGATGCACACCTACATTAATGACAGAAAAGTATATATAATTCTGTTAAAAAACTTGGGCGATTCTGATATTTATGAAAATGGGTAAATTTTCCACAAAGCTGGAGTCATATAACCCTACCGTCCCTCCCCTTTCCCCACATTGTACCTGAAATTAGAAAAGTGAAGAAGATGACATACCGGTACCGACAGTGGATGATGGGTAAGGAGAGGTTAGTTTGAGATCGAAATAATAAAGATTGCCATCTTATTTCACTAAATTTTGAAAATGTTAGGAAAAGGCCAACTTCTAGCACAACATACCAAGTTATGTCACACTGCAGTTAATATTGATAAGAAAGTTATACTATACAATGGAGTTATGAATTAACGAGTCGTTAAAGATATCTAATAGGTCAACATGTCCATGTGA
The DNA here is from genome assembly GCF_037975245.1 of Apostichopus japonicus. NCBI lineage: Eukaryota > Metazoa > Echinodermata > Holothuroidea > Aspidochirotida > Stichopodidae > Apostichopus > Apostichopus japonicus. The sequence continues at coordinate 40,591,146 of NC_092576.1, forward strand.
CAATGTAGGCTTGTTAAACCATGTCTATAAATTTACCTTTGCTATGGCCTGTGCCTGTTGCAGATTCTTCCTAAACCAAGCCGTGTTCCACAAGATTTCTATTAAGTATTTCAGCCTCTAAAGATTTAAATTTGAAAGAATCAACTAACTACAGATGTCGAGCAGTTTTAAACTTCAGAATTGAATGTTTCTGGATCGTGGACTTTATACGTAACGTCGAAAATGACATTTTTCATGTGATGTTACCAAAAATTAAATTTCATTTTTTCATGCTGCCTACTGGGCAAATCGTCATTATATGAATTCGGAACTAATTTGAGCAATCAATAATACCACACCCTGTTTTTCCACTTTATTTGTAAGTACACATTCATCATTTATTTCCATCCATAATCTTTCGGAGGGATGAAAATTCTTAGAGTTTTTGTGAAAACTCATCATTTTTTGCAGCTTAAACAGACGGACAGCTATTTGTCGGCGGAAACTATACTGCTACTGATAGATTTTTAATCTGATAGGGAACAATACATCAGGAAATGGGAAATGTCAAATTTGAGAAAATCTAAAACGAAAATTCCACAGTAAGAGAGACAACCTTGCTGAAACGGAAATACCATACAATCAGCCAATCATAACGTTACATAATAACACATAATAATACATAATATAACATAAAAGAGCATACACAGTCAGGTAATTAACCTCATAATTGCAGACTATTATACCAAAGAGATACTGTCAAAAACCAATTAACAGACAGACAGATAAGCATACAGCAGGTAAATAAATTGAAAGATATAGACATGCATAACGCAAACGAAGATGAAAAAAAAATATGAATTTCTTACTCTGATGCCATATGCAAATAATGCTACAACAATGGCGTATTTCAGTAATTTTAATATCCTCTTCTCAGCAACTGAAGCTGTCCTCATCAAGAGGCAGGAAATACTCTGCTTGGTCGATGAGTAAGGAGGATAACGGATGCTGAAAAAAGCAAAAGATGTGAAACATTTCTTGTTATATGAAAAATGCATTTTATTATAATTGTTAACGAATTATCTCTCTCTCTCTTTACCCCTCCCGGTTCTCACCTCAGCCTGGAGTGCAACATTCGCGTCATGTATAGACCTATAAAGGTAGCGTTAAAAACCATGTAGGATATTTGTTTAAGGTTCAGCCAGTTTTCCACCCATGAGCGAATATTCCGTTATAGATATCTTAAAATGGGTATCAATTTTTTTTATTGTTATACGTCTCAAATATTCAAGAGAGTCTATCAATGCAGGTGACATGTTCAGAAATTGCGCTGAAATTAGGGTCTGGCAGGAATACTAATTTCAGAATACAAACTATATGCTACATTAGCGCCTAACAAGTGAAGCTAAGATCAGTAAAAAACTCAATTGTAAGAACAAGATTAAATTAACATGTAGCCTGTTTATCTCACACGTATGTAACATATTAACATGTTATAAAAATTATTCAATATTTCTCTCTATCGTTTTTCGTTGAGATAAGTTTGTAGACGATCATAGAAGATAAAGCATTGGGAATGAGACTAATAAGTTACGTATGAAGATGAAGATGACGTCAGCATTAACTTTACGTTCAGTTGCACTGAGAATTACAGCAAGATCTGTGTATAACCTACCCTGAGAATATTCTCTTTTCATGGACAATAACCTATGACCTCATTAATATTCATTGGTAAATGGTTGGGCCGGTGTGACAGTACAGAGTGTCCCCCTGTACAAAGTGTCCGCGGAGACACTTTGTACCAGCATATTTAGTCCGGTCGGACATTATCTGCTGAAAATTGTGTCCCCACCTCACAGCAAATATAGTCCCGCCGGACGAAATGTCCTGGTGCAATTGGTCCGGGGAGACCAAACGTACTGGTAAATCCAGTATAAACTGTCCTGTGGGACTGGGACAGTTTATACTGAATATGAGATATTTGCGACAGATTGTACTGCTACACCAGCACGCCCGACACACAGACACACTCACACACACACACTGAATACTCACACATGCATGCATTTCCATCTTTGTATACCTACCTCATGGTCAATTCACTCTGCTTTGGTGACGGATCCACGATGCATGATTTCTTGTGGGAGAAGGTATCAATGGAGAATTTTCCGTGGTACGCCCCCATTCCGCTATTACCCACTCCGCCGAAGGGAAGTGCGGGAGCTGTTGCATTGAATCAACATGAGAAACCATTCAGAAACGAATCGAAGAGGACAAATCAAAGGTTGGGTGCATGTGGCGATAGGGTTGATTGTAACTATACATGATGTTATTGATTTTCAATAAATAATACTGAACCTATTTAAAGCGACCCGCTAAATATGGAGGGTACAAGAAATGTTTTTTTTTAAGTAATCAAGGCAAAATATAGAGTGTAAAAGAGCAACCCGGAGACGAAATTGTGCCCTGGGCCCTACGCGGCTCTCAACGACTCTGCATAATAAAAACAGAACTTTCCAAGTAGGCCCCTAAATGTCAAATATATATATATATATATATATATATATATATATATATATATATATATATATATATATATATATATATATATATATATATATATATTATTCCGGAATAAGGTTGATGATTTGATGGTAAAGACGGTCCTTATTCGAATCAATTTGATTGAACCAAAAACATGCTCACCTCCGACGTGAATCATGGTCTCGTTAACGGTCAGGTTCCCACTAGATGTCTCAGTCAAAAACCGATTATTAATTATTTTATCACTGGAGAATACGTACAGAGCCAGTGGCTTCTCCCTGTTGAAAATAGCAGTATGGATTAGTATATGTAAGTATATCAGCTAGCTCGAGACATATGCACTTTTTACAAGTGACTTTACATACAAAGATGAATACACCATACAAAGTGTGCAGAACATTTCCATGGACCCTTGACCTCTACTCCTGCCGTTCAGTCGTTGTCTTCAGTGTGTTTTAATGGCGTTAATGAGTCAATGTGTAGTATAGTTTGTGCGATACTCTAATTGAACCTACACAGTTATAGCTGCAATAACTCGCCAATAATCATGAGGAGCGGACCTGGGGAACACACGAGCACGTGCTTCACCCATGCACCAACTTTTTGAAGAACAAAAAACACATGGAAGTGACCATTTGCATAAATGAGAAGTGTTCCTTCTCGTTAATTGTTTTCGTTTTTTTTTTTATATAAACTACAAGCGCCGTTCTTTTCAAATTGGTAGTTGGAAAAGAATTTGTGTCCAGAACTGCTCAGAGAACTGAATTTTTCGGAAAGGTTTACAGTTATTCGGTAGCTTGGCCCCTCGAATCAAAGTCACACGTCCGACTGCTCGACGGATTTCCGGTCACCATTCCCGCCCACACTCTCTTCGATTCAATCCTCTCGCAAAGCAAGACATGCACATTAGGCGATTTTGAATTTGCAGATTTTCAAATAATTCAACGTACCGTGAATTGATGAAGCGGATGGCCTCCTCTGCGCTCCGTACACTTATGATTGGTAGAATAGGCCCAAAAATCTGAGATGTGATATAAATACAGGTAAGGACAACATATGGACATAACTCACTCTGAAATGATCAACAAACTGGAAAAGAGCAAAGCCCTTTTTTAGCTGGCGATAACGGGATTTGCGCCAGTGACCCTGGGCTTGTAGGTGTGATGGGGGGGGGGGGCTTGCAGGAAGGGAGGGAGGGGGATATCAAATAACTTCAGATCGTGCCAAAAACTTGGATTGCTTTGCTTTTTAAATGTGTATAAGTTTGTTTTTGTTGTATTCTCTGCTTTTTGTTCGTTTATGTGTGGGATTGTTTGTTCTTTTTCCTGTGATGTATTTTGTGTTCTTGTTTAACGTTTCTCATTTGTTGATTTTCTCGATCCGATATTCACAACTAATCATAATATTATGACGTCACTAACCTCTTCACCCATTATAGTATCGTCAAAGGTAACGTTATCGAGGAGAGTGGGTTCGATATACCGCTGACTCCGGTCATAGCTGCCACCGAATACCACCTTCTCTTCACACTGCTGTAACAAGGCTTGAACGCGACTGCCAAAACAATGCATAAAACGGACAGAACTTTAAAGATTGTCAGTTTTGTGATTATTTAAAAACGGATTTCGACCTGCGTATTTATGAACTGTTTTCATTAGTGCGCATGTGCAAGATATACATTTATATTTATTTATATATATATATATATATATATATATATATATATATATATATATACAGAAATCCTACACTGGGAATTATATATATATATATATATATATATATATATATATATAAATATATATATATATGTATATATATATATATATATATATGTAACCATGGTAATTATTGGACCAGTTAAAGAGGATACTTACTCAAAATGTCTTTCACTGACCATTCGTCCGTAATCCTGCGACGATTTGATGTCATCGCCGTAAGATACCCTCAAGCATCTCTTGAGCTCTGATATGAGTTTGTCTTTCAGGGTTTCGTGGCACATGACGTAATCAGGAGCGACGCACGTCTGACCAGAATTCATAAATTTTCCCCATGAGATTCTTCTCGCTGCAGACTTAACGTCCCCTGTAGAGTCGACGTACGCCGGGCTATGACGAAATACAATGATTGAACGGTGCAGTCATTTCGGTGACCTCATAACGTTAGGCCAGGGAACTTTACCCTAACGACCATACATGTTACAGTTATTTACAAAGTTAGGATACAAATTACCGGTGTAGTTATTTGTGACCTCATAACAGTAGGTCAGCGACCTTTACTATAACGACCATACATGTTACAGTTATATAGAGTGTTAGGATACAAATTTTCAACATAATTGTTTTTTAAACATCTTATTTCTTTCGATATAGATTCAACTCTCGCGACGTCATCCTTATACTAAAAACCATGTTATTACCCCATAATATCGACGAATGGTGTAATGTTAAATCTCCCTAACCCACAGACGGATCTAGTTTTTGACTATTTCAAGGTTGCCCATCTCGATATGTCGCAATAAGGAAAAACTGCAACTTCTTTCACCATTCCGGTCTATTTCGACTGAACTGCAGAACTAAGAAACTTTAAAATATAAATTTGTTTTCGAGGACGAGAATGACAGAAATATAGACAGAAAGATTTTTATCGTACTCTCGGTGTTTACTTTGTTAGGTAATTGCTTTCTCTCTAAAGGTCTCTCTATAACGTCTTAGTCACACCCTATATCCAAAACAGAAAAATTCCCTACTACTACTGTACTTACTCTTCCCCAGTAAAACCCATTTAAATTCCTACATTTAACCCATGGCTGGACGAAACCCTCGTTTCATATGACACCCACGACCCCACTTGTCAGGCCTCAGTGCAAGCCTTTAGCACTACTCCAGATGTACCCTCAAGATAGGCCCCAACAGAATATGTCTATACACAAAACTAGTTCACTGTTGAGGCTATTACTGTATACTGTTCAAGCTTGTACAGCTAGGATCCCTGGCCTGGAGGCCCACAAAGGGGTTGCAAAATTATTAACTTTTAAGATTATGCCGTACTTCTATTACTGTTAAGATTTTTTTTAAACTCCATCTGTCCAACGTCTTATCGTATTGTAATGCAGGCGTTATTCTTTTTATGTTTAGAAGACGTAATTTGTAGCGCCTTCAATTTTGCCATAGAACTTCCAGTGGAGTTTGTCTAAGGAAAGTTAGGTTCAACTGAGAATTATCAGTGTATATCTCTATGGTGGGAACCATCGACTTAGTCCACTCTCATCAATCGTTGCGGTAAGCGGCGACGGCTTGTTCAAAGGCATAGGAAGCAGCTCGTGGCTTGCGCGGGACCCGAGATGAAAGGACCGAGCCGACACAGGCTAATAACCGTTGTCAGGGGCTTGTAAACATTACTTTTTACAGTTTCTCACAGACTAGCAGGTCGGTCCGCTTTCATCGAACGTTACGGCAGACAGGCGGTTTTTTCAAAGTGTTGGGAAGTAGGTCGCAGCGCGACCGAGATGAAAGGACCGAGATGAAAGGACCGAGCCGTTATAGGCTAACAACTGTTGTCAGGGATTTGTAACATTGCTGGTTCTGCCGGAGTTTCTCACCGCCTAGCGGGTCGGTCCGCTTTGATCTAACCTCATGTGCAGACGGAAGGGGGGTGTTCAACATGGGGGGATGTTCAAAGGCTCGGGAAGTAGGTCGCAGGACGACCGAGATGAAAGAACCGAGATGAAAGGTTCGATATGAAAGGTCCGGGCCGATACAGACTAACAACCGTCTTCTCATGAGTATGTCGTGGGAATATTGTCACTTGACGGGAACGACACGGGGACACCGTCGCACGAAAAGAACGGACGCGATCCGAGGGACATGAGCGGCGGAAAACACCGAGGGAGAAGAGACGCATCGAGTAACCGAAGGAAAGGAGAGTTGGAGAAGAATAAAAGAAGAGTGGATTTTGGTGGAGTGGCGACAGCCATCTTGGCAGGGGACGACGTTCTGAACGATAGCTATTGGTAAGCGTGTGTCTCATTTGTTTAGCGTTAGCGCACAGACTGTGTATTCGGAGGACTGGACGGCTATTGGTTTATCGTTGGCGCACGCAATGTTTCCATTGGATTTTCGTAAGGAAGCTTTGTCACATTAATCTAGCGTTAGTGCACACACACTGTGTATACGGAAGACATGACGGCCATTGGTTATCGTTAGCGCACGCAGTATTTCTATTGGATTTTCGTAAGGAAGCTATGCCCCATTTATCTAGCGTTAGTGCACATACTGTGTGTATACGGAGGAACGGGTGGCAATTGCGACGTGTGGTGATCTGCTGTAGACCTCAGATGTGTTGACCGTCCAGGAACCTTGATGACCAAAGGACCACCGAGTTATCATTAATTATCATATTTACATCTGGGATTGTAAATGCCTGAAAAAAGCTGATAAAAGAAAAAAAAAGAGAAAAAGCTGAATACTATGTTTGCATATTGCTTCGCTTGTGTTGTCTCTGCGCGCGCCATTTCTACTTCTAAGTTGATCCCCTGCCCGAGGCCTGTCCTGATTGAATCCATCGCCTGCTTTGACGTTACAGTATATTATTTAATCCACATCATATGTCCGATAAAATTCTATACTATTCACGTTGACCTTTGTACCATAGGGGCTACATACCACTTTCCACCGAGTTCAAGGGTCACTGGAGTTAGGTTCTCCGCAGCCGCTCTCATAATGATCTTGGCCACGTTGCATCCTCCGGTATACAGGATATGATCAAACCTTTGTTTAAGCAAGGCCTGGGCAACTTCGGCACCTCCATTCACCACTGGATAACATTCCTGTTATACAGGTGTAAAAGCAAAAGAACAAAAGAAGATTATAAAACTATGAGGTAATATAAACAAATGTTGGAGTGACGTCATCACCAAACAGACATAACTAATCTTGTAGTTTAAAACACTGGATTTAACTACAAGCAATTCGACATTCATTGACAGGGTTGCTTACCGGGTCTAGATACTGTGGTATAATCCTTGCGAACAGTTCTGCACATGCCGGGGAAAGCTCTGAGGGTTTGATGACCACAGCGTTGCCTTTGAAAAAGGAAGTAAAACAGGTGTCATTTAGATTGGTATAACATAATATACGGTATACACAAACCAACATTACGTGTTTTACTGTTGTCAGGAAATGTCGATATCTGTGCAAAGCAAAACATTCTCAAATCCTTAAAGGAGAAGCAAAGTCAACCGTTTTCTTTAGCTTACAAGATTCAAATTCTACGTCATGATCGAGCAACTTCCCCACCCCCGAACCGAACACCAATCAAATAACCTTATAAGACCTGCAATATATCTTGAGCCGATTAAGAAAGGAAAAAACTGCTCCATACCAGCAGCTATTGCTCCTATCAGAGGAACCAATACAAGTTGTATGGGATAATTCCAAGCTCCGATGACCAAACACACCCCGTATGGATCCCGGTGGACGAATGCTTGCTTCCGCAGGAGAAGCAGAGAGCCATCGTTTACCTGCGAAATGGTGTAAACATCTATAGATTAAGTGGAACATATTTGAACAAGCTTGTCACATTCATTATGAGATCACAGTTAATATGTGGTGCGAGCGATCTGCTACCGTCCTACCCTCCCTGGTTCGCAGACAAAACTTAATTGACACTAACGAATACTATCTTGATTCGGAACGACTAGTCACCGTGGTGTCACCCCCCCCCCCCACCCCTCCTCCCTGCCGGGTCCTTCTTTTGAGAAACTTTAATGCTTTGCCTCCCCATCCCCCTAATTTTTCCAGTACTTTCTATGCTCGTGCTAACTCTGAGCAATGCTTACCATATGTATAGTAGGTTTAAACGCGGAAGTCTACCTTGCCCGCACAGCGGCACGTGTATTACTCCTACACCGGTTAGTTGCATCCGTAATACCAAGAATTATGGTACATATCCACACCTGCTAAAAAGGTTAAAGTATACAGGAAGCTGCCACTGCGTAGGTAAGCTTTGTATATTTTTAAGTATTTTATTTCTAACTTTCACTTACGTCTGTGAATTTTTAGACAAGATAGCGCTATCTGATAAAGATGTACTTACATCAGTTTTACCCATAATCTCATCTAGCCTCTGCAAGAAATCAGTGGCTTCGGCTTTCGCCATTTCGACTTCACCAATGATAGTTTCAAAGGAAGGCTAAAAAGGAAAGCAGACATAATATTTCATTCGGTAATGTAAATCAAATCATAAGCCACTAATGAACTATTTTCAAGATTGTTAATTAGTGGTCAAATCTGGTACTTGGAAAAATTTGAGAGCAGGTAAATAAGTTATTGTCATGCACATTGATAATTTTGTATTACTACACCTGTCTATATATTTCAGCGTCCTTCAACTCTTGGATTAAATCCAGGTCTGTGGTCGCAGGGGACACATCGTTCCACTCCCGCTGGGCGACATTTTTCCCTGTCTGTAATTGTGAACGGTCATCTGAGGTCAGATGCTGGATTATGCTGCCACAGTTATTTCAACGGTTGGTTTATCAGTTGTTTGAAACAGTTTGTTTGGCAGGACGTAGACTGCTTAATCCAGTTTTTTTGTGTATAATGTTGTGGACAACGTACAGGCTTTCATACACCTATCTTTTGCGACTAGCGTTTTTTGTCCTGGCTAATCAATAATCCGTAAGTACACGTTGTTTGTATTGACTAAAGTTATGAAATTTGGGCTGACGCTTTATTGACATTAAGTTCACAATGCCATTTGTTATATCAAATATATCATTACAGTTAACTCAATGTGTACCATGAGAGCACAGTCGTCTACACTGGGTTTACCGGTAGTTATCATTGTTAGGTGTATCAATTGTTTGCTATGGTTCGGGCATGGTCACATATACTTCATGTTCTAATTAATGTTGTCTCTCATGGTCCCGTTTTTATGTACTATCGGTTAGATAAATATGTCAATCGTTTAGTTGACTTGAAGGATCATTCTTCCAGTCGCGTTTGTATATTGTTCTTTGCCTCGTTTAGTCTCCTATATGCGTCATAACCGGCATGTCACTAGTTTTTCTGAGTACTATCTTTATCGTATTTAGTTTAGTGACTACTAGTTTCGAAAATTTAGTATTATTACGTAACATGTATCTTGTATTACAGTTTTACCACACAAAATACAAGTGAGGAATAAATACAGATAAGTTGTACCTGTCTTTGATTCATTGACATTGTTTGCTACTGGTGTCCTAGCGGCGCATATCCGACGCACAATGAGGACAGCATATTTTAATATACAGGTATCTGATGAGGATAATCTCCTATTAATACGTAAAACCTTTGTCCAATAGTGGAGTAACTCCCATTTGCAGCGGACCTGAGCCACACTACGTGAATTTAGTGGACTCTAAGAAGAACTCATCTGAGACTGTTTGACTTAGTTAATTTCAACTCCTTTGACCTAAGCTATGAACTCGCTTGAACAAAAAAAACTAAATGGAATTCAAATAGCCATAACACAAGTTAAGTGTACACTTCAGCCTAGTCAATTCCAGTCCAGTTTAGCCCAGCCTAGTGGTAGCCCACCCCATTGCAGCACAAGCAAGTCTGGCCAACTACTACCCCATCCAGACCATTTCAGTACAAGTCCATATGAGCTCATCTCAGCGTTGTTCAGCCCACTCCAGTCTTACCCAATCAAACCCAGTCCAACCAAACCCAGCCCAGCTGAGCGCATATACCAATAAGGTGGCATACTCCTATTAGAGTCTATATCGATCAGCCCGATTGTTCTTCTATCTCAGGAAAAGGGCCAGAAAGCAGCAGGAGAACATCTATTTTGATATGTTATCAACCGCGATCAGTGTTTTGTGGCTTGCATGTTGAAGAGCATGAATTGAAGTATATGTGGTGCACAAATTGGGTCAATTGAAGCAGGTTTAGACCCCTTTAGGCCTCTCAGGAGCAGCGTACGAAAATTGTTTACTACTGAGTGAAGAGGTTTGTTTACAAGTGACGAAAACATCAGGCTCTTATAGCAAAAAATCTGCATGGTCATGATATCAAAAAAATATGATGGTGCCATGAATTGCCAACTTGTCATCTATCCAGTGATGGATAGCGTTTACCTAGTGAGAACTTCTATCTGGACTTAGAGGCCACATTACTTTTGTGATTTAGTGTGTAAGTCAATGGGGCTTTTAATGCGTGAATGATACCTTAAAGGATTGATTCAGGTGTTTGACATGTCTATTTTGTATGAAAGAGCACAAAAAGACAAAAAGAACAGTGAAGAAATTACCATGATAGTATGCTCTGTTAATGAGATATGACACTTTGAAGATATCAAAATTTCTTTGAAAACGACTGGTGAAGAAAGACTTACTGTGAGGGTGTGACGTCACATCCTCACTTCCTTAAAATTTGTGAATATATTTCTTTAAAAATTATTTACATTTTTTAACACATTTGAAAATAATATATAATCAAAAATTCTTCAGATGTTTAATCTCAAATACTTCCTTTGACAAATATGAGATCTCCTGACATATCTTTTGATTGAAAGTCATGAAATCTCACAAAATATTTAGGGGAAAAGTACAAAGACTTTTCAGGAATGTGAGGATGTGACATCACAGCTAGTCAGATTTCAACAGTTTCTACACAATCTGATAAAACTTTACACTTGAATATCTCTTTAACCGAAAAAGATATTTGAACAGTTTTTTTCACGATTGTGTTTCTTTTATTGTCCTCTTTCATATAACATTAACATGTATGACAACTGAACCAATCCTTTAAGAGAATCGCGTATCGTCATCACATACATATTATGTACCTTGTGTAGGTCTTTCCTTTGGGCTTCTATCATATCGTCACTGTGGTTCTTAATCAGCTGAAGAATTCCCTCCAGGTTACGTCTCCTCGCCTCCTTGGTCCTGGTTTTACCCGCCATAAAGCCCGCCCTCGCATTAGTCACAATCTGAAGAAAGAAAATGGAAAACATGGGATTAAATTAATGTCCATCAATAATATATTCCTTCAGAGAGTTCGAACGAAAACATCTAATCTAAAATAAAATCGAAGAAACAACCAAAAAATGCGAAGTGAAATGAAAGAAAACTGGTTAGAAACGGTCGCGATTACAATTGTCTGTTGTATTGTGCGGTGAGCAAAATGTCTTCAACATCAAAACGACGAAATTTGAGATGTTTCCTGGTAGTCGAGGACAGTAAGACTAGAATACCATTTCTGAGAGTGATATTTTGGTAAATTTCCGGAAATGGATCAATCTTGACAATATTGAGAAAAGTGAAAATAATATATTTGTGGTTTGGGAAAGACACTATTAAGATATAAGAGGATATAGTGTGAAAGCAGTCTAAATACCTGATTCATAATGATGCGTTTCAACGATGCGAATGCTCTTCTCTTGGGGGGGGGGGGGTATCACCCCTTTTCACTTTTAATGCCCGTAACACACGGCGACCGAGGAATGGGAACAGCCAATGGGATGGGCTCCGTTGAGTTCTGCGACCTCCGAGTGTTCTACGATTTTTCTATGAACGTTCTACATAACCATGGGGCGCCAACAGCGAATAGGGCAAATCCCTTTATGAAGTCTTCATAAACCTACCGTTACAAATATATTTTATGGTTTTCATGCTTTCTTTCTATCCACTTTTTTTTTTCTTTCTTGAGCTGAGTTCCCCTTTTCTTATTCTTCTTCTATTATTATTTATTTTTAAAGAAAAATTCATCTTTCTTTACCACTAGAGAAGATTGCTCCGTTTTTAGTAACGGAAAATTATACCCAATGGACTAAAACAGGACATTTAGTGATAATTTGCGATAATTAATGTATTTCATTCATATTTTGTTTGTTTATGATAAGATATATTGGACGGGTTTCTTCAATAGTATTATGTTCACCAGTAAAGCGGTTGCGACGGTGACGCCAGTTACCTAGCAACAAGGTACACCAATTGTCTTTCGGCCCTCAGGAATCGTTAATTGACAAGAATCGTTGATTAGGGCTTCGCGGAAATATGTACAATTCAATATTTGTCGACGAAATATTTTGTGACAATTTATTTTTGAAAAGGACCTTTGCTTGCAACGGATATCATTTTACTTATACTTTTTATAAAACCCTTGGTTGTTTCTTGGTGATCTTAACCATACAGGGAAACATTAGAGGAATGAATCCACTTTGAATTTAGTATTCAACCTGCTGATTTAATATGTTTTGTAGAAGTGGCCGATTTCTGTCTTTAAAAAATCCACATATTTGTGGAGGGAAAATGTCGTTCTCCAACTTTTTAGCCGAGAAGGCTGTGATTTAGGCTAATTTGCGTGGTGATATTGTTTACAAATCTCTGAGTCGAAGTAAGATCGAGATTGGGTTAAACTGCATCGTTCACAAGAATGCTCAAATGCCCTCGATGATTCATTAATTGAAAGTACACTTTGCCGTTTCGCCGAATAAAAAAAGATATAAGGAAACACAAGTTATGGTGCTTAAAACAGTTTATTTGACTTGAAATCCCCAAAAATCTTTTAAAACATATTCTGCAATAATTATAAACGATCTTACGGTGATTAACTCATATTTATTCAGACTTTGTTAAAACAATTCTATTCCTGTCTAGTGCATCACTTGCGTCATTACCCTTGTCGTGCATTAACGAGCGACAAACGCACGGTAGACCGTTGGTTCACCCCTTATTATCTCTATATGCAATTGCTGGTGATTCCATGTGGACGGTACTCTAAACTTATAACAAAAAGCTTGTCAAATTTCGCGGAACTAGATGAGGTCAATATGGGAGTGCCCGTCGTTTTTTTTTTCGTAATTGGCGAGCCCAATGATCTTGCTTTTAAACTTGCAATTTAAGGCGGGGCGTTCCCGTCGAAGTGTGTTCGATAACAACTCTCTGGTGTTACCAAGTAATCTTTGGAATAACCACAGTCAATATTTTTAACCTAATGATATGAATTTATTGAAAAGCGAAGTACTACGGAGATACTTAGCTAATTCCCGTTAAGTTTGGCGGATTTTGTAGTCATTATTATTTTCTCAAGCAATAACTGTCTAAATGCTGCAATTTTATGTCTACAAGATATGAGAAAACGAAGACAAAATCCGCATTAGGAAATTTCCATTGGTACTGACATTTTAGCGAGTTACAATAATAGCCTTTAATCCTTCTAGTTCAAGAAAGAGGTCCTAGCTCTCTTTCCAACTACTTTGGAGAGTGTTCGACTAGACTTAACATGTTTTGGTTAAAGAGAAAAGTTGAGTCCCGAATGATTGTTACAATTTAAACGGGGGTATTTTTTAGGAAAGTCCTCCAAGATTCAGCGGGTTCACTCTCAACTCCCCGTGCATCGAGATTGTGATCGTGTCGATGTTATGTCAAATTTGCATCACGAGTAAATAAAAATAACAAAATACCATTTACTTAAGTGCTGTTATCATGAAATAAAACATGCTCAAGAGCACTGTACAAAAGAACCAATACCTGGAATATAAAATTAACAAACTTAAGAAAACCTAAAAGTAATGTAACAGCAATAAAAGTAAAAAATGATATAAGATAGGGTTATAAACCACAATAAAGAACATAAAAATATAAATATACAGACATAAATATACAAAAATATGAGTCCCTTTGGGAAGGGGACTATACATACAATAGATCTTAGACAAAAGTCCGAGGAGTGAAATTTAACGGTTACTATTATATATGACTTTCCCCTAATTCATATATACTTGGCTGTTGTGATGTGTATAGACAATGAAGTGCATTTTTCTTTTTTTTTAGCCATTCTGTATTCACGTTAGCTAGTTAAAAAATGGATATTTTAAGTCAAGTGACATCTAATTACATATTGCAGGAAAGGAAATATGAACAGCTGTGTAATGAAATTACATTATGTTAAACATGCAGTCTTGTCTTAATTGTCTTTAGTTGACTCTTGTTAGGTTTGGCCCATGCAGACCAATACAGGTCCATACATACCAATACAGGCCAATATAGGCCCATACAAACTGTACTCTTTCCACTTCAACGGTATACCTCATACGAATGATATTATGCCATGAAATCTTTAAAAAAAAATGAACGTTTTTGACGCTTGTTAGAGTCTTTTACGCATGCAATAATATAAGTATTCATATTTCACCCCGATTTTCAATGAGCATTAAACATACCAGTTTCGCGAGTCAGTATCGTCAATTGTTCTCCAAAATACGTATGTTTTGTGGCACCATACTATTACATATACGCATAAACCTATATACGACGGAATATTCATTGGGCTAGTAACAAAAAAACGCATTTCCTTCGCATACATCCTACACAAACCGGAACACTTCCCATTGATGTTTGCAATTGGAAATGTGCCAATGGTTTATTGAGTACTGAAGACAAAAATCATACTGCCTAGGCTACAATGGTTCACTATCAGCAAGGGCGGACTGGGATCTTAAAACCGGCCCGAGCATTTTTCACCTCGACTGGGCCATTTTCATTGATATGTTACTTACTAGTGATCGACGTCCTGGGGGAGGGGTCTAAGGGGAGGAGGTGTTCCCCTCCCCATTGAGACCTTTTTGAAGTTAAGGAATGCCTAGATGCAAAATGGTGACAAATTTCTCAATTTTGTAGGTTACAATAATCCTACCAAAAAAAAGACCCAAAAATAATTTCCAGAGGTAACACTTGATCAAACTGAGGAAAGTTAAAAACGTAATAAAAATAGGCAAAAATATATGTTTAGACTGGATTTTAATTAGTTTTTCAAGCATTTAGTGACAACATGCTTGAAAAAATTGAAAAAAAAACCTAAATAAAGTCCACTAAAATATATATGTTCAGTGACACGAGCACATATCATGTCTACGAGAGTAGGATCCTACGCAGTTCGCTGCTTCTGGCAGCCACACCATCAATGATATTTTTAGTGTCAAATTTGGCCAAGATCCTTTTTTTCCACAGACATCAACATGAACGCCTCAAGATGTTATTGTGTCGTTGTACTCCTTCAAACGGTTTTTGGGTCTCTTCAAGGCAGAGAAGGAACGTTCACATGCCACTTGTGACACTGGTAGCGTTACCAGCAGCTTGTAAGCAGGTTCAATGCTCTTGTAAGCATCGGTGAAAAGGTTCAACTTGTTCGCTGCTTCTGGCAACCACACAATCAATGATATTTTTAGTGTCAAGTTTGGCCAAGATCCTTTTTTCCACAGACTTCAACATGAACGCCTCCAGATGTTCTTGTGTTATTGTACTTCTTCAAACGGTTTTTGAGTCTCTTCAAGGCAGAGAAAAGAACGTTCACATGCCACTTGTGACACTGGTAGCGTTACCACCAGCTTTTTTAGCAAGCTCAATGCTCTTGTAAGCATCGGTGAAAAGGTTCAACTTGTTCAACTTGTTCGCTGCTTCTGGCAGCCACACCATCAATAATATTTTTAGTGTCAAGTTTGGCCAAGATCCATTTTTCCACAGACATCAACATGAACGCCTCAAGATGTTCTTGTGTCATTGTACTTCTTCAAACGGTTTTTGAGTCTCTTCAAGGCAGAGAAGGAACGTTCACATGCCACTTGTGACACAGATAACGTTACCAGCACCTTGTTAGCAAGCTCAATGCTCTTGTAAGCATCGGTGGAAAGGTTCAACTTGAGAAGCACCTTGTAGCAGCAGAGATCGAGGACAGTCTTTACATGACTGATTCCTACAGTTAAAATATATTTTTTTACACAGCCCGTCTGTATTCTATTAACTACTGTGAAAATGGGCTGTAAATTTTTACCAGGCTCCCCAGCCCACCGGCCCATCGGGCCACCGGGCATTGCCCAAATGCCCGTGTGGCCAGTCCGCCACTGAATACAGGCCAATATAGGTCAATACAGGCCCATACAAACTGTACTCAATCCACTTCAACGGTATACCTCATATGAATGATATTATGCCATGAACTCTTTCAGAAAATGGACGTATTTGACGCTTGTCAGAGTCGTTTACGCAATAATATAAGGAATCATATTTCACCCCGATTTTCAATGAGCATTAAACATATCAGTTTCGCGAGTCAGTATCGTCAATTGTTCTCCAGAATACGTATGTGGTATGGCACCATACTATCACAGTTACGCATAAAGCAAGGGTATATAGGCCTACGAAGGAAAATTCATTGGGCTAGTAACCAAATAACGCATTTCCTTCTCATACATCTTACACAAACTGGAATACTTCCCATTGATACGTGCAATTGAAAATGTGCCAATGGTTTATTGAGCATTGAAGAAAAAACATCTATACTGCTTAGGCTACAATGGTTCACCATCAGTTGGACATAGAAGCCGTTACAGTGTATAACATTAATCTTATTTTAATATGTACGGTCGCATAGTCCCATGTGGTAAGCATTTAATTGAAGTTAATTCATAATGCCGCTATTCTGATAAAACGCAGATCCGCCATCATCTTTATATGGTGACAGCGACCCGTAGTATAAACCGAGGCGACGCCCATGGTTGTACTGAGATTCTCAGCGTTTAACTGAATGGCGAGGATAGGTGGTACATGACAGCGAAATCGAAGTTCACATGTATGCAAAAGTATGGATCAACCGTACCTAATGCGAACGCTTCACACAATGTGAGAGCAGTGAATACTGTAAGAATTCCGATGTTTTACAATGTCGCGTTGCCTCAAGACCAGGCGTATTTTATCGATATGAAATGCCCTTTTTACCCTCTTGTCAGCTTTGTGTCCTCTTTTCGGTTTTTGTTGTGTTTCGTGTGTTTTTCTTTTAATATCTAACACGGTGTCCGTCATGTTGTCAAAGCAACTCTCCGAAATGCTGGATTCATAACTAGATAAATGAATGGGTTCAGTACACAGTGAAGCTGCATTAAGACAAAAGACAAGTGGATGATCAACACATTAATCTCGAGACCATAGCAAACCAATCCCATACAGGCAAAAGCCGGTATAAACACGATGTAAAAGACCGCGGTCATCACCAACACCGTTTTCGCTACACGTACCGAGGTCTTATTGGTGGGAGTTACCGCGTGTAGAACCCGTTGACTTCTCAAGAAACTTTGTCGTCTTGAGTAACGTAATAATGTGATCAGTAATGCGATATTTAGCGCCGTTACAGAAATCACAGTCAGCAAAAACAAAATGGCGGTGACAATATACATGATCTGTCTTCTAGAGTCAGTGGCGCCCCCAGTTGCGACCTCCTTTAGCTTATATTTGGCTCCACCATCGAATGCCAATGCAGTATGCATCGCCATGAATACACAACTCGCCATGATGACAGAAGCTGCGTAAATCCTAGCTTTCCTTCGAGTAAAGAAAACAAAATGGAGGAGCGGATGTCTAATGGCGACGAATCTGTCCAGACAGATCGTTCCTAACAGCAGGACGGAACTTAGCGTAAAAGAAGTGGTTACCATGGTGATAATCATGACTACAAATGGCGAATCCTTTACGATAATTCTCGTGCAAAATGATATACATGAGAATCCAGTCATGAGGTCGGTAATGGCGAGAGCTTTATGAAAGACACAAGTAATCCCTCCCATTATCTTGGGATATTTGTGAAGAATTCGAAAAGCATAAACATTGACTGGAACAGCCAAACATCCAACTAATATGACCAAATCGTATGCATAGAATTGGGTCAGTTCCATTTTATGTGCTGTTTTTGTGTGTGGTAGAGTCCGCAATAAAAGCCTGAGTAAAGAAGAGTTACCGCGCGACACAAACCCGTTTCCTCGTAGGAGAAGATATAAACCTCGTCACGCCATATCCCCGAATAATAAAACTTTCCAACTTGGTATCATACAGCAAAGATGTATGTCTCAAACGAGAACAAAAAGGACTCCAACGATTATTAAACAACAGTTGTAGTTGAGCCCGAAACCTAACGTGGTAAAATACATACACTGATTTGAGGAAATCGTTCAAATCTACTGGTATCAATTATCTTAGCTTCTCACAAAATTGTTTGCGTCGGCGTTCCATGCAACTGATTCGTAACCCAATTACATTAGGTCTGTACGTGTGTGAAGCTAGTTTGTTTGTGAGTTGTTTCTTTTCAATGTAAAGTTTCCTTCTGTGTGATCATGTCAGCTGAACAGCTTGGAAATTATTGCAAGCTTTATGCCCAATCATTGCGAGTAAGATCACGCTCATCGAATTAGATGAAGAAAATGCATTGTGGAATATTATGGAACGCCAAAAGGAGCCTCGGTGATGATAATATATGTATGTATGTATTAACAAGGATAACATTAAAGTGCAAAAGGAAGATATAACAATAGACGATGATAATATAATTGTACGAGATGATAATATGAAAACACACGATGAAAAGTACAACGATGATGTAGTCTAGTATTATCATCATTATTTATCATCATATATTATCATTATCTACCCAACCCCAAGTGGGTAGTAATGTTTTGGAATACAAAAATTCACAAAAGTGTTTCGTGGACATTTTGAACCCGGGGGTCTGCGTGTATGGAAATGTAGATGTTGGAAACAATCAAAGAATACTTTATCGCGTCGAGATTTATTTATTTATTTAGATGATAATTTTCGCTATCTAATATATCACTTTGTAGGATATCAGTATCTATAGGATATCACCGAATCGTTTTTGTTTTCTATTGTAAAGCTTGTGTCTTCGCGTTGATAAAACAATAATTAAATACGTCACATGTTCATCTTTTGAACTACCTTATCAGATATGATCAGGTAAATCAAACTCTTCTAATTACAAAGTATCATGTACGGTAGCTTAAGAGTACCATACATTACTGAGGAGATTTCAAACTGTTTTAAACGTTTGACATTTCTATGAGTCTAATAGTGGTGTTGCACCAATGATAAGTGTCCTGACCTTACAGGTCTAACATTTCTCGTTGAAAACTCTTCTAATATTATTACAACTGTATCTTTATTACTTACTGTTTAAAATCAGTTTTGCTAATGACGTTAAAGTTTATGGCGTTTATTCCCTTCCTTACTTACTTACTTAAATTTCATATGACACCATTGTTACACTAAACTGTTCCAAACGCTTCACAGATGTGCAGCAAATAGTAACTATAATGAACGTTATAGCTAGCTTTTCCTTAACCTATAATAGAATTTCGGAAGAGAAGATGGTGGGTGCGTCAAAGTATAACACCAGAAGAATGAAATTTCAACCTGGCGCTAAGCAGAGCGATATAATGCAGTCTGTATCACGTGTAGTCTTTCTATTGTCCATCCATACTTCTATATAAGCCGGTACCTTCTTCCCAATCTCTCTATCTCTAACTCCAAACCCTAACACCGATTAACACGGACGCGCGATTTATGAACGATGCAACCACACCTTATATACCCATCCTTTGTCTTACAAGAATAAAATAACCCTAAACGTGTCTAATAATTGCATCAGGCAATTCCAAACTCTTTCTACAGCCTACTATGTACAGCCTTCTAAGTACAGCCTACATTAACAAAGACACAATTATTTTGCAATGCACGCTATTAATGGTCGCAACAGTTTAACTTAAGTACAAGTATATACATACCTTTGCCATGTCTGAGGTTGCTAAGACGGACGCCATTTTGAAGAATTCCCGTGCAATGTCTTACTACTCTTCAATGGCGTTTTCCGTTATAGGTCTGTAATAGGAACAGCATGGAAGTATCTGGTATATCAGTTTAAGACTAGACAATAAAAGCTCCCGTTGTATCATGAACTTTACCCAGTATTATTTACTTTACGATCTAGCCGATTTCTTTGCATTAATGATGGTCACATGGTATCATTTACACTCGGTATCGTGTTACGAAGGTCCTTTATTTGTTTGACTTTCAAGATGCTGATACCACAAAGCTGATTGCAAGCGATATTTGTATGTCATTTGCATAAATCTATGACACCGAAGCAAATTTTTGTTTTTAAGAGATTTCTGTTGGAACCTGTTCGCATGATTTGATTCAATTAAACCGTGATAACTCTGTCAAACTCGGCATCTGCTGGATCATATCTAACAGGAACTATTTCGAAATTCCTCTCTGTGTTATTTTCAAACCTGGACTGACTTGGTTAGGTGTCCTTCGGTTATAGTCGATACTACCCCTCAGATATCGGTGTTTTCTAGTAGTATTTATTGTAATCTGGTTGCCTACTCCCCACTCTCCCTAGTTTAGCTCAAATAATACAAAAATAATAACAAGAGAGTTCCATTTGTACACCATGAAATGTTACATTTATGATCTAAGCAAGTCTTAAAATGTGGTATTTGACGTCAATCTAATATTTATCCTGGTGTGGGGGAGTAATGGATAGAGAAGAGGCTCTCAGAGCCCACATACATGGGCAGACGACTTCAACATGCCCAGGGCCACATTCCTCCTATGTGGAGCATCTCTTTATAGATATAATCTGGTAAAATGTGCAGTCGCTCGGAGTAATTAGAAAACCGATAATGGAGTGTCCTGTCGTCCGTAATAAAGCCCATACTACCAAGACATTTAGTATGTCGATTGTGGTCGTTGTCTGAAAAACCTCTTGTCAGGAAGTGGTGACCTTTTGACCCGAAGGTTGTCATGGCAACATCAACCATCTGTAAAGGAACTTGAGGTACACGCAAGGTATATATACAAACAGTGTTGTAATGACACGAGTCTTGTTCGAGTCCCTTATTTTATGGACAATAGACTCGATTTGGGTCATTGCCTACAAGTGACTCGAATTAATTCTACTCGGGTCCATTTAATTCGTGTCTAAACTTATTGTGACTCGACTCGACACTCTATCTTTGGCGAATTTTACTCGAGTCAGTCCCTAATGCCGGAGTCCAAAATGACTTGGGACTCGAATTATAAAGTCAATGACACTTACAGTCGTACAGTGTACACACTATAGCAGACTGTAACGGCGTAAACGTCGAGTGGTCTATACCGGTCACACTTGTTTGTCACAACATCATTACTCATGCACTAACGTTACCGTAATTACGCCATTTTGGATTTTCGGAATTATCAGCTACATTGTTGGTTCATTTTATGAACTACTGAATAGTGATTTATGTTTCAAAATATTTAAACATGCAATTTAATGTCCGTTAATTGTGTTTTAACTATTCTTATTGTGACATGAACTTTGAAAAAATTGTAGCAATAAAGTAATCCAGTAGCCTAGGTCAGATCTAGAAATAGGTCAGTGCGGAGTGCACTAGTAAACCTCGGTTGGTACAAACAGCCAGTTGGGACAATTTCCTAATACTAACACCACCTCTCTCGGTGTATTACTAAGGCCCGTATATATGGTGTTCGTATGCAAAAAAGGAACTGAATTGTAGGCGTGTCTGTATGTACCAACGGCTTGCCATATCTCGCGGCAGGTTTCACACGTCGCCGTACACTGTACGTGTTTACCGTACCGTACAACATAATGTGTAGGACCGCGAAAACGCAGTTACAATACATCATCATTTCTAATAACAGTAGCGACGTATGTTTCAGTATAGAGCGCCATCTATTTTAGGTACGTTGCCGTATATTTTAGGTACAGCGACATATGTTTTCAGTACGAGGACGCTTAGTTTAGGTACAATGGCATATCTATTAAGTACAGCGACAAATATGTTTAGTACAAAACGTATGAGTTTAGTACAGCGACGGATATTTTAGCTACCACGGCATATATCGCGGCCCTTTTCGCGTTCCACATTTTAGTAGTTAACGTCGTCTATGTTGCGATGACAGTTAATTCTCAAACGACGAGCTGTTTCTCAAACGACGAACTGTACGTATTGGTCGGGAATCGTCTGAAACTGTTCCACCTAACCGTCATTACATATCGAATAATCGCATATAGGTCATATACAGATTAATTATTCGATGGAATTTATATTCGATGCATATTATTTCATTAATTTCATTAAGTCTTGCCAGTGTAAACTGATGTCCGATTACCTCATATAGGGTACGTCATGATAAAACAATGCGACAATTGTTCTTTTCAAGTATTGTCTTAACTTTTTAATTTACAGATAAAATCTTTAACAAAATATATTTATTATGCATGCTAACCGAAAGACTGCTATGTATCCGTTTAAACGTGGTAACCAATCTCATAAAAAAAAAAATTTTTTTAAATAATTTCATAATTGCGAATCATACATAAACAACAACAACAACAAAAGATTTCCCTTTTTAAATAAAATACTCTCTTTCGAATGTGAGTCCTGACATGCGAACCTTTTCTTTATCCACATTTAAACTATGGTGTCACAGAATATTAACAATCGAAAATTCCTAACGGAACGCATATATGACCAGGAACCATTAACATGTCATGATAGTGTGTCTGCATAGCGTTGTACCCATTTAACGTTAAAAATGATAACCATTTTATAATAAATCATTTTTCTTCCCATCGGCCTGCCCACACACATAATATTATCACCTGTTTATTAGACTGACCCCTACTCCTCGACGTGTGCAAATAAAGAAATTAAGATAATAAACGGTTGACTAGTTATCTTGTTTTGTTAACTCACAGAATTCAGAGCGCAAAGTCCAACACAGATTGAACCGTGTGTCCATGCATTGTACAATCCGGTGCCTATATAAGTACCTGGGAATCAATCTAAGAATTTTCAAACCATCGCTGTTCCTCGAGAGACCCAAAGCTGTTTAACTCTACCAGACGGAAGATAACGAAATAAACCGAAGAAGAAAAATCAAAATGGCATCAGCCGTAGCAACAACAGACATGGAGAAGGTATGTCGCTTCTATTCTATTCAATTCTGTTTTCAACCGAGAAAGATTGTTCAATTATATTAATAATAAGATGATTCGTAAATTATTGTTTGGGTTTTAAAAAGCAGCCGTTTGCGGTTGACCGACAATTTTCACAAACCTACCGAGTAGTACCCAAGATAAGATGGATTATTAAAATTAAGATACCTTTCGATATTTTTTTCTTTTCACAAAATAAGATGGTTATCTATCAAATTAGGATACGTTACGATATTCGTTATGTTCACAAAATGATAGTTAATGTGCGATTACGTAATGAATTTTAAATAAACTCTTAACATTTTTGTCGACCAGAAACTTTTCATAATATATAGGCCTAGTAATCAATCACTTGTCGAAACAAGAAACTGGAAAAAAATCCAATTATACTAATATTTTGTAATACATCTAAACTATATAGGTGAATCTAATGATCTTCATTGTCTTGTAATGTTGTTAACGATGAGCATTACAAAACTTGATCAACGTTAACAACAAAATTTATTTTAACATTTGTCATGACAACTTTCTGTGAGCGATTTTCATTATTGCGGCAGATGCTGGTTTATTCACTATGCAAAGCGACCATGCTTCAACGTAATTGCTATGTATATACATCGTGTGTGTATCAATTTATTTTTTTATCTTTTTTCGAACCTTTCATGTATTTGCTGTGATTCTGAATATCCCAATGTCCCGTGTGTTACCGTGTGACGAACAGTGACTTTGATCTAACCTTATAGTTTTGTTCGAATATATTTGAGGTGAAAACAATTCTTGGTGAAATCAGTTAACTTAAATCTGTCCTCTATGCCTTAGTTTTCGCATCCTAATTAGTTGCTGTACCTTAACATCCCATCCTACCTCTAAATAAAGGCTAAAAAAATTATTAACGTTACAAAAACATGGTCAGTTGGTATTTCTTGCATGTAAAGTGTCCATAAGGGCGCATCGATATTGAGGTCTACTTATCAGAGCGTATAGAGGTGTCGCACTACAATTATAGTTACGCTCTATTGACTTTCACACTAATTTCGTCACTTTGGCATGCGTGATGGCTAGAGAATAGTTGTTTTCAACCTGACATATCGTACGCACAATATGATAGCTGATGGCTTAGGCTACCACGGCACTATAATTGTCGTAGCCTACCACAATTAATTGCTCCCTTTGAAGTACACACTAAGCTCGTCATTTTCCAAGGTCGCTAGAGCATCGTATAGATAAAATTTTCCAACTGACATGTCCTACCCACCACTATAGTCTTGGGCTATCACATCACATTCCTTTTTTTGCAACCATGGCCGTTTAGAATTTGAGCTAAAAGAGGTAGAAGGTTAACATATAGTGCTCCCCCAACTCATGCGCCATGTCTCATTTAGAAATCTTCCTATTTCGTCAAAGAAGTTCTAAAACGCCTTAAATCTCTTCCAATCCTGATTTTTAGACCATCAGAAGTTTATTTCATCCTCGTCAGCATTTATACATGTACAATAATGACGATCACTACATGCAAACTTGCACCAAAAATATGAAATTTTCAGTGTTGGCCAATGTAGGGACTTTTCCCCGATCACGTTTACCTTTACATGGTTCGTCAGCAGTTTATACACTTTACTCTAATTGTGGTATTTTACCAAACAATCTTTGTGAAATCTTGGACAAATAGTTATAACCTAGGCCTATACGTCACTGTCGATAGTTCATTTGACCTTCCCGTCATGGGATAGTCGGCCAAAGTTAACATACGTTTATCACTTTTGCACTTACAAGGTCAAAACAAATATTATCTCTAAGATCTTTAAAATTACACAATTAAGATAAATGGTGCAAACAATATATCTTAAAGAGTTCAAACCGTTTACTGAACTAGGTATTGTTACTCTTAACAATATATTTCCATATTTTATTAATAATATAAATCTGCAATACAAAACACAATTGTTGAATTCAAACATAATATGAATCCCAACATGAACATTTTATGCCATGAATTTGTGATGATATCATGTTAACCATGAACGCAAAAGTTTCTCGATATCGACTTACCGGTAACCCTGTGCATGTATGGGATTAGAGAGCGTGGTGGCCAATTGGCTAAGGCGTCGGACTCGTGATCCAAGGATTGTTGGTTCGAATCCTACCTAGTTCATTACGTTGTGTCCTTGGGCAAGATGCTTTATCTCACTTGCCTCTCTCCACCCGGGAGTTAAATGGGTACCTGTGAGGTAACTTGTCATTGGGCGCAGTATATAACTGCTGCCGACTGGAGGGATTGTCTCTGGGACAGATTATCATTGACCAGGGGTTATTAAAACGTCTGTAAGCGCTTTGAGACCTATCGCTGGTATAAAGCGCTATATAAAAAGCAAATATTAATATTATTATTAGCCTAGTTGAAGTTTACCGACAAACTTTTTCGAGCTCAACTGTTGTGCTTCTATCACCAGTGTTCGAAATGCGTGGGGAGGGATATTGGGAGCCAGACACCGAAATGGAGATGGCACCCCAAATGGTATAGTTAAGAGGGTGCACTGGAGAGGGTCCCTATAATCATCCACCCCTCCCTGTTTTTCTCGTTTCCTATGATATGCTTGTACTCTTAAGACAAAAACCATCTAACGTTATTTGAAGGAAGTGAAATAATGTTCAGAACACCCTCCCTTCTGTCTTGGCTTCGAGAACCAGCTCAGGTCCGAAACAATTTTATCATTTTGAAGTCTTCATACAACTTCATGGCACATGCAAGGTACCATAAGTTACCCCGGGCAGTACCCCCTGATAAAAAAACCTACCTTACCCCCTATCCCACCAAACCATTCTTGTCAGCCCTAAATAAATAAAAAATCTTCTTTTTGGCGTTTAATCGTGGGTGTCTTTCCTTACTGACGAAAAAACCGTTTAACTACAAACAGTTGTGTTTAACAATAGTTATCATTGTCTATTAGAGCGGTAACAACAATATTTATCATTTTTACTCAATCGAGGCTATATAGTTAATATTTAAACTTTGATATTAAGATTAAGAGATGACCTTGTAAAACAGACGATGATTTGTCAAAACAAATAAGTTCATAATTAACAGTTTTATTATGGTCAACATTATGTAACGGTGCTTTAAGTTCATGTTTACCATCATTATTATCATAAACCAAAGTGATTGATCTTCACTCATATCAACAACAGTAGCGCAGGATTTCGTAAGATAAATGAGCATAATATCTAAATGCTTGCCAAAACAAAGAGATTATGACACCCTTTGTTAATAACTGATAACTAATATTATGTCATTCGGCATAATAACAGGCATGGCGTTATGCCAGACAGGGCGTTCACCCTACTATGCAAGGTACATCCTAGTTGTAACCTTTTTGAACGGTAGATTAGGAATATCAGTAATCAAATAAACCGCTTCAAAATTATTAAATAATTTAAGTTGTTGTTTCTGTTTATGTTTCGTTATCTTTGTTCCACTTCCCACCAGGTTCACTTACTATCGGAACAGTTCACCCTTTATCGACCTTTTAAATCATAGATTGGTGATATGAATATTCATGATGACGTCACCGTATGTCGGACAGTGATAACGTAATTTACATAAATTACTTTAGTAACTAGAACTGCATTTACCTGCAAATATGCAGTATTGTAGTGCGCGTGGAGTGCTTGCAGTATTAGGAAGAACTTTCCGGTTGTTCTTGGTTTAATTTTTTGAGCGGACAACACACCAGGGAGCATAAGTTATGTAGGTACCTACAAAGTGAGGGCGCTTCTAAGCGCTGTAACAGGCTCATGTTAAGTTGACTACGCAGCTAGCCTCTGAAACTGCAAATGTACAGAGACTATATCAACGTCCAGTCATGTCGGTATCGTCCACTTTCTTGGTCAGTAATGCCAATATTGTAGCGCGCATGCGCACTACAATAATTATCCACATACGCGCTAAAAACGGATATCCATAGGAAATATCCATGGATATGTGCGTAGCAAGTATGTTCTTTTGTTTAAGGTCATGTACTTTTCATAGGATATATCCTAGGCTTACCATTATTCCTAACTGTGATGATAGTAAGGTGAATCATGTCAAAACATATATACATATTCAATATTGAAATAGCTGTTATGTTCAATTGCTCAATTAAGGTTTCGATCCACGCCTAACTTGGTTTAACTCAAGGTATACTACCGCAGTGTCCTGTGTGAACTCTATTCATGCCTTCTGGCTTAGATCATGTGTAGTATCATGTTCCCCTTCCAGGGGACGCGTGATACACATCTGACGATGATCACACAGTCACAGATGCGATGTAGGGGTTGAGAGTGGATCAGTCGTTTGGTTTACGTGCCCAGGTTCTTTCCTGAGTGATTTTACGTACAAAGTATATATGCAGTTCCGTTGAGATCTCTTTCTTTACAAACTTTTTAAGAAAAGTCACCCAGGAAAGAACCTGGGCACGAAAACCAACCAACCGAACGACTGATCCGCTCCCAACCCAGTCCCCTTGCATCGAGACTGTGTGTCATCGTCAGGTGTGTATCATGATTCCCCTCGGAAGGGAACAGATACTACACATGATCCTAGCCATTTACACTACTTTCGTGACATAAAGCGTTGTAGTGATAGTATGAGCAGTATGAAAGTATTGATTGCGTTAGATAAAGGTTTAGTCACTGTTCATACTGAGAGTACTGAACAGAGTTGTACACCAGCATTAGAACATTTTCCCAACTATTGCTGAAAAACTTGATATGACATCATGATTATTCATGAAATGTATGCATACATTATTACAGGTTGAAAGTTAATTACATTATAACAGTTTTATATCATGTAGTTAAAGTTCACTGTGGTTAACAAAAAAAGGGAAAAGGTTACAGGAAGTATTGAACCTATTACATCAAACAAATCATGTTATGATGTAATCTCGCTGACTTGCAAGTTGTTTATCAGTTTTTCACGGAACGCCAAAAGGGACTGAAGTATTTCATATCTCATCTATTTGTTTTGGCAGTGATGTAACCCTGTTAACATGTTACATATTAACGTTATTAGAAGCTGTATAGGTTAAACGTCAAGTTGAAGTGCGGAGCGTTCTTTTCGCTCATGATATGACATAATGATATGACATCATGATTATTCATGAAATGTATGCATAAATTATTACAGGTTGAAAGTTTATTACATTATAACAGTTTTATATCATGTAGTTCACTGTGGTTGAAAAAAAATGGAAAAAAGGTTACAGGAAGTATTGAACCTATTACATCAAACAAATCATGTTATGATGTAATCTCGCTGACTTGCAAGTTGTTTATCAGTTTTTCACGGAACGCCAAAAGGGACTGAAGTATTTCATATCTAATCTATTTGTTTTGGCAGTGATGTAACCCTGTTAACATGTTACATATTGACTTTATTAGAAACTGTATATATGTTAAACATCAAGTTGAAGGGCGGCGCGTTCTTTTCGCTCGTAGAATACTTTACTGAAATATGTTATAACATCTCATCGTCAATTCCGGACTTTTCCCGGTAGGGTAGGATGATGGGGCGGGGGGTAGGGGGGGAGGAGGGGATGAATTGTAAATTGTCAATCTAGGGGAGTAACAGGCGAGGGAGCGGGGTAAGTTGGAGAGAGAGAGAAACGTGTATGATGCATCGATAGTATTCTCCACATAGGAGTCAGTTATTGTAACAAAAACGAACAATCAATACGTCAGTGTTTGAGCGCCGTAAATGTCAGTGGCTTAATCCAAGATCCTGCTAGGATCGAAACGTCAGGCAAACTAACTTTTACACACAATATTAAAACTTGTCAATTTCCTCTCTTTCTGTCCGATTCGGAAACAGCAAGAAAGAAGAAAGGGGATTATTCTGTGAGGTAAACATTGTTGATGCTGCAACAGATGGGTAAACGTTTATCCTGTTTGGACCCTATCCTTATCTGTCTCGAAGGGGGAGGGGAGGAGAGGGGGAGGGGGAAGGGGGAGGGGAGGGCTTTTCCGTCTCAGAATAATATCAGGTGGCTCAGCCCCACTGTCAGACAGAATAGTACCAAAGGAAACCTAGTCTACACTACATAAATTTGTAACATTTAGGAGTATTTGCAGTCGAAATTTCTTCAACATTGTTTTAAAATTGCAAAATATAGCAATGTTTGCAATTAAGAACTTTCCAGTTTACAAATATTTCTCAATGTGAAGGTGCACCCCTTCACTTAGACCTCTCCCCTGGACAACATGATATATTAACCCCGGTGAAGGATGGTGTCGTCAAACTTAGCACTGTGATTGGTTGGTTTTGTACACCAATTGTTTCATTGGGTTTTATCTCTTTAGTATCTCATTATGTGCATGTGCAAATATTACGTATAACGTGATTTTAGATGCGCCAAGTACACAAATGTGTTCTTGAAAGTACGAACCTTCAAGATATCATGTAGAGTTAATGACCTGAAATAGTTAATCATTAAAAGAACCACGAAGAGATAACCAACCATATACTCTTGTTTAACAAACAAATTCTCAAACGATCTGTCGATCAATATTATGTAAGTTGATAACTGGACCTGTTGGAAGGTCGTCTGCTTCTAAAGTGGGTTGAATGTGTTGTTCATAAACAAACAAACAACATTTGTTATCAACAAAATCTTCTCAAGGAAGGAACAAACAAGCATTTTATCAACTGGAACTGACTTGAACTATCACTTGGTGACCTTGAAACTTGATACACAGTTTACAGATGATCTCAGTTTTCAGATAAATAATAAACAATGCACAGTGTGGATTTAAATTAGTCAATATGATACCTTTGGTGTTACTTTTAAGCGGTCCTGAAATTTCCTGAACTACCCTTCCGCCCCCTCCCCACCCCCACCTTACCACCCCCACCCTCTCCGCATTGTGGGTGTGATGTTTCGTTTTGCTTGTAGGGATAGCACGGTGACATTGATAGCGATTTGCAAATTTCCGAAGAAAAGTTTGAATTTAGACTTTTCAGCATTAGAAAAAGAAGGTAATTTTCTACACCAGAATATTACTTCAACCAAATATGTATATACATGAAAGCATAAATATACGAAATCGGGCCAAAACGTTACCGTTCCCAAATGACCACATTCGCAATCCTTTTTCCTCTTACATCCATAATATGGTCACGTGATCATGATGATGGAGTCATAACCTTTCTTGTTTTCGTTTTTTTTCAGGTTGTCATGAAAGCGAGGGCGGGCTTCATGGCCGGCAAGACTCGCTCTAAAGAGGCAAGAAAGCGGAATCTGGAAGCGGTGGTCAGAATGATAAATGACCATACCAGTGATATGGTGGCAGCTGTACGTAAAGACCTCAATAAGGTATGCTTATTCATCGATATGACGTAAACATGAATATTCATGTTATTAATGGTCTACCCAGTATCCACTTATGATATATTCTTCTGCATTGTCCTATCTCCCCATGGGACCCTTTTAAAGCACATTGACAGTGGGAACAGTATGAAGATTACGTTTATATCATATAAAGGTTAGGAACTGTTCACATTGTAGTCTGAGTGTTTGGAAGCATGACGTCAGAGGACAATGAAGAGCGGTGTAAAATTGTTCCAACTGGCTAACCTTACCCCTGAGTTTATTAGTTAATTATTATTATTATTATTATTATTATTATTATTATTATTATTATTATTATTATTATTATTATTATTATTATTATTATTATTATTATTATTATTATTATTATTATTATTATTATTATTATTATTATTATTATTATTATTATTATTATTATTATTATTATTATTATTATTATTATTATTATTATTATTATTATTATTATTATTATTATTATTACAATGATATTAATATTCAGTACTCTCTTTCTTCATCTCTCTTATCCCGTCAGCCGTCACAAGAGACTACATCCTGTGAGACGGAAGTAGCAAAGAACGAAGCCATTGAGTTCTTACGGAGTCTGGATGAAATAATGGAACCAGAAGATGTACGTATCAACTTTTTTCTATTAGAATCTTATAGTTGAAATCGAACTTGAAATTGAGAGATAGTCGTAGTGAATGTTATGTACTCAAGCTTTCGGGGAATATGATATACCCATCCTCCTTACCCGACCCCTAGTTAGCAAATACCCTTTGGCAAACCTCATATATTGTCATCCTATTGCCAACCAATGTGCTATCACCTTCCCTACTAAACATCCTTTACCGCTCAACCATAGCCTATCTTGCCCCATTCATCCCCTACTAACCCTACTGTGTCATCCAGTGACCCTCTTGACCCCCTTTCATCCATTCCCTAACCCTCATGCTCTCCAACCTGGTCCCTACCAGCAATCCCTTCCGTCAACCTTATGATCCTCCCTGTAAATATCATCTCTACCACTCATCTCTATACCAACCATGCGATACCACCGATTGCCTCCAGCCCCCCCCCCCCTCTCCCTACACCCCTCACCACCATCGATCTTCTCTTTGTACGATCCATCACATACCTATGACTACCTACCATCAAACGTCCATCATACATCTCCTATTACCCATCCCTCATCCCTAACATCCACATCCATGCCAGCTAGTCCATAGCACTCATCCCTGGTAGCTTTCCTTCGTCCAACCCCCAATCCCTTGACGTCATCGCATATCTAAATACCGTCGATCCCATATATACCGATCTGTACCAACGATTGACTCCGTCTATGGCAAGCCATGTGGGACAAACACTGCATAATATATCAGCGTATTAATCGTAATTTATACGCGTACTAATTGGAATATATACGCGTATATATTATTAGCCAATCATATGGCCCAAATATATCCGCGTATTAATTCGAATATATATATACGTATTAAATAGAATACATATGGGGATTAAATCGAATATATGCACGGATTAATTAGAATAAACACGAAAACACATTTCCGCTCTTGCTGTGTACATATACCAACGATAAATGTTTTGGCGGGCTCGCGAGATTGCTTCATAAAGCGAAACTTTACACATGTACAACACATGTATATTCGAATTAATACGCGTATATATTCGAATTAATGCGCGGATATATTATGCGGTGTTTGTCCCACATGGCTTGCCATATCCGTCCCAAGGCTTACGGTACCACACATTCCATGTCACGCCTGAACCCTATCAACCAATTCCACGCTTACTAGGAACACGCGTTATCATGCACCCGTTACGATGAGACCAATTCATCATCCTTACTTTCTTTGTATAGGTCAACGATGGCTCCCTCCTTCTGTTGAGGAAAGAGGCGTTCATCCAACGAGACCCATACGGGGTGTGTCTGATCCTGGGTGCATGGAACTACCCATTACAGCTGACTCTGTTACCGCTCGTTGGAGCTATTGCAGCCGGTATGTACAACACGTGTATTAGAGGCTACTTTTATTTAAGAAAAGTCAGCCAAGATAGAGTCTGGGTTAATTACCGTTACAACCTATTCCACTCTTAGCCCAGCAGTCCGTCCACTCACACCGAGACTGTAAACATTTGATCCTGACCAGTGGCGGAGCGTCCATACAGTTAGGGGCGAATGCCCCCCCCCCCCCCGACGGACTCAAATGGACTGCTGCCTTTTCAGCTTTTTACCACTTTTTACTTATTCGCGATTATTGATTTTTTTTATCGTGCTCTCATGTACCTATTGACATTTGTCACAATATCTGCAAATTAGCAAGGCTCGGAAAGGGTCATTTCCTGCGATCAAGGGAGTAACTTTACTCAAAAAAATGCTGTACGCTCCCGCCAACCAGTGGTGGCGCTCCGCTTAGATAGTGTCGAAAGCGCCCCTACAGACCAGTCTCGCCCCCCCCCCTGACCAATACCCCTAGCTCCGCCACTTATGCTGACGGTGTTATGTCTATAGTGATTAAGTATCGAAAAAAAAACCAAGGGAATATGAAAAACACATGATCTTGGTCAAAGTGTGGAATTAGGCAATCTACTTTGTACTGTGTGTAAGCGTAAAACAGAGATGAGATACTGGTAAAATGAACATGATATTAGCCAAACGTGCGTTTTCATATAAAGCAGTTATCTGTTGTGTTTGTAACATAAAATATTAGAGCATAACAGAAGAATTCATCTTAGTTTGATATAGTGTTGCCTCAAATGTTTATTGCTGATAAAGGTAACGATAATACTTACCAATCTTTCTTCAGATTAGTATGAACTTTTAAATAATGATATATTTCAATATTTTCATTTTTCTTTATCTGAAGGTAACGCTGTCGTTCTTAAGCCATCGGAACTGTCTCCTGCATGTGCGGAATTCCTGCAAAAGACCCTCCCAAAGTATCTTGATCCGGTAAGATCACGGAGTAGTATTACGTAATTTATGAAGTCACTGATTTGAAGCTACCTGGCTATGAATATTTATTACTTGCAAGGCTCTCAGCACCTAGACGGAATTCCGAAATCGTTCAAAACCAAATTAAAGCAATAATTGTGATCCTAAAGTGATGCCATCAAAAACTGAAACTAATACCAGTGAACATTGTTCTGACTACATCCCCACCCCTCCCCCTCCTCCACCCCGCACTCATGTTAGGACGCATCTACCTAAAGGTTCATACTCCTACCTAAATCTGCCAGGGGCATTTAGAATGCACCCTCACACACAGGTGTGTTTTACATTTAGACCGAGGACCCAATTGTCTTTTCCATTGTTCAAATACATGTACCATAACCTTAACAATACCCCATAACACTAGAATTCTTTCGAGGACGTGGTGATTCTTTAGAAATCACATCCGAGGACCTGGAATTCTTTGTTCAAGTCCTCGGTCAGAATACAAAACAAGTGCACACACACAGGTGTGTTTTACATTCAGATTGAGGACCCCGTTAATTTTTGCGTTGTTCAAATCCAAGAACCCTAACCATAACAGTTAACAATAGAATTCTACAATAGAATACAGTTAACAATCGAATTCGTCAGAGGACGTCGTGATTCCTTTGAAAGGACTTGGGAATTCTTTTGTTGAAGTCATCAGACCGCAGATTGCCAAACCAGTACAATAAACACACACGTCACTATTTGTTTTATTTTTTTTGGTTGCTCTAATGTTATTGTGATTGTTGTTTAGTTCGATTTGGTTTCATCTTTGGTTACCATGACGACCTATTACGGGCATTGATAAATTAAATTAAGACTTTAGTTAGATGGATGTTTGTCCGACACGATTTCTTAAAATAGTAAATGAAGAAATTGAAACTAATCGGAAAATTATAAACAAAATTGAAATAGTAAACAAACTTGGAGACAGAAATTGAGGTCAGTGGTATCGTATACGACGTATGCTGATCCTTTATCAAATTGAATGACAGCAAATGCGAGCATTTTTCTATCCAAAAATAATTGTTGACATAAAAGTTGAAATTTCTCCAAATTTAAATTTCCATAATCTCGACAATATATTCTTGTAAAATGTTCTCTATATAGGAATGTTTCCCAGTGGTGAATGGAAGTGCCGACGTTGCCCAGGCCTTGCTTAAACAAAGATTTGACCATATCCTGTATACGGGAGGATGCAACGTCGCCAAGATCATTATGAGAGCGGCTGCGGAGAACCTAACCCCTGTGACCCTTGAACTCGGTGGAAAGTGGTAAATAATTTACAAATCGTACATAGTGTGCATCAACCATTGGTATTTCTTTCTGTGTAATTATAGAGACAAAACTGGACTTTTTAGATAAAAAGCAAATAAACAAACAAATATGCGTCGTAAACGATGAGTAACCCCTTTGAACGTGCGAGACTCATCAATTGAAGCGGCTGGACAGTTGAGTCTAACACATAGACAATTAGGTCAGTGCCTCATATGCAATACAAAAATCAGTCAAAAACTAGATAACTAGAGTTTTATAGACTTTAAGATGACATCTCTACACTGTTTTACAAATTTTGTTTATTGTCAACTGGTGTTAAATGTCATCTTAATGTGGTACTTTGCAAATATGAAGAGGGAATGTTTTTTGTTGAGTTATTAGAAATTATAAACCAATAGATGAATATTAACATTTAGGAGTGAGGAGGTGACGTCATCTCCAAGTTAGTCTTAAAGGAGCACCAAAGATTAAACATACTTGACGCAGTATATTGAATTTTTTGCAGAAACCATTTACTAGAATTTTGTTTCTTCATTAGTCCTGCGTACATAGATCAAACAGCGGATGTTAAGGCAGCTGGTAGGAGAATAACGTGGGGAAAGTTCATGAACGCAGGACAGACCTGTATTGCTCCAGATTACATCCTATGTGACGCCAATTTGAAAGACAAACTCGTATCAGAGATCAAAAACAACCTGAGAAGTTTCTATGGCGACGACATCAAGGCATCACCTGACTACGGAAGAATCGTTAACGAAAGACACTTTGAGTATGTAATGACGTCATAATATTGATGATAAGAATTATGTAAAAAAAAAAAAATTATTTGTGAAGAATGATATTTTTTAATAGTTTAAACTTTTCAGTTGTAAAACTAAATGTAGAATATTCATATGTACATTTCAAGTTTGTGATGAAGCTTCTAAGGGAACATGGCAAACCAAGTAGGCTCAATTAACAGATGCCCCGATGGTATCGTTGGAGCCCCTGCCACTTGTTGTAATGCCCTTAAAACATCATCCATTACTGATGACAACATCTGTCGTGCCCCTTTAACCAACTTACCATTTTAAACAAGTTACCTTACTGTGTGTCCTCATCACTGTCTCGATCGTGAAATTTCATTGTCATTTTATTGTTGAAATATTTCATGATACGGTACGATTCTTCTACAGATGTATCATACATTTCGATATGAATCGTGTATTCGTCATGTTACGCGCACTGGTTATATATATACGCTATTATGTTACATATGTGTTATTTTTACTTAAAGGTATGCTGTACTGGCCCCAAATATGCTAGATATTCAAATATGGTCACCTTTGGTCAAAGTTCTTGAATTCTTCCTGTTACAACCTTCGAGGTAATGTTCCTCACTGGGACATTCAGTCATCTAGTGTTCCTTACAAATGTCTGAGAACAATTTGGAGAGTAAAGACCTCCAGAAAAGTATTTTTGAAAACTTCTAGCAATTATAGCGTGCTATAAATTTGGGGCCTATACTGACTATACCATTAACCATTGATTCAGATCCGTGTGTGCTTGTATAGGATATCTGACCAGAATCTACATACTATCCCCAATCAACGTGTACACAGTTCGATATAGTTATACAGTATATCTTATTACCGTATATGTAAAACTATAACAGTATATTTTTCAGAAAATGCAGAAACGTTGTAAAAATAATATACTTTCGTTATATTAAATTTCAGTCGTATTCAAGGTATGCTAAAGCAGTGTGAAAAGAAGGTGGTGTTCGGTGGCAGCTCTGACCGGAGTCAGCGGTATATTGAACCGACACTCATCGATAACGTTTCCTTTGACGACGCCGTCATGGGTGAAGAGGTGAGTGACGTCACTTGCTTCTGTACAAAAACAATAGGTTGCGCTGTAATCCAAATATGTAAAACAAAGAAAATATGTCAAGATATCAACCATGAACAATTCTAAAACGAAATGTGGAAAATAAATAAATTTTGTCATTCAGTTTCAAAGTTACGTTTAAATAATAATATTTTACATACCCTACCAATGTTAATCTAATGTTAATCAATGTTTATATAAGTCGGTGTTAGGGAAGTTGTGTAACACTGAAACGACCAAAATAGCATCCCTTTTCCTTCAAGGAAAGCGAGAAGTAATTTCTATTTCCATTAAGTTATCATGATATCACATTGTACTGGTATTGCCTACTCATCTTTTACATTCGGACTACGAATTTGCTACTAGAAGTCAATACATTTATTATTCACACATTCTGTTTAAAAACTGAATGATCAATGCAGCAATGTGATTGGTAAAATCCACAGATCTTTGGGCCCTTGCTACCGATTTTTACCGTGAGGAGCGCAGACGAGGCGATTCGAATCATTAACTCCAGGTAACGTTTGTACTTGCATTTTTATGTATATTTTATACTTAAACATCCGGTTATGTGTATGAACATCATTCTGAATATTTCTCCCAACGTTCACGCAAAATATAGGCAATATTGGTGGGCTTCGTGTAACAGTCCCTCACACATAAGAAACTGAATTGAAATCAGTTCCCTATACCTCCATTTGAAACTAATAAGTTGTACACCCCTCGATCACACCTTTCCTCTCCCCCTTCTCCCCCTTGAAAGATGTATGGCAGATGCTTTTTATGAAAAAGTCGCCCAGGAAGTACCTGGTCACGAAAACCAAACTACCGAACGACTGATCCGCTCTTAACCCCAGTCAAGTGGGTGGGTTGAAGTGTGCTATATTGCACCAAATTGCATCTGAGGCCACCTGGAAATGCAAAAAAATTCCCCCAGGCCGGCCATCAGTCTTCAGCCCCCCCCCCCCCACTCAAAAGTACCTTCCTACGCCACTGACCCCAGTCCCCTTGAATCGGGACTGTGACAGTGTGATCATCTTTGGGTGTGCATCACCATTCCCCTCGAAAGGCAACAGATACTACACATGATCTTAGCCAAAAGGCCGAGAAGCGATGTTTGGCAGATACACATTATTCATATATAACTATGCCTCAAAGCCCCTCCTTCTGTCCTATAATTTCCATACTTACCTATACTACTGCATACTCTTTTCATCCACAGGGAAAAGCCATTGGCACTGTACGTATTCTCAAATGATAAGAAAATTAACAAACGGTTCCTGGCTGAGACCTCTAGCGGGAATATCACGGTTAACGAGACGCTGGTTCACGCATTGGGTAAGATCTTCATAAGTACCTGCAGTTAGTCTGATTCAGCCTGTAAAGGACTATTCATATACAATTATTCCGAATTAATCCCCTATCAAGCCCCCTCCCCCATCAGTCCCCTATCGCAACGTCCGCCTTATACATCTGTGTTAGTTGTTTGGTCAAGAAAAGCCTCACGTATATGATATCGGCAAGAGATGCTCAGGCTTATCCCTCTTTGTAATTCTAATCAATCTTCTTGTGTTCCACAGCCAATGTCCTTCCCTTCGGCGGAGTGGGAAACAGCGGAATGGGGTCGTACCATGGAAAGTTTTCAATTGATACTTTCTCCCACAAGAAGTCGTGCCTTGTGGATCCTTCACCGAAGCAGAGTGAAATCACAATGGGGTAAGTCTAACGGGCGTTGCTACTTGTTGTAATCATACTAGCCTACTACACACTCGACGCCCAAGTCTCTCGATTGCATGTTATGTGCATAGTAGGTTGGCGTCGAGTTTATGTCAAATGGGCTTGGCTACAATGTTGTAATCACACCCCTACATGCACGACGTCCGGGTCTCGTGTGCAAATGTATCACGTGATTAAAAACCTTATCATTACGACTTGTTGTGCTGAAGCTACTAAGACATTCTGCAACTTTTTTTTAAACCCACCTCTCCCTTTAATGGTTTGTTTTCAATAAATATCTGGATACTATGCAAGTGACTTTTAGCTATATCGGATCAAGTCTCACTCGTGGCCGGTCTGTTTTATTTGGACCATACCATTCGATAATAGGTTGGCGTCGTGTTTAACAGTGGTAAAAGATCGGCAGATATCCAATATATTTCTCTATGGGAGGGACTTGTAACCTCACTGCACAAGTATTGGTCCTACATTTTAGTGTACTCAAAATTGCTTTGGCGTTTCTTTTATTTGGGGGTCATGACATCTCATATATTGGCAATTATCTTCCCCCCCCCCCCCCCATCTCATCGTGTTTGTGTGGTGATGGAGGTGGTGGAGGTGGTGGAGGTGGTGGAGGTGGTGGAGATGGTCGGGCTGGTGGAGGTGGTGGAGGTGGTGGGGGTGGTGGTGGTGGAGGTGGATGGTGGAGGTTGAGGTGGTGGTGGTGGTGGAGGGGATGGTGGTGGAGGTGGTGCAGGTGGTGCAGGTGGTGGTGGTGGAGGTGGATGGTGGAGGTTGAGGTGGTGGTGGTGGTGGAGGTGATGGTGGTGGAGGTGGTGGAGGTGGTGGTGGAGGTGGTAGTGGAGGTGGTGGTGGCAGTGATACAACATTTCTAAATGTTAGATGGGTGTCTAGTTCCATCCTGATTCCTCTGCTAGTTACACCACTGTTTGACATTTACCTAATCAAGATAAATTTACTATACTTAGTTGCCAGTTTGGACAAAACTATACATTTTAACCAAAATCACGACAATGACTAAGTTTAAAGAAGTTGATCCATTACTTTACTTTTCAATTTTTATGTCTCCCTTTTTCTTTGCTTTGTTAGACTCCGTTATCCTCCTTACTCCCCGACTAAGGAGAAAATCTCGGGATTCTTGATGAGGACAGCTTCCGCATCTGAGCTGAAGATGCTAAAACTCTTGAAATATGCACTGCTTGTCCTCATAATGGCGTTTGGCATAAAGGTTGGTCGAAGTTACTGTTTATAAAAGTAAAAATGAAAATTTTCCTCTCTTCATAATAATGTTATCATTTTTACGGTGTTATGTATAGGACTAAATGGTATCTTGGTTTGTATAGTCCACTGCGTGGTTTCTATTTACTAGCTTGAATTTGAAAAAGAAAATTGTTAATTGCTCTGCAACACGTTTGCTGTATACTCATGATTTTTTCCTCCGCCTATCTATATCATACCTCTTGGTGTATCCGTTTTGTGGATTCGAAACGAAACATTACGTAACATTCGTGGCAACATAACATAACATACATTGTAAAATGTACATATTGAGGAAGAGAGCTTTTTCGAGGGGCTTTGAAATATGATAAAAGATGCAATTGAGTGTGGGAAGGCTAGCTGTCGATGATGAGAGAGGACTCCGAGTGCAGAGCCCCTCGTTGGATGTTTTGACCATTCCCAGTCAGATCTGAGGGCCAATGATGCCCCTTCTCTTCGGCAACACCACTCCATCCCGATCATAGTCAGTATACATGTATTTAAGATGGACGAAGGGGTGAGATTGGGGCTTAAATTGTTCCCGGCTCAGTCTTCCAAAAAGGTAGCGCTTAGGCCTTGAACAATGATGGGTGCCTTCGGCGTCTCGGATGCAACTAACACCTTTAGCCACCAAAAGAAAATCGGCACCTCAACCAGGGGACGCCCTGAGAGTGTAGAACCCAGCGATGTAAGCCTACTGTCTCGGAGCCCGTATGCCGGTTGACCAGCCCAAACCTGGATAACTGCATAACCTTATGAAACTAGGATTTAGCCTACATTATGCCGTGCCACCGACGGTGTATGAGGACAAACATTTCAAGCTGATCTTATGATCCAACTATTTGATATGTCTGCCTTACAATTTTCCACAATTCGAGTGCATGTTCTTAAATGTTATACTCTTATTTTGTTTCCAGATGCTTGGACTCGATACGATATTTCATTAAACAGGAAAACCGGACATAAATCGGATGATGTAAACACCGAGCGAGAAGTAATCGTCTGTAACTGAATGGAACATCCGCATAACAATATGATGTCATGATTTTATGCCAGACTGGTATCCAGTTGTGTTGTAACTATCTACAAGGAGTGATAACATCCCAGCCGGTGTTTAGCAATCCAGAAAACATCGCTAATAAACCGGTTATAAATGAACCGGTTATATGAGTGACGTAGGCTACTATACCGGTAGGTGAGGGGGAGGGCTGAAGGCACGCTGTCATTCGCAGTGTATCATCATGCAACGGCACTTTATAAACAGCTGTTCTGATTAACAATATATATATATAGGTAAACCATATAATCATGTTTATATTATATCATAATTATAGTATATCATGTTATTATATATTTATATGATATATTATCATCTTCGGTGCATCCTTATAAGTCAATCGGCAAACATGTTCGAATTAATTCAGTTTCTATCACTCACTATACCATTCTAAGCAAGAGCCGAACGGGATATATACACTGTAAGGCCATGGAGGCCGTACAAATTATCACAACCTCTTGAGTTGTGCATCGTACAAACTGTACGAAGCTCCATATGTAGTAATCATATCATATTGTAATTTGAATAATCAATATTGGAATTTAAAATGAACTGTTTATGACGATATTACTATTTACAATGTGTTGACAATTAGTTTAAGCAACATATTGGAGTTTTTATGTATACTATATGCACAAAATTGTAAGATATTTTTTTATAATTCCAACTGTATATAAGTAGTGATTGCAATTCATCCAATGACGTAATGACTAATCGGCAGTCATTATCATTTCACCAGGTTGCTACGGGTTACCAGTATTGCAACAAAATATGCTAAAAAATCAAATAATGGTCACTGGTGCTCAGCTTACAACAAGCATTCTACTGTCACTCTCAAAATATTTTTGCTTCAGTGCGATATTTTAATGTCTAGTATAACACCCCAGCCACCCTTCCCGACCCCCCATCCCCCTAGTTGCCATGGGCATAAGTTGGAGATCCAGATACACCAGAAAAGTATTTTTTGAAAAATTTAAGCAATTTTTAATATACTTAAAGTTTGGGGTAATACTAATTACCTTAAATGTAACTTACGGAGGAGAGTCTACTTAATATGCATATATCAGATATTTGCATATGTGGATATAACAATGCTGGCATATTTTAATAAACGTTATTGTACGTTATAGAGAGTATTCAACTTACAAAACTAGTTACTTTGTCTGTTTTGATTTGCATGTTTTAGTTTTAGTTTTTATCCTATATACATTTGCTTGTTTGTATTTTCTTTCATTTTTTGCGGTTTTCTTTTCGTTCACTAGAAAACTTTCCTGACATTAAAGGTGATGAATAGTGAAATGTGTAAATTTGAGTATATAAGCCTAATATAGGATATATTTACGGACCCTGACCAGAGTTTCTTATTTAAAACCTGTTTTGCTTATATATATATATATATATATATATATATATATATATATATATATATATATATATATATATATATATATATATATATATATATATATATATATATATATACATACAAGGTGTATCAGAAATATCCCAAGCTCTTGATTTTTTAGCTCTGTGACAAACTGATATAAATGATGTATATTTTGCAAACGAAATAATAAAACTGAAGGACAACTTAAACAGCTCTATCGGGGTTCTCTTTACTTACTACTTCGCTATAGTCTCTGTTATTTGCTCCAGAGATAATTTTGCGGCTCATTTGGTTTAGTTTAGTAGAAAAAAGGATCAGGAGGGACACTCAAGTCCCCATCAAGGACCCTATAGAGAGAGAAAAAAAATCTGAAGACACAAACACTCAGACCCGATTACAATGCTTTAAAGTGCTTGTCCAAAGCATTCTTAAACCCATGGACACTAGTTGCAAGTACAACTTTTCTCAGGCAAACCGTTCCACTCATTCACAACCCTATTATATTTGTATTGTCACATTATGCAACCATGATAGTTTTGGCTTTGTTTACCAAAACGCTGACATTGTTGATAGTAAAGTCTTCATAAAAGTGTCATTTGACAAAGAAATCTCGTTGACGAAACATTTTAGCACTGAGTAGCCTATAGGATCAATCAACTTTACTAAAACTCAATACATGATCACTTAAAGGTAGTCAGTATAGGCCCCCAATTATAGCACGCTATAATTGTTAGTTTTCAAAAGGTACTTTTCCCGGGGTCTTTACTCTCCAAATTTTTCTCAGACATTTATAATGAACACACAAGATGACTGAATGTCCCAGTGAGGAAAATTTCCTCGAAGGTCGTAATAAAAACAGTTTAAGAATTTTGACAAAAGGTGACCATATTTGAATATCTAGCATATTTGGGACCAAGACAGCATACCTTTAAGTCATTATACACAAGCGTACGCGAAGTCAGTGCCGATCCTGTTCCCGTTGACGGCACAATTATGGAATCTGACGTCATCATTGTAATACCAACAGCTCTGTATGCATATGAAGTCATCACCTATCACATCTTGACCTCTTTTCACAAGGATGTAATTACCTTTCCCAAACTTTGCTTGCTTCATCCAGAGACTGCTTAGTATGCCGTCATCATCCCCACCCACTCCCCCCTTTCCCCTTTTCCACCCTGACTCCATTCACAAACAAATATCACCCAACGCAAAGTGTGCACGGCCTGCCCTTAGTCTGATAAGCTAGGATATATTGATCTCGGACCCTCACTCCCATTACGCAGGGACCATCAGTAGTGGCCGCTAGCATGTTAAATGTTGTTAGTCGTTTGCAAATGTACTTTCCTAGCTCCTCTGTCTAATACGTTGATCCTCTATATTATTTCCAGAAATAGTTCAAATAGACATTTACATGTCTCCATAACGCAAAATGCCGGCTAAGAGGGTGACGATAAAATACTTGTAGAAATGTAAGCAGTGGTGACCATTCTTTGACTATCTAGCATATCTGGGGGAAATACTGATGGATCTTTAAACCAGTTTCTCAAACTGTTCATGGCTTAGTCAGTTCTGTTTTCTTCCAATCATTATAAAACAAAGAACTGTTAGCAAACTGCTTATCTACTAAAGAGCCTGTGTAAGAGAATGTTTAATTCCTTGTCATTCAGCCTCTGAAGAAGATCCTGCTAGGATCGAAACGTCAGGCCCACTTACTTTTACACATATTTCCAATCTTGTCAGAAAAGATGGTGTGAACAGGTGAGAAAGGGACAGTGGCAACTGAAGGGGCTATGGGAGGAGATAAGGGGGTTTAGGGAAAGGGACTAGGGGGTTTGGGGAGGTGACTAGGGGGGTGAGGGGAGTCAGATTTGGAAATAGAATGAGCATACTTCAATGGATGAGTCATGAATTCATGATGACCTCTACATATTTCCAAAAGGAGAAGGACATCACTGATTAAATACA
The DNA here is from genome assembly GCF_037975245.1 of Apostichopus japonicus. NCBI lineage: Eukaryota > Metazoa > Echinodermata > Holothuroidea > Aspidochirotida > Stichopodidae > Apostichopus > Apostichopus japonicus. The sequence goes on from NC_092576.1 coordinate 40,635,421, forward strand.
AACCAATAAGAATAGACAACAAAGAGTTAAGATTTATTTTTTATTTTATTTTTTTTATTTTTTATTTTATATATATATATTTGAAAACTTGGGCTTGTTCAATAATTATTTATCATAAATATAATCTCTGCCGGTTAAAATAAACATGAAAAAAACAAACAAATACTCAGTCTGATTTTCTGTTCAAACAACAGTTCATGTGACATAAATGAGTGCGTCGATCAACGAATTCCAGATAAAATTGTATTCTGCTTCGTATGAATAGGTAGAGACATTAGACAAAACTCCCCTGTTTAGCACATTGTATGTATGTTAACCCTCCACCATCCTGCTCATCCCTACCAACCCCCCCCCCCCCCCAACCTCTCTTCCTCACGCTAATTACCCTTCCAGCAGAAGACTAGTAAAATCTTCAGGATTCAAACTTTAACTGCAATAGCACAATCACTGACATCACAATACAGAGAATGCAAATTTTCCATATATGGCTTTCGGCCTTTTGGTTTTTACTCATTGAAGTTGAGAATAAATGTCACTATTTCTGACCAAAATCACTTATTCTCCCTAATTTTGTTCACTGTCAACCACCCAGGTTTAACTTGCAAGTTGTCTGAAAATGGTGAACTGCAATACTTTTAATGGTAGTTGTGAAATACATGACATAACTGAAGCAGTACTTAGCACAATACAAGATTCCAGTTACAGAACTCCTTCCTGTTTACTATATGTTTCTGGTTTTATTTACCAAATTACTTTATTTCGCTGTAAAAAATCGAAAATAGTCCCATATCAAGTAGGGCATATTTAACGTCTGTGGAAGAGCAGAGGTTCTTCCTGCTAATCTTTGACCTCTGACCTCCAGGTTTACAACTGTGACTCTGGCAACAATCCTGATGTGGGTGCAGAATCTTTAATGAGTTTCTGGCATTCCTTGAAATTAGGATGTGCAAAGTCCCCGACCAGTTGTAGTATCATTGCCTCACTGGTCGTTATGAAGGCACCGCTCTGTTTCATTCGATCAAAGGCATACATTCTGTAGCAGAGAAAAGAGGGGAAAAAATGATCAAAATATCTGAATTAAGCCCCAATATACATCTTTGATCAGGAGCTGCAGAGCTGTGGAACGGGCAGTATGTGCCTACCACCCCCCCCCCCCCCTTCCCCACCCACCATCCCCAAGTGCCATTTTCAAATTTTTCCATTACTGACATTTATTAAGTCCCTTTCCATTGTAACAGTAAAAGAATTGTAATTAAACAAGTGCAGTGTTACTGTAGGGACAAACTATTAAACCCACAACCATAATTTTCTTGCTACTGTAGGTGGTCCTGGTATCTAATGCTACAGTAGTCTATTGAGGGTTGAGGGGAGGAGTAAGTGGAGGACTGGGGTGAGGGCTGGGGTGAGGACTGGAAGGAGGAAGGGGTGAGGTGAGACAGTGAAGTGATAGGGATAGGAGAATGGAGATAAGTCATATTTCAGAAGTGAAACCAAAATAATTTGGACAGTTTAAACCTCTCGAGAAAATGCTTGGAAAAGTTTCAGAATGTTTAAGTATCGGCTGAAGATTGGGCAAAATACTGCAAACTTTCAGCTGTACATGTTAAGAAGCATATTTTTTATTTGTGGTCCGCACTTTCTTCCAACCAACAGAGTATTACTGAAACAATCAGCTAGAGTTGTTTTCAGAAAGTGAAGGTAAATGAAAAACTAACCAATTTGACTATAGATCTCTCCAAACATTTCATCTCTTGAGCACTTTCGTTACCCTTTTATACATAATTAAAGCTTAATAAACTACATTGCTACATTAACTGTACATATCAACTTCCATGAAAAGTTTCTTTTAAATCGACTCAAACATGATTAAAGGCATTGAAGACTTCCCCCAAACCGCATGCCTCGCTCTGAAAAAGTTAACTTTCCGTTGCTTGCAAGTGAAGTTTTCTGCTTGTCGCTACAAAATGCAGACAGTAATGAAACGTGATACCTTGTTATCTTTAGCTGGACCTGAGATGTCCATCGCTGTATCGTTTATACACTGTGCTGTGGGTATTGATCGCAGCTGTATGTACTGACTGTCTGTATGTACTGACTGTCTTATTACCGAAGGTAGCAAGCTGTGTGTGTATTTTCTGGGATCGATGGTGGTTTCTAACACTTCTGTTACACCTCATTCGAAACAAGGTCAGATTACCGGCATTAGACGTTCCTTTTAGCGCGAGTCTTCACACCCTTTAACTGATTCTAAAAACTTCCCTCTCATTAAAAGCATATTCACTACATTATCTCACCTGTCCAACATACTTCTAGAGGAACACCCGTCCGCTATGACATGGACGTCAAGACCTCGTTCTAACAGGTCAAGGGTCGTATTCTGTATGCAAGCCTGCGTCTCGATGCCGCAGATGATCACCGATTTGAAACCGCCTTGGTCTAGCTTCTTCTCTACTTTTGGGACCAGCATGCTGAAACATGTCTTAGCATGGATTTCATCTTTCTCTCTATCAACACCCAACTCTGGCACTGTTAGACCGAGACCTAATTTAGAATGAGAAACAATTAATTGGGTCAAATGGAGAGTAGGAAGTGCAACAGTGATACATTATAGTAAAATAAATAGTTAATTATTACATTCAGTCTCTGAAGAAGATACTACTAGGATTGAAACGCCAGGCCCACTTACTTTTAGTTATAACTAATTAACTAAATTGCTTATATTTGGCAAAATCCATCTTGAACTATATGCTCAGCTAATACTCTCAGAAATTTCCAAAAATAAATTCAAAACCCAATGTTGCAAATTATTTATAGACATTAAGTCTCATTCAACGTTGAAGGTTTTCACGAACTTATTTGTGTTTCTAATTTTTTACTTGTTTAAGTTTTTCTTTCTCTTTCTTCTGGTTTGTTTCACTCTTTGTTTCATTTTTCTTGTTTTTTAGCATTTCATTTTTCAACATTTCCATCATAATGTACTTTTTTTTAATTAAAATTGTAAACCAGACAAAGGTTATGCATTGTCTTTTTGTTGTACATGTGAGAATACAATTTTGCATGGCATTGAAATTCATTATAGAAAGGTTTAATATTTATGCACATTTGGTATTACTTAACATTTCTTTTATAAACCAGATGACCTGAAGATTATCCTTAAACGATGGCTTGCTTTTCCCATGTATTTGTGGGGGAATTCCACGAGACTGAAGGTCCGCGAGACCGAATTTCTGCAAACCGATGGTCTATGCATGGTCCATCGATAGGCGTAACTAGACTTTTTCATTAGCGGGGCTTCAGAGCGGTTCAAAGAGATTGACAAGGGGGCAATATTGTTTAAAATACGGTATCACTATATCTAATTATTAAGTTTTGTATTCTAAAATTTCTTTTGGGGCAGCAGGGGGGGGCGAGACTTTTGAGAGCGGGGGCTTTCGCTCCTACAACCCCCTCTGGTTACGCCACTAGTGGAGCCCTAGTATCAATGCAAGCAGCCCAGCCCCCTTGCGAAAGTCACTGGTATCCACTATGAAAAGAAATGGCTGTAAATTCTTTTTAAATATGCACTTTATCAACATAATATTACCGGTAGTAATATTTGTCTTACCACTATTATAGGCCTAGTAATAGTTTCGGTCTCGCGGGGCCTAGTAATAGTTTCGGTCTACTGGACCTCGGTCTTGAAGACCTTTGGTGTCGGCGTGTCGCGGACCTTTTTTAATTTCGGTCTCGCGGACCTTTGGTCTCGTGGCCTGTAACCGTATTTGTTTTGCAATGCAGATCTGGAAGTTGTGATTGAGTGTGTTACTGATATTAATACCTTTAGGATACTGCTCCGTGGTGACAACAGGAATCTGTAAAATCCTAGCTGCTTTCAGCATTCGTGACGAGACTTCAATAATCTGTGGGTAGTGTTTGATCATAGGACGAAACTTCTCCTGCATGTCACACAGAAACAGGATGGAACTCTTTGTAAACACTTTACCGATGTTGCGAACGGCAGCCATCTTGGACACTTAGATACTATATGTAAGTTACACTTTAGGCTCTCACTGTAAGAGGAATATTAATAAAAAATATCAGTATAAGTGGTTATGAAGTCAAAGTTGATACGGGAGAAATTTTTGTTTTCAGCGAGCGTAGTGTCCGTTGCACATGGATACTGCTTATTTACAATGATTAAGACCAAAAGAAAAAACGTTTAGGCCATGTTTGTTATCGGCGCTTTCTCTTTACATAGATCATCAAGGGTGAACATTACTTATGTACGTATACCTAAACACTACAGCGAGTAAATAATATCGAACAGCTAGATCAGTTCTGTTTTCAGCTCATTTTGTAACTTATCTGTGTATAAAACAAATTACAGAGCAAACATTCAATGTTACACAATCATTAATGCACAAGACCAATAATATGTGTAAGAGGATAAAATGACTATAGGGTGATATCTTTCAAAGGGAAACTTTTAGGGTAAAAAATAGAAATATCTTTCTAATTTTGATCAGTTTCTTAATAATTTTGCTAAGCACACAATTGCTATATAAAGTTAAAGTTGAAGTTGAAGGTTTACAGTCTTGTATGAGGCTAATGCCTCCTCACACGACTTTACAACTTAACCCCTGGTCATTGGTAACTTGTCACACCCACACACCAAAGTGTGCACAATTCAATCAATCTCTCCTGGGGCACCACAGTGCACCACAACCACGTGTCCCCCGGGGGACTTCCCATAGGGTGCAGCCACAAACCGGCGCACGCAACTATATTTACAAGTTACCTCGCAGGTCCCCATTTATACACCTGGGTGAAGAGAGGCAATGGAGATAAAGCGCCTTGCCCAAGGACACAGCGCAATGATCTGGCCAGGGCTCGAACCTGTAATCCTTAGATCACAAGTCCACTGCCTTAAGGGGCCTTTTCAAAACTCGCCGTTGCGGTATGCCACGGAGAGCCGAATTTCCGCGGAGGCTATGAATATTCCGAATGACATCACTAGGCTTTGACCGAAAAGTCCCGAAGATTAATTAGCTAGTCAGCAGACAGAGCATTGTCCGCGGGCACAATGGACAGCCTGCATTGAATAGAACGGCTTATCGTGGAGTGAATGAGTAGGCCTAGCCAATGCCTATTGTGTTCAGCAGAGTGAAACCCGGTCCTGCAATGCAAGTTTATTTTGTTCGGAGAGAGAAATAAACACAACCTGGCTTACTTGTTTTTTGGCTTGCTTCTTTTTTACGTTATTTCACATGCCATTTGATATTTTATACCCTGAGAAACAAACCGAAATCCTTATTAAATCATTGAGTTGTTATGCAGGGAGTTGTTCCATAACAACTCCCTGATTAATTAATTGATTCGCCAATGAACAGAGTACAGTAGCTGAAGGAGTTTGACAACGTTGCCTACACCCATATATACCGTTAACACTCGTACCGCGCGTGTGTGGTGTTCACGACGAAACATCGAAGTTCGAGCTGTAACTTCTTCGTGTAATAATTAATGATTATTTAATCATATTTAGCAGGAGACCTAAGTACATGTGGCCCATAACACGTGAATAATAGTGGAAACGGTGTTTTTGACGAAAAGAAATTTGGCAAACTTTGGTGTTAGCTTTGATTGCTATATTAGGCTTCTTAGTAGCGATATCATGACAGGTGAATCGTTGATTATTGAAACCTATCTGCAAAGTAAATGTCTACGATACTGCGCACTCACTTTCTTCACAGTAAAATCTTTCAACTCGGGGGCCCCTCAACTGAATACCCTGTATATAGGCCCCATATTATAGCATGCTATAATTGCTAGAAGTTTTCAAAGGTATTTCCCTCAATGTCTTAACTCTATAAATTGTTCTCAGACATTCTAAATTCATGTTCCAAACGTTGACTAACTAACTGCTGTGACACGCAGGTATTCCAAATTGATGAAAATAAATATGCCACAGCATTTGTTAAGTCTTATTTTCCTATTTCTATTACCGGAAAATGATAGTTCCGTTCGTAAAATCATAAATGACTATTTAGATCGAAAATGGAAGTTACCCAAAGCCTAGCCTACACGCTTAACTTTGTCGTAGTTGACTAAACAATCTTCGGTAGGAGAACTAGGCCAACATTCAGCCAACTCCATAAAGTGAAAACAAATCTCAAGTTCACAGGTGCTTGACCTAGTTTCTCCTTGGCAGCTGGCCAAGAAATGTTTGACACCAACGTAAAGAACAATGGTATGTTCCAAAACAGTTTGGGCTTTCATATTCAACAAAACAATACGCACGCTGTTTCAAGCACAACCATTTGATTTGGGGGGTTACGGTATTTTACGTAAAGTTGTTATGAAAAGCTTCATCCAGAGTAGCTGCAACAACTTTGCGAACATCGTATAAGTATTATCTGAAGATTTTGTTGAATATGCCTACTTGGTTGCTGTCTTCTAGAAATATATGGTGCCTAATGGCGGGTATATTTCTGATAGATTCCCGCGCTTGATATCACCAAAGAGATATTTTGAGAAGTTGTTACTATTTTGAAAGTATGAATATCGATGTGATAAAAACAAAGGGGGGGGGGTGGGGAGGGGTCATTTGCACAAGAAATCCCGCCGTGACTTCGGGTCTCCCTGGCCTGTGCATAAAACCACTCTCTTCTTTATAGCAATTCGACATACCGACAATCAACGACAGAACGACGAAGACTTGCTCTTTTGTAGTTTATTGACCAAAACATGTTGTGTTCTAAGGCAATAATTTCTTTATAATTTTCTTGCTGTTTTGTCTTAAGAAATGTTTTGTAATAAAGATTGTGTTCAATATATTAACGATGGGTGTCAGTTGGTCTGTTTTTTGCGAAGCCCTTATAGTCTGGTCGATAAAGGTGAAAAATAGTAAAGTTGTGTTGAATTTATGATGGTATCAAACGTAACAGAATGTTGTTTTAAAGGATACATAAAAAAAAAATCTCTTGCGAAAAGTTTTATGTGCTAGTCAATTAGGACGCTATAAATGGCTTTCTAAAAGTTAATGATATTAAAACACCTAGACAAAATTTATGCTGATGATGGGAAGCACGCGTACAGTATTTCAGGTTCAATCTGCTTGCCCTCTGTTTGATAAAATTACGTTCAGTGCACACATACTAAGCAGCAAGTGCAGTACATAAATAGCGGCTAAATAAAATTAAGGCCGAAGCCACGGACTCCTTTCTTGTCGGAAACTAGCGCTAGGCGGCGAGAGATCGTCTGGAATCACTTCCATATTCGAACGCGCTGCACATAACGCTATTTCACACATGCTAGGCTCGGCTTTTAATGTAACTGATTGACTTCGCCGTCACTCAGTGCTCGATACGGGCGAATAAACAGAATGTAGAAACAGAAACATTTTTTACCAAGAGGTTGCATTTAAGACCTTGTTTTATATACCATAAACTTAAAAAATAATTAACATCGCATTTTGTTAGGAAGTGACAACTTCAAGAGAAAGTCAAAGTTTTTCTTTCTTGAACGTTTATTGTGGGCCGTTGTTGTGCGATGAAGGTCTAGGATAGGCTCATGGCCTACCAATTTCACAAGGTGTAGTGGTGCTTGTATTACGACAGTTGTAGTTACGATGTTGTAAACAACAATAGGTGGGGAAACACTTTCTTGACGAAACAGTAGGTCGAACTCGGTAAATCACTACAGTATAATAACTTCCTGGACTGAGAGTATCGATCGTTCTGCTCCAAGCAGCATAGCTTTCTTTGTAACTCTAATCGGATTAAGTGCATGCTAGCTCTGTGGTGGAATATTTCGGTAAAGCTCGGGAGTGATCACTTGAGCTTGCTGCAATAATGAGACACACCTGAGTGCACACGAGCTGTGCTCTTCCGCGGCATACCGCAACGGCGAGTTTGGAAAAGGCCCCTAACCACTTGACCACAACGCCCTCCTAACGCTATATGGTTCTACAGTTCCAACACAATGATAATATTTTGTTTAAATTAAGTGTCAGTATATAGTTTTACATATATTCAGATCTTACTTCTTAGTGTACAAAGTAAGGGTAAGCAACTATATATATGTATGGAGTTTGTTACTCCATTCTCCACAATGCTACATCACACCTGACCAGAATTAGGGCAACAGACTTTATGCAGGGAGGCACATGTATGCATACATGTGTGAAAGGCTCTGAAGGAACAATACAGTAAATAACACAGAGTGAACATAATAACAACAGATTCAAACAATTATTAGACTAACTGTACCACAAGTCATAATCATACAACAAGTTGGTGCATTTAATAACAGATGTACAAAATTTTAAAATATTTGAAGTTTTACATCCCAACATATACTGTAGGTTGTAAAAATATCTGAGGGCCACATGAATTTGAATGTTGAACAAATCACCTAAATACATTCCATGCTATTTTATGTTGGCTAGAAAGTCGCTGTCAGCAATTTTGCTAATGTGATAGATGTTTAATCCAGATGCACATCGGTTAGCCCAGCAATATGCTAAAACCTATAGGCCCTTGATGGGGACTTGAGTGTCCCTCCTGATCCTTTTTTTTCTACTAAACTAAACTAACGAAAAAGCCTAGTACTGTATAACAGTTGAAACAGCATAACCACTGATTTACGTTTTCTTCTTTCTTTTCGAAATTATAGTACAATACATGCTAGGCAGACAAGACTAGACTGTGGGTTTACCATTTAGAGACCTACTGTAGGCTAATATAAATAACTTACTCTTGGCCTTAGGCCTAGACTATGCCTAGATGGAGTATAGGCCTAACATTACACTTAGTTACATTGTCAGTTAGGCATGACGTTTAACGAAACATGTCATTTTACACCCGGGCTGATTCTCTATCGTAAAATAAAACGTTATTGTTATATTAGGTCTTATCAAACTCAATTCATCATACCTGTTCGACCAACGCTTGCTTATATGCTATGACAGGGAACATGCGGCTCCACAGATAATCATGACCTCCCCAGGGTTACCTATTGATGATCTGTAGTGTATGCACTAATACTACAGATACTGAATACAGAACTTCAATGTTGATAATGATCTACGAATACCTTGTTTACATTGGTGAGTCGCACGCATTAGACAAATATGAAATAGGGCTTAGCACATCTTAAACAAATCAGTTTGCTTGTGTACAAGGTACTGTTTTAAGATTTTGTTTCTGTTTCGAAAACCAAGTAATACTGTTGAACTAAAGTTTCAGTGGCTTAAGTTCAGTGGTACGGATATGAAGCACATGCACCTTATGTGATTACGTAATTGTTGCACTAATTCGCCTGGGCCTAACCAATTTCCCAGGGTATCACGACTGTGAGAAAACAACCAAGCTGGAGTGTTTGGAAATAAACCCAAATCGAGGCCTAGGTTGTTAAGATTTCAGGTGGGCAAAGATCTAAAGATCCTAAGCAATGTCGTGATTGTAAACGGAAAAACCTAACATCAAATAAGAGTTTGACTACTGTTGCACGTGACGAGTTTCTTTGCAGTTCGTGAGTCGTAAAAAATCTTAGTCCTTACTTTGTCAAGGTGCCGCCAGTGTACAGTATCATCCCGAACTCGATATGCTAGCCTATAGGCTACAATAACGTTACGTCTATACAAATTGCAAGTTGATTGCCTATCCGAGGCCGTTTAAGTTACACAGCCTGACACAGGACTAATACTAAGTTAAAGAGTAAGACATACGCTTATAATATATGTTACATAGTAGATGGGCAAGTGAACGTTGTGAGGAAACAAAATTGCCAGAACTCGATGTCAAAGGAAATATTTGTGTGCTTTGTAAAACTCATCAAGGAAATTTAGATGGCTTCAGAGAACATATGCAGTGCTACTTTCTGGAGTAAGCAAGGGTTTAGCCCATGAACATAGTTCACATCTCTTGTTATGGCATATTGAGATGCTCGGGTTTGCAACTGATAATGTGGAATATTTTCTCTTTAAGATATAATTGTGGAGTTGTCTACTATGGCCTAGGAATACCCTTTATTCTATAGCGAGCAATGACAAATCCATACTTCATATCACAGGACAGAGTAGAATGTACTAAGAATGAATACAATGTTTAAATTTTTATAATATTTGGTCTGCAAACTTTCATGCTTGTAACATGCATCTAGCAAAAAATCCTCTTGTTCAAACCTTCTTATGAGTTCAATCTCCTAAGTTTAAACAATGCCTATTTATAATATTTTGTAGTTAATAATCAAAGGAATGAAAAATTCAGAAAATTACATTGCCAATTTGCCTCAATTAGTAATTTATTAGAGAGTGGTGGCCAATTGGCTAAGGCAGTGTACTCGTGATCCAAGAATTGCTGGTTAGACTCCTAGCTGCCTAGTTCATTACGTTGTGTCTTTGGGCAAGTTGCTTTATCTCACTTGCCTCTCTCCACCCAGGGGTTAAATGGGTACCTGTGACGTAACTTGTCGATGGGCACAGCATATAACTGTAGCAGCCTGGAGTGATTGTCTTTGGGACAGGTTATCATTGACCAGGGGTAACATTGTCTGTAAAGCGCTTTGAGACCTATTGCTGGTATAAAGCGCTATATCAAAGTGGAATATTATGATTATTATTATTATTAATTGTATATCTAAAACATTACTTGGATGCATGATTAGGCTGGTGTATTGACCTTATACCCATTGTAACTGTACAGTTGTATGCTTGACTACTGTAGATAATGTTTGACAGTTGACACAATCACTACTCTATGCCTAGCACTATTATACCGATGGCATTACCATGTTTCCCTTTTCTTTGTCCATTTCAAATAACTTTTTTTTAGCAGAGCAAGCTGTTTGCCGGTTACATTTAAAGGGTCTGAAGACTCGCGCAAAAAGAAACGTCTAATGCCGGTAATCTGACCTAGTTTCGAATGAGGTGTAACAGAAGTGTTAGACACCACGATTGATCCCAGAAAATACACTCACAGCTTGCTACCATCGGTAATTAGACACTAGTGTACAGTCAGTACTTACAGCTGCAGTCAATAACCACAGCACAGTGTACAAATGATACAGCGATGGACATCTCAGGTCCAACTAATGGTCTCTCTTTTCATTACTGTCTGCATTTTGTAGCGACAAGCAGAAAACTTCACTTGCAAGCAATGGAAAGTTAACTTTTTCAGAGCGCGGCACTCGGTTTGGGGCGAGTCTTCAATGCCTTTTATCTTGAGATACCCAGGAGTCATTAGTTCTTTGCTGGGAGTCGAAACGGTAGATATCACTATAAGTGTTCACTGTGTAGGCTTCATTGTGTTGTTGTTATTCATTATTCTGCATTACAACCAATGCATTTGTTCGGGCCTGCTACAGTACCAATTACTGTGTTAAACTGACTGTGTTGTGGATAAACATGGACACAGTATTATTGTTTGAATTTCTAACTAGTGCTCAGGCTCTACAAAAATGGACAAGAATTTGGGGTAAAATGTATATATTAGTTGTCATGATTGTGCAATTATTTACAGCTCAGTAGATCCAAAGAAGTATGTAAAGTTTGTGACCAGATCGGCTTGTTCATGATTATGGATATTGGAGTGCATGTAATGAAGCTTTAGTGCTTGATATCGTACAGTAATTTGAAGGGAAACACTAAAATCTTGTTGATACAAAGAATCCACACAGTACACCCAACCCAAACAAGGTAGCGAACGCCCAGCGCACAAAAAAAGATCCTGCACTAGTAACATCGTCTGGTTCACCCCCCCATCCCATCCCCACCTTCAGTATGGATGTGAAAACAAATGTAAGAGGTATCTTCCTCAAGCTAATAAAACAAAGTAAATGATTGGTGGTATGTGAACGTTCTTTTCTCTGCCTTGAAGAGAATAAAACACCGTTTGAAGAAGTACAATGACACAAGAACATCTTGAGGCATTCATGTTGATGTTTGTGGAAGAATGGATCTTGGCCAAACTTGACACTAAAAATATCATTTCCCTCTGGGCTGCAGGCTCCACAAAATATTCAACAGCAACACCTTGAAAGTCAGTTACAGCTATACAAAAATATATGAAGTCAATCATTCAATGCCATTTAATTCAAACATCAGCAAGCAGACCATTTATTTATAGTCCTTCAGGGAAGTCAGGTTTAGGGGTTTTTCTCTTCCTTTCCTTACCATAAAATATAATTTCTAACTTCCCTTTTCTCTAATTAGATCTCCAACAGTAACATATATTACAGATTGACATTTCACTGAGACGACATGTACCTTCGCACTCGCTGGAAGAGAGTCTTCCTCCTGGGCATCGGAATCTTCTTGGTTCTGCTCGGGTTTAAGACGTACGCCCTCGATGAGCAAACTCCCGTGGCTAACATCGTCCTCATCGGCGCCACCGGTGACCTGGCCAAGAAATATCTATGGCAGGGTTTCTTTAACTTGTTTCGTGGTAAGTCTTTTCTATTCATATTTTGATAGTCTTTGTGTTACTAATTTAAGTATTTTAGTTTTATGGTATGCTGTCATATTTTATTGCTTTAGTCTTTAATTCCTGAATTTTATTGCGTTAATAATTATTGTTAGGATATATATTTATTTATTTTTGTAATGTTTAGGATGCAATATTTTTAGGCTGTATTATTATTTTTAAGCTGTATTAATTTTAAGTTGTAATATTTTATGCAATTTTGTGAAGTGCTTTGAGATCATTCTTTGATGTAAAGCGCTATATAAGAATAAATTATTATGATATTATTATTATTTAGTGAAGTTTCGTAACAGTTCAGATTTAATACTTATGTAATGAAAAAGGATATGTGGTAATATTTCACTATGCCTTATCAACCTTATTCAAAGGCAAACAGAATTTATGAAGTAGTTATGGTATGTGTTCACACATAATATATGTGTGTGTGTTTGTTTGAAATATATGTGTGTTTGTGCGTTATCATGATGGCTTGGCTTGTAGACACTCACTGTGTCCAGCATACGTGACCATCATATTTGGTGTGTAGTAGATCTATTTGGTGAGTTTTCAGCTGCTTACATTATGGGTAGATGTTAAAGGTCATTTGAGGTCACCAATGATCAAAAATATGGAAATCAAAATATGAAAGCTGGTCAGCAGCTCATTGTACTAAATAAGTACAGTAAGACCTAGGGGAACCTCACTTTGCATGGACCACACAGGTCCCCATACCCCAGGATAAGAAAGATGGGTGTAACCATGGTAACATGCTCTCATTGCATCACAGCCTGCAACATGCCTGTGTTTCCTACAGAAGTTTCTTTTAATACTGCTCAGGAATTGTACAAATTGACTTAACAAGTTTGTCAGAATTTTTATATTCACAGCATAGGTCTACAGTAACAGAAAAAACATATCCACGGTTTTAAACTCAGCTTTGGCATTTTTGCACCACACCAAAAACAACCTGTTCCCATGATTGTATATAGTTCTGTCAAACATGACACTATAACCAGTTCAAACTGATTAATTTATGAGCAGGAAGTAGATAAATGAATGGATGAATTTAGAGGCCAACGTCTCCATTCAATGGGTAGAGAAGGAAACTGACCTAGAAAATGTCCTGAGCAATTAACAAGCTGAAGGACGACTTCCTGGGGAACTTTTAAACCCATTAATCGCTGTTTATAGGTCATCAATATTGCTACATAATACAGGGATGTGCCCAGGATTTCCTGAGTGCCGGGTATACTGATCGCCATCCTTGGGGTGGGGTCTAAGGGGAGGGGGGTGTCTAGATTTTGAAGGTGCTCAGATGCCAAATGCTGGCACTTGTGTAGCCTTTTAAGCACATGTATACACAAGTACTAGTTTGCTAACAATTTACATTTTTAGTTTTTTTTTTAGTGAAATATATTACGTACCTGGTAAAAGTTATTAGTTTATTTGAAAGAGATTTTACAAGGGACCGATTGAGAGCTGTAAGTAATGTTTCTCGCATGCGTAACTGATGTATTATTAGTCTGTATAATTTTGGCATAGGCTAAGCCTAATTTATGTTGAATATCTTGTTAGGAATGTCAGGATATGAGATGAAAATAGTGCTAGGCGGGATTCACGATTTTTAGGGCAATGCTGGGCGGTAATTTTTAGTGCTGGGCGGGGCCGCCCAGTGCCGCCCAACGTGAGCACGTCACTGATAATATGCTAAAAGGTCTGAATAATGGTTACTCCTGTGGCAAGCTGATCAGTGTTAAGGTAGAATGGATAAAGGCCGTGTTATTAGAGGACGCAAGAAAACCTTGCACGTGTTAGGTCCTGGATTCGATTCCCGGCTGGCCAAGGTACAGAGTGGATTTTTCTTCTTGGTGATATCCACAGTTTTCCCCCATCTGAAATTGTTTTCCAAAAACTATACAAAATTTAAAATGAGCTAAAATTTTAAGTTGGATAGCCACTCGCTGTGAAGTGTAAGTAAATACGCCATTGGACTGCTACTGTCACATGCACATGTGGTTGCTAAGCAAAGTAAAATGCCTTCCTGGTGAATGTTATGATCATTAACTCTTAACTGCAATTTATAAGCATTTTACTCTCAAATGCTTGCAAAAATACTGTATTTCTTTTCTAAGATAGGGGAAGTTATTGTCTAGTTTAATCCTAAGAGAAGTGCTCTGGAAAATGTTTATCAAATAATTGCTTGCTCAAATAAGTTTGTCATACTGGGAAACAATTAAATTCCAGCTTTGTTGTAATATTTTGATATTGAATTATCTTTATCCATGGGTGTGTTCAAAGCATATCACTTTCACCAGGTTGCATAAGATTGGTGCATAGGGATATATGCCGAAATGTACTTAAGGGTTGAATATCAATGTTCTTAAAGGGAGCAAAGACTTGCGCACAAAGAAACGTCTGATGACGGTATAAATCTGACCTAGTTTCGAATGAGGTGTAACAGAAGTGTTAAACACCACCATCGATCTCAGAAAATACACACACAGCTTACTACCGGCAGTAATTAGACACTAGCGTACAGTCAATACATTCAGCTACAGTCAATACCCACAACACAGTGTACATAGCAGCGATGGACATTTCTGCAGGGAGTTGTAATGGAACTCCCTGATCTCAGGTCCAGATAAAAGATAACAAGGTATCTCGTTTCATTACTGTCTGCATTTTGTAGCGACAGGGAGAAAACTTCACTTGCTAGCAATGGAAAGTTAACTTTTTCAGACGGCGGCACCGCAATTAGGGCGAGTCTTCAATGCCTTTATTATAGTGCAATGATTTGCGATTTTTGGTTTTTCTGTTGTATAACAAACTAGTCTTTGCAATTTCAGTACAGTGTTTACTAAAATATCCCCACAAGAAAATTTACAAGTAAGGCAGAGTTCATTTTTACTGTTCACAACAAAGATATTTTTAGAAATTTCATGGTTCTTGAACAAGAATACATTAATACTCAGTCCCTAAGTACTAACTTGAAGCCAACAGTTTGTCAACAGGATGAAAGCAATATTAATTAGGACATTGTATGCAAGTTTTAGTGGAGAAGAACTTGGTACTTCTAAGGGGTCATCATTCAAACCAACATTGAATCGTTTTCAACTCTAACAAAGGATTAGTGATTTACAAGAAAAAAATGATTGCCACAGAATGAAGATATTACTGATTTTTGGTTATTGAATAGAATTTTTTGTAAACTTTGTCAATTTAATTTTACCATTTTTGGGGGGGGATAAATATTTTTTTTAATTTTTTTTTTATTCAATATACCTTTTAATTTTTTGTGTGTGTGTTTTCTTTTATTTGTTTTAATATTGTAAGTGTCATATTTAATAGTTTTAATAGTCATATTTAATATTCATATTTAACAGTTTTAATAGTCATATTTAATATTTTATAAGTCATATTTAGTAGTCATAATAATTTAATAGTCATATTTAATATTTTAATAGTCATATTTAAGTCTCTTAACATTTTATCCAAAACATATTTAGCCTAGTTATATCTGTTCTGTCTCCTGGCAGGTGTCAAACAGAACTCTCTCGACCTTCATTTCACCGGTGGGACCCGTCTACCCTTCAACACAGGTAACGAACAGTTGACCAAAATCCTTCAAGATTCCGTGGATTGTCAAGCTAGAGACGAAGAATGTCTTGATTCGTTGCACGCCTTCCTGGATCGGGTAGATTACGCCCAGCTCAAGACTGCTGACCATTACAGAGATCTGTGCACCAGTCTTACAGATAGAGCTTCCTCAAGGAGGGAAGAGGGACGGATATTTTATCTCTCCGTTCCGCCATTTGCGTATCCCGAGATCGTCGAACACATAAATCAAGGTGAGACACTGTGTGGTTTAGGTTTATTGTGTTTCATAGGGAATAGTTATCGCATCCAAATGCTATGCAAAGTGGGCAAATTGCTATACAAGTGCAAAAATGCTATGCAAAGTGGGCAGATTGCTATACGAGTGCGAAAATGCTACGCAAAGTGGGCAAATTGCTATACGAGTGCGAATATGCTACGCAAAGTGGGCAAATTGCTATACGAGTGCGAAAATGCTACGCAAAGTGGGCAGATAGCTATACGAGTGCGAAAATGCTACGCAAAGTGGGCAAATTGCTACATACGAGTGCGAATGTGCTACGCAAAGTGGGCAAATTGCTATACGAGTGCAAAAATGTACTTTATGTGGGATGTGGGACAAAGTTGAGGGCTTTCAAAACTGCTGTGCAAATGTGTGGAGAATAAATCTTTAATTGATCACATTATAGGTCTGATATATTAACATTATAGGTCTGATATATTGGAATATATTATAAAACAATGAATGTTACATAACTTTCTGTAACCTTAAGATTTAAATTTTCTGTTTTAAAACTAATAACTGGTCAACGTTCTGTTCATTTTAATGGAGTAGTAAAAGTGACTCTCTGTTAAGTTCCTTTCAAAATCCGGTCATTAATTCAGTCAATTGTCTTGTTATTTTGTCACAGTTTGCAGACCTCCAGACCCAAGAACATGGCTAAAGGTAGTCCTGGAGAAACCTTTCGGCAGTAGCTTAAACTCAGCACAAGAGTTGTCAGTCCAGCTCTCCAAGCATTTAAAAGAAGAAGAAATTTATAGAATTGATCATTACCTGGGGAAACCTGGTATGTATACATCTATCACCAAGTTGAAGATATCCTCAGTTTCATCCCTAGATTCTAATCTAGATTTCAAAAATTCAGATTATTTACTTCGCTCCTCGCTTACCTGTCTCCTCACAACCTTAGCACCTCATTCTACCGTGCCTATAAAGTCCTGGTAAAATAATAACACTGTGCGCCCTCTATGACCGAACCCCCCCTCGGTCACTCCTCACTACTCATTCTACCATTAAAAGTGTCTTCACGTGAATTTCTTGTGGATATATTTCCCTTGGATTTCGTCTTGGTTTTCTTTAGCGATCTTTGGAAGTTTCTTTCCTCGGATTCTTAGGAGTATTGCAGTCCTTTCCAGCCCGATAAGTATCCTTTTTTGTTGAAAGGGAGGGTTTTGGGGACTGTTTTTATTCCTAGTGCGTTCCGCCCTTAGGTTTTTTGCGGGGGTAGCAGTTCCGCGAACTGCCTAGGTTTCCCGCCAATTTCCCTTCCCCACGCTATAGGCGTGTCGTTGTATTTTCAGGTTCATAGCATGTCTACATTGTATTTCTATTCACGATTTCTTCTTCTATATTTCGCTCTCTCATGTTCTTTTTCAGCTTGTGTTGATTTTGTTGGGCCACTTCGTAGCGTTTTTCGTATTTTGCCGTTGCTAGGTTACGCTACGTACCTCTACTCACCGTTATGTACCCCCCGTTCTCTCCCGTTCTCTTGTTAGTTTGCATTTTTCCGTAAGCTTAAGAGTTAGTCTTTCCTTAATTCGAGCGTTTTAGTTTGTCTCGTAACCAGCTGAAGTTTTTTTAACGTTTCGATGTTTCGGCCAGGCAGAACCTGGGTCGAACACGATTTGTGTCCTAAGTGTAGAACCTACACCAGACGGGACCCATGCCTGGTCTGCATAAATTTTTCGCCAGCCCAGTGGCACTAGATAGACCAGTGGCTTACGAGTCTAAGAAGCAAGCTTTAGGGCAGGCTGGACTTGATTCCTTAGGCCATCGGTGCCCCAGAAAAAGATATAGGAGAGACAAGAGAGAGAGAGAGAGGAGGAGGGAGAAGTGGTGAGACAGGTGGAGGAAAGTGGCCAGGAGAGGGCCGAAGGAGAGGTGGAGAAGAGAGAGAAAGAGTACCCCTAACGGTCCCGGCGACGTCCGGTTGATTACGGCCAGAGGGAAGGGCAGGAGCAAGGCTCCCGCCAAGAAAAGACCTCTCGAGAAGAGGCACGGCTCGGCCGGGCTAGAGGCAACGTCTCAGTCCGGGTCGCAGCAAAGAGTACCCCTAACGGTCCCGGCGACGTCCGGTTGATTACGGCCAGAGGGAAGGGCAGGAGCAAGGCTCCCGCCAAGAAAAGACCTCTTGAGAAGAGGCACGGCTCGGCCGGGCTAGAGGCAACGTCTCAGTCCGGGTCGCAGCAAGAGAGACCCATGGAGCGCGGGCTACAGGCCACGGAGAGCTCGGGTCCGAGAGAGAGAGTACGACCGAGGGGTCGCTGAAACGGAGCCGGTCCCATAGCAGGCTCCGGGGAGCCCGGGTCCGGCGAGAAAAAAAAAAAAAAAAAAAAAAAAAAAAAAAAAAATCCCACCGGAAAGGACAGAATGTCCGGGTCGAGGAGTACCGGCGTGGTGGTACCCGGCGTGGTACGCACACAGAGACGGGCTCTGGGAGCCTGGGTCCGGCGAGGCCCCGGGCCCGGCGAGACCCCGGGTCCGGCGAGACTCGAAGGGAAGGCAGAACCGAGGTTTCACTCCAGATCCGAGACCGCCCCCGGAGCCGCGAACCAGAGCTATACAATCGACTGCTGGGTCCTCAGAGATTGGCTCCGGAGGGCCCGGGCCCGACGAGAACGGGGGCGCAGGGGCAGAAGCCTGGCCCACAGATCTCCAAACGGGATCCAAAACTGGTCCCGAAGTCGGGAGCCTACGAGAGTAACAACATTTACAACTGCGGCATTCACAATAACATTTACAACTACAACAACATTTACAACGAGATTAACAACTGCTAGGCCCCCAGAACGGGGTAGCAGGTGCAGAAGCCCGGCCCGCAGACCCCCTAACCGGAGCCGCGGCCGGTCCTGAGGCCGGGAACCGACGAGATTACCAATGCCGGGCCCCCAGAACGGGGTAGCAGGGGCAAGCGCCCAATCCGAAAAGAGAACCAGCCCCGAGCCAGGTTCCCACGGCAAAGGGAGAAATACTTATCCCCAGACACCGAACACAGACATCGGTGCCGAGGAGCGATCGCAACCCATGGCCAGCCCGGCCGCGACACCACGATCAATCCCAGACCAAAGAATGGAACCTGATTTGTTCCCCGGCAAGGACGACCTGGTTTGCAGAGCGTCGGGCAACCTGTCCGGCCTAGACGACGAGGTCGACCCCTAGATTTCGGGGTTACAGAGGACGGTTACTCCCGCGTCCCAGATTAGGGGGAGTGTCCCCCCCCCCCGGAACTAGCAGCTTGAGCGGCGACGACAGGTTCGAATCATTTGCGGAAAAACACCGCTACCACTACACATCCCAAATGTGTGTTTATTTATCGAGTACCTGCAGACAATCATGGGTCATATTCTCCTCGCTAATTATACTCCTCTCTAATCATAATTCATCGCCATTTGCCTAGGTTAAAATCTTACTTGTGTTTAAAAACACGGTCGTTTAAAACACTGGTGAACCCACTTCCAGAACATGTTAAAATGCGTAAGACTGAGGGGTTTCAAATCGGTTCTCATGACGTACAGTATTCCGTTTACCTTAAAACCTTGGCAAACTGCTAGGAAGATAACTTTCTCGAGACTTGGCAAAGTGCCAGGAAACATAACGCTCATAGATCCTTGGCAAACTGCCAGAAAAAAAAAAGAAAAAAAAAAAGAAGGTACAACGTGGCACATTTGTTAAGAGAGGAGGGGGGGCCAAGCAGCCACCTGGCTTGACACGTGTAAGCTCAACTTTTACTGCAACGAGCTATCGACTACGTGAGCGATCCTATGGAATAAGCCTTTCTTCCTATTTCTTTGGTGAATTACCAAGACAAACGCGTTAGTAAGTTGAAAAAGGGGTAGGATACAACCCCAGCAAGTTACAAGCGCTAACACGCTCCAAACATACAGCATGCGCTTCATGAACAATGTTCGATGTTCCGACATCTTAAGCAGAGTTGCATTTCGTAGCACCTGATGGCCTAGTCTTGACTAGCCTAGGCGCTAGGTGGTTTCAATAGGAAGCTGGAAACCTTTACTGCACTACGAAATGGACACATCTCGACAGGAAGAGATTTGAGAAGTAACGGGTACGTTATCATAACATTCAATACGTGTTTATTACGTTAAATGTGGTGTTGATGAAACGTTGACATAAGATGTCGATGAGATATTACGTTATATTAATGTTATATTAATGTGTTAACGGAATTTGTTTTGAAATAATAGCCCCTAAAGGGTTTCGGTAACATATTTCTTACACCTCTAATAACGCTATCATAGCAAAGACTAAACAATTAGCAAGCTTTGTGTTTGCTGAGTAACTCCCTGGACTCCGTTAAACAGCCAGGATTTATGAGGTGGAATTTCTACAAACCCACCCTACACATCCCCTGTTGGGAGTTTGTTCCTGGTGAGTAGGGCTGTAGCTTAGTTAGCTCAGTGGTTAAACCCGGTGCCTTCCAATCAAAAGGTCCCGGTTCAAGTCACCCCAAGATTAATGTATGTTGTCCAGTTACAGAGCTGTTGACAATTCATAGTCATGGACATTAAAATATGAATGTACGAGACTGACTCTGGTCAGCTTGCGGCTTTGATAAGCCAATGAGGCTTCTTCACAAGTTCCTACTTGCAGGATGATCTAAATTACATACACAAATACATACATATACTGTAGTTGTAAAAGCCACGTAGCAGCTGTAGCATTGATTAAGACTCTGATGAAGCAAACTATCCATTCAGTACTCAATTTTTGGAGAGCACTGTGGTCAAGCGGCGTAGGCAGTGTACTGGTGATCTAAGGCTTGCAGGTTTTAGTCCTGGCCAGATCATTCTGTTGTTTCCTTGGGCAAGGCACTCTATCTCCATTGCGTCTTTCCATCCAGGAGGGATTTCTCTCTGTTTAACAGGTTATTGTTGACCAGGGTAATATTGCTAGCGCCTCTGGCTTCGTTATCGATAGATAGGCCGGCGCAGTTCAACCCTCAATATTATTATTAATATTATTTTTCATGGAAAGAACCTCCATTAACCTCCCTACAGGGTACAGCTTAGGTCTACATCATCAAGGCATTACTTTTCTTCAGAGGTTTTCTGATTGCAACTGGCGGATAACTAAAGGGGTCATCAGCGGTACTGTGGTACTGCAAGCAGTGCTGCGAGTGCTGCTGTATTGCAGGCGCTAACAAGGTCATCATACAGGCCACTGTCCTTGACTTCTTTAGCAGCATATACAGAATAACCACTTTCCTGCACCACAGTGGCGTCAGCAGGGCAAAGGATCGGCACCAACACTCTATTTGCAAAGATAACCAGGTTTCATGTACTTCCGCCTCGCTCTCAGGACTCCAGGGCAGAGAGATTGTGCCGTCTGGCATGGGAGACCCTCACCACAGCTGAAAGCCAGAAAGGAGAGTGTGAGGACCGATGCTCTGCCCAGGGGACAACTCGACCCCGACGAGTAAACCCTTCGCAAGGAACATGCGGTAGGTTTTTCCACATGTTCGGCATACCTCTGATAGACCTGCGTACGACAAAGGGCAACAATGGGCTGCCCATCTTTTGTAACAGGCGGTCCCACCTGCAGCCTCCCACATAGCGCCAGGTCCCTGCCTTGAGACGGACCAGAGGTTTAAATTCTTCCCCCCCCCCCTTTGGCTGATCAGCCAGATACTGAGGAAGACTCGCAGCTCCAAGGGTAAACTCATCCTAGTGGCTCCCTCCGGACCCCGGGTCCCAGGCCGCAGGTCCCACACGCAGGCCCCAGACGGGGACGTCTGGTTTTCCAGACGGCTCCACGCTGGGCATTAGCCCAGACATTGACCAGCTCACCAAAGGCATGGCTAATCGCCGTCCACGAGTCAGACAGTTAGCCCCCTCTGCGGGGCTCTCGGCAGTGCTGCATGCCCTGGCAGGGCCACTGTACGAATCAACGGGGAACGCTTCCCTGGCTGCTCTTACAAAGAAACCACTCTTCGTCATTGCGGTAGCGTCAGCGTGAAGGAGTTACCTCCAAGCCCTAACAACCAAACAGAACCACATCAGATTCGAGGGCCATGGGGCGAGGACGGTTCCAGACCCGTCCCTTATTGCCAAGAACCGGGCCTTGACTTTCTTGCCCGGGGACATTTTCTTTCAGGAAATCAAAACCCTTTCATCAGTGGCTGAGGACAAGCGATGGTGCCCAGTCAGGGCACTGAAGTGGTACTTAAACAGGACAGAGAAGTTGAGACAAACAACCTCCCTTTTCATCCTGCCACGACCACCTTAAACAGCAGCCGCCAAGGATACCCTATCCCGATGGCTAGTAGAGATGATCTGCCCGTTCACGATGGGGGGATACCCGGCCAAGAGATCGCAACATCAGTGGGGCCTCGGCTTCCACAGCTCTCTCTGCCGGTATCCCGATACAGGACATCCTCAAGGTGGCAGTGTGGAAAACACCACTACGTTCGCCGCCTGTTACTTACCTGACACTCTACACGCCGAGGCAGCTTTTGGTAGCGCGGTGATGCGAGGTCCGGTTGGTACTTGGTCCCACCCCTCGGGCCTCCCACCATCGGGCAGTGCCACTCGGTGCTAAGGTTGTGAGGAGACAGGTAAGCGAGGAGCGAAGTAAATATTCCAAAACTTACTGGTTTGGATATTTACGAGTGACGAGCTTACCTGTCTCCATTCCCGCCTCCCTCCCCCGAGGGGGTGGGACACAGCCGGACGGGGGAGCAGTCGTTCGACTAGGCTCACGACTCCAAGCACAACACCAGATAGACAGAGCCAACAACTACTAAGAGTCACCGGCCAGGTCTATCGGTGAGGGTAACTTTGCACCCTGTATTTTTCATAGGCGTACTCACCTAAGTTGTCTTAGGGTTAGCAAGTGTTGGGCCTTTACAGGATGAGGCTCCTTGTTAGGAAAAAGGGGTAGTTTCGCCTGCAGGGCTCAGGAGAGTGTCCCCCCCCCTTACCCGCTGCGGCGGGGAGGATTACACTCTCCCTGCTAGGAAGGCATCAGTGCCTTTTGTTAAGGGCTCACCTTTGAGAAGTTTAGTCGACAGGAGTCCTTGGGGGTGGCCAGAGGATTCTGGCCACCCCTATTTCGGTGACCGTGAGGCCACTTTTAAGGAGTGGTCTCATGAGTAGTGAGGAGTGACCGAGGGGGGGTTCGGTCATAGAGGGCGCACAGTGTTATTATTTTACCAGGACTTTATAGGCACGGTAGAATGAGGTGCTAAGGTTGTGAGGAGACAGGTAAGCTCGTCACTCGTAAATATCCAAACCAGTAAGTTTTGGAATATCTAGTACCAAGTTAGTACCTACACCTAGTACCTAGTATACCAAGTTGAAGATATCCTCAGCTTCGTCCGTAGATTCAAATCTAGATTTCAAAACTTTAGATTTTAAGTCAGTTAATTTTCACCTGGTTTTATTATGCATCACATGGAGTGAGAAGGTGAATGTTATATGCATAAGTTCCTTTTAATGGTTTAAATGCTGAGTTTTCTGGCTTCCACTTACTTACAAAGCTGGCGGGGGAGGGGGTGAAGTTAAAGGAATAGCAGTAGATGCGTTTTGTATTGATAGACAATCAGAAGATATGTTTTGAGTTTTAATTGAAAACAAAACTGGAATAAGACTTTTCAATGCTGCCCTTTCTCCATTTGAATAAGATTTTAAGGGGAGTGGGATTGTAGTGTGAGGTCAAAATTTTCCTAATTAATATTGGAAAAATGTGAAAGAGGGTTGGAAGGGGGGTGGGAGGGTAAGGTGGTTGGGTTTGTATTAGATAGACCTAATTGTTTTCATTTTATAGCTAGCGACCTTCCAATCAATTGAAACCATATTATTTTGAATCAATCATATATTGTATCATTTTTTAGGAGTGAGGACAATTTTACCCTTCCGTCATTCTAACCGAGATGTCTTAGATCCCTTGTGGAACCACAAGTACATAGATTACATAGAGATTGCTATGAAAGAGACCTTAGATGTGAAAGGTTTGTAGTATATCTCATTGTAAGAAACCTTAGATGTGAAAGGTTCTTATTATTTCTCATTGTAAGAAACCTTAGATGTGAAAGGTTTGTTTTATACCTCATTGAAAGAAACCTTAGATGTTAAAGGTTTGTATTATATCTCATTGTAAGAAACCTTAGATGTTAAAGGTTTGTATTGTATCTCATTGTAAAAACCTTATTTGTGAAAGATTTATATTATATTTCAATTAAAGAAGCCTTAGATGTGAATGGTTTGTTTTATACCTCATTGAAAGAGACCTTAGATGTGAAAGGTTTCTATTGTATATCATTGTAAAAACCTTATTTTTGAAAGATTTTTATTATATTTCAATGAAAGAAACCTTAGATGTGAATGGTTTATATTAAATATTTCAATGAAAAAAACCTTAGATGTGTATGGTTTGTTTCATACCTCATTGAAGGAGATCTTAGATATAAAAGGTTTGTATTACAACTCATTGTTCAAGAGACGTTGATGTGGATGTTGAGATATGGAAGGTTTCTATTATTTCTCATTAAAAGAGACCTTAAATGTGAAAGGTTTGCATTTTTTCTCTTTGAAAAAGACCTTAGACATTAAAGGTTTGTACAACATCCCTCAAGTATAAGTAATGATATGAAGTAACTATACATTAAATAATTTAGTGAGGGGTGTGCGAAATACATTAGAGCTCAGTGACGGAAAGCTTAGAAATGAAATGTTTGTATTATCTTCTTTAAGTATAAGTAATGTTTATCAAAGGATTTTTACTTCAATTACTTATGAAGATTTGTAACAGTGATTTCCATTAAGGTAACCATAAATTTCAGCAGTTCCAATTTTACTTGCTAGGAAATTTGAAAGAGGAAACTAAAATAATGGTCAAATTTGTCTAATTTGGGTGTATATATACCAAGAATCGATCTTGTTTTCCATTGTTGCAGGCCGTCTAAGCTTCTACGATAAGTACGGTGTGATCCGAGATGTCATGCAGAACCACCTGACAGAGATTCTAGGCCTGGTTGCCATGGAGATTCCAAATGATTTGAACCCTGCATCGGTACAGAAGAGCAAAGTTGATCTGTTTAAGGATGTACTTCCAGTGACATCATCGCAAAGTGTGATTGGTCAGTATGAAAATTATGCAAGAGAATGGATGGAAGAGACCAATCAGAATCCAGGAAATGTGACCTTCACCCCGACATTCGCTGCGAGTATTCTATTCATCAACAATCAAAGGTGGAGGGGAGTGCCTTTCGTTCTCATGTCCGGCAAAAAGTTGCTGGAAAAGTTGAGCTACGTCAAAGTCGTCTTTAAGAACCAAGCTGTTTGTCCGACAAGCGTGAGTTGGAGGAAAGATTCCAATTGTGAAGCGAAACAAATCGTGTTTGTTTTGAGCCAATCCGGTTCGAAGTATCCTCACATCTTACTCTCAAAGAGTTTTCCTAAACCAGTTCTACCCAGGGGAATTCGGGAAGATAAAACATTCCCGATGGAAGAGTTCCAAGTTTTTAATCGACCTCTCTCAGATTATCTCGTGTACACTGCCACAAGCGAAGATGCTTACACGTCTTTGATTAAAGATTGTTTCCACGGCGATAGGTCGAATTTTGTGGATACGGAACGTCTGATGGCGTCGTGGGTCATCTGGGACAATGCCCTGAAGGGATTGCAGAAGGTCATGCCGAGGATTTATTCACCTTTACAGTCGCAAACCGGCTGGTTAAACTTTGAAGTCAAAGGTCAAACGTTGCAATACACCGTGCAGGAAACGCACACGGACGATTACTTCCAGTCCTCTCTAGCGTCCAGCTACGAGGCAGATTCCAGCTACTTCAGGAATCAACCGTTATATCACGGAAACGCGGAGACGACCATCGAAGACCTCGCCAAGTCGATCTTCGAAGTTGCCGTAAGTACAGTCGAAAGTAAGGGCAAATTCCACATTGCGTTCCCCGGAGGGAATTCGCCCAAGACGCTGTTTTCGCTACTCGCCTCACGTTACAGGGTCTCGTTCCCCTGGGAGAACACCCACATCTGGATGGTAGACGAACGTTGCGTACCTCGGGCGGATCCCCGATCGAATTTCAACAGCCTGCAGGAGTTGCTGCTTCGACATATCGCCATTCCACATTTCAACGTCCATCCCATGCCGACGGAACTCATTAACGGTCTGTGCATCCCGGAGGACAAGGGACCTCAAACCTACGCAGCCGAGATGTCTCGTCACCTGGAGAGAGAGAGGCTGGACTTTGTGGTCCTCGGGGTCGGCATGGATGGACACACGGCGTCCCTATTTCCAAAGAGCGCCGCATTGAACGAGACATTCCATCGGGTGATAGTCACGCCGGACGGTCCTGCGTATAACGTCAGGTATCGGATGTCCATGACCTATTATACGATCAACAATGCCAAAAATATCGCAATCATAATCCTAGGGTCGGAAAAGAAGGACCTCGTGAAACAGCTGAGTAATACAGATGAATTAAGTTATAACAAGTATCCCGTACTGGGTGTGAAACCAGTTAATGGCACCCTGGAGTGGTACATCGAAGATGAAGCTCTGGGTACGACATAAACCGGTTTAGACCGACAGGTTTTATCGGAACCGCAGACTTCCCAGTGTTTTGGATCCATACAGTATTGATATCCCAAAGGGACAATGCCAAAAATATTGCATTAATCATAGTCCTTGGATCGGACCGTTTGAGACCGTCTGGGTTGATCGGAACCGCAGACTTGATGTATTACATCTATACAGATACAAATAATGAATCTGCTATACCATGGCAGAATATTGATCCTCAAAAAATCATGGTACAATTTGCAGAGCAGATTACAACATGAACCGGTTTAGACCATCAGGTTTTATCGGAACCGCAGACTTGTTGTTTGACATCTATACATATACAAATAATGTATATACCTGCTATACCATGGCAGAATATTGATCCTCAAAATGTCTAGGTCATGGTACAATTTGCAGGCCTGATAGAAATGGGGGAGGGAGGGATAAAAAAACCTGAAACTGGGATCCGTTATGGGGCCTGGGGTCAATAATGGTGGCCTGGGTGATGAAGGGGCCCAAGGTATTGGCAAGGACCACCAGGTCTGGGCTTGTACCCAACAGAAAATGTACTGTATTCTTGTGCTCATGAAAATATCATGAAGTTATGAAAACTTCAACAACAGGGTCATGTTTCACAGTTGTCCCATCTTGTAGTTAGTGTTATTATTTTCAGAATTCTATAATTGGAACAAATTTCTTGAACCTCAAAACTGCCCAATTATATTAATGTATTCCCTGCCGGAGCTGATGATACATGAATTGCCATTTGCAGCTGTTTAAACTTTTATTTATTCACTCAAAATCATATTATGACATGATCAGTAATGTTTATACACAGGAAAACTGGTAAATATTGGAATCGAGTGACCATAAAGAAGTGTCCATTCATATCAAATGTTTCATACTTGAGAAATACTTGAAACAGGTCAATCAACAAAAATGTATTGAAGTATTTGACCAACTAGTAGTAGAATTAGTTGCACACTGTCACAGATGTTTATCTGGACTGTTTGATTAGCATGATGTACAGTTTACAACTCATCAATAGAAATTGTTAAATAACTGCTTTAAAATGATATAACTTTCTGGTTTACAATTTTGATGTAAATGTGACTGAAACTTGTAACATTCAATATATTGCATGAATTTATTTATGATGGGAATTTTTTAATTTAGTCCAAGAAACCAAAATAGTTGCATTTTCAGCTAAATGTTGCCTTGTTCTAACTTCTGTGCCTTTTTCTGAAGATGTTTTTCTTTCCAATTACAAGCTTTAATTTGGATAGTGGACCATCACAAATGATTAAAATATATCAGAACAAACGGTGATATACTATACATGATCAAAACCTTATGCCAGAATGTATGCAAGTATATGTATGCTAATGTACAGTAAAATTTAATGAAATTTTCAAAAATAATTGTAATATTATTCAATTGACAATTTTTCTTTTTTTTTTAATGGGGAGAACGGGGGTTGGGTTAAAACTATGACAGATAAATTATTATCTTTATATATATTTTTTTTATAGTTTTATATTTAATTTAGGTGATTTTAATATACTGGTGTTGTTGTTGATGTATAGAAGAGTACACATGTTGTGGTTGGGAGCCATATGAATTTTTTCCTCCCCATCCTTTTCCTACCCTTCAGCTATGGAAGACCAAAGAACTAGTTCCCGCTCCCCCAATATTTTTTCTGCCCCGTCCCCTTCCCAAAGAAATAATGTCAGGAAAGTTGTTTTCATTTTGTTTATAGAAAAGAGTATTCTAGTTATTGTGCCATGCACCCCTTCCTCACCTCCTTACCCTGTTTACTTGTCAAAATTGTTTAGTAGTAGTAGTAGTAAGTTGAGTCTCGTCTATCCGACTTGCTCAGTGATTAACCTCCGCCACGTATCTCGATCTTGTGCAAGGTTTATTGCTTCCTCGAAATTGTTAATCTAATGTTCCTCTGAAAAGTGTCAATTTTGCGATCAAGATCTTTCGTTGTGCCCCACAGTTCGCAATTGTACAAAAATTCTCTTTAAAAAGCCTCGAAAATCGTAAGCTTAATGTTATTAATGTCAAAATTGTTTATACTGTGTAATATGCATGTATATTATATATTATAGCCTTTAAAATGCTGAATTTATCACTTGTATCCTGTATTATTACTCTGTAATCTTACTATTAAAATAATTCATGATTTTTTTGTTGCCTAGCAACAATTATGTCTGTAATAATGCCATGAGGTCATATATGAATAATTGCTCAATATTATGTGCTGTATCACTGTAACCTTTGATGATGAATATATATATATATATATATATATTTATACAGAAAGTCATATCAGCACTTTGGCCTTAAAGGAGCCTTCCTCACTGTTAACTTTTGATAAAATGAATGTACAGAATATCAATGTCACAGCCGGCAGTTGTACACGTTCTCCTTTAAGTTCATAAAAAAGTGCCTTTGAATGGCCAAATTTCTTTCTCTCGCAAATCTTGTCTTTTGAGTTTTGATCATTGAGTTTTGAATCGTCGAATTTATTTATGTGGATTGATCGATCGACGAATTAAATGAAATGATTAATCGATCAGTCATATCGATAGAGTGAAGGTCTACTGATTGATTGGTTAATTGATTTATCAATTGATTGATCAACAGATCCATCGATTATGGCAAAAAGGGATAAACAAGGGATATTTCGGTGACTTTGTGACACCTATGTGAAAGGGCTAAATATTCCACACTGAAATGACGAGAACTAAACAAACATATCCAAATGTACCATATTTCAAAAATCATATTTCAAGGTCCAAATCAAAAGCAACCGGGTAAAGTCAGTTGATAATGGTTACATTTCAGTCAACCATTTCTTGATGTACAGGCAAAGATATTGAAATGGGGTTTGCAGCTAACAGTGTAGAATATTTTCACTTCCATATAAATATGACATTATATGCCTATTCCTGGACATTGCTATAGACATAGTTGAACCTTGATTTGTGCTTTCCCTAATGGGTTTCAATGCAATGTATGCTTGTCTTTATAGCTTAGGGTAATTTTATTATGTCGCCAAAGATATCTTTTTATTAATGCAATGATGATAAAGGAGAACAAGAGTTTATTATTATGCCTTTTAAAGCTTTTATGCAAATTAAATTATATCGTCTTAATTATGCTGTTATGTGCATGAAGCAGAGATAAGAGTATCATACAGTTATTATAATTCTTAGTGAAATATTATACAAGTTTAAAGTACAAAAAGAATGTAAGTTTTCTTCTTCTTCTTACTTTTTCAATGTCTTTCGGTTATGACTGGAATCTGTATTTTCTTTGAGGTAAAAGCAAAACATTGTTCTTACCTTTTTTTTTCTTTTTTTTCCCCCTTTTTTCCCCTTCCCCCCCCCCCTTTTTCCCCTTTTTTTGGGGGGATGGCGATACGTACCATGAACAAAGTTCTAAATGTCTAATAAAATCATTTTCTTTATTTCAAGATTAGATATTAAAGCATAAACTATATGACAGGGAAAGAAAGTGCCTGCCATTTTATTTTGTTCAATTTGTGACGTCACATAAATTATGTGACATTTGTGATGTCACAATGCAGTCAGAAAGTGAAAAATTGCCTCTGCCTGTCATTCCTGTATTCACATTTTCAAGATGAATGTAATGTAAGAATTATTTGGTTATTGAAAGGTGTGTCAATGTTTATAGCTAAAGCAAGAATTTATTTAAATAATTTAGAATCAATACTTTACTCACACAATTTCTTGGCATGATTGAAAGTAAAGAATATAAAACTTAATAGATATAAGTACTAAAATTCAAGTACTTTTGTGAAGGAATATGAAAACCAGGAATGTTTTTGTAAATTTTGGGGGGTTTTGTTTATCATGTCTTTGCATATAATGATGTCAGTTAGAATGATATATACTGACTTGTTGGATGAAAATTGATTTTGTAATGAATTTGATGTAAAATTCCACATTGAAATAAAGGCTTATCAAATTATCTCCTGTTGATATGTTTGAATTTTGTCTCGAAAATTGGAGTATTCAGTCATTATTTATCAAGTAGGGACGAATGATGCTGAAATAGATTGCCGGATGTAAGAAGGTGCACTTCCGGGGAGAGGGGATGCTTTTATTTCCACCTTCCGGTGTTTTATTATTGGACTCGTTCTAGTTAACGCATAACGGCAGCTTCCACAAAGATTGAATAAATATTATTGTGAGCAATGGCGTTCCATGTCATCTAAGGCAGTGGGCTGTCTCGGACTATGTTTACTCCGTACCTATTCTCGTTCCTGCTGCTTCTGTATTACTAGTACTACCCAACATCAATGCCACCATCTAAGTTTTGTGTATTCCTATTAGTGTGTAAGAAATCATGGTACTAATTTAGAATCCATACCACCCGATATCCGACAGGCTAAAAGAGGGCGCTCTTTTTGATGGGGTGAGCGTTGTTAAATGGGGCTTGGATGTTTTTGGGGGACTAAAAGAGTTTGGCGGTTTTCATGAAAATAGTACAGTCGCTTCAGCGCTTATGTTCCTTCATTGTACCCATTTCACATCCCCCAACACCTTCAACCGTAAGTTTCTCTATTCTTTCTGTCTTCCTCACTAGTTGGCTCGGATGAGACCTACCTATCTGTGAAGAGAAGAGAAGAGAGGAGAAAACATGATTAATAACATGAGTAACACATAGCAGTAATCGAACCCGGGATGTTAGGATGCGAATTAATAATAGCGCATACTCCTAACCGATCAGGCTGTGAGCCGGGGAAAAAGAATCACTCTAGCCCCTTGGTTTTCAACCTTTTTTCGATCACGAGCCCAATTCGTCTTCCGAGCCATCCTCGCGAGCCCATACCCTACCCTGCAAAGTTATCAACTTCATAAAATCAATTTCACAGCGTTTATTAGTGTATTCTTGACACAAGTGACCCGGGGACTCAATCAGAGCTATGTATGTTCCTCCGTGATCAGATGACAGGTACTGCCCAATTAGAGCCTATCTCAAAGATTTCTTGCAACCCTCAATGGTACACTGGTTTCATGAGAAATGTGTGACCGTTATCACTATCAGAATAATGCAGAAAAATGGAGATGAACAATGTAATAAAAAAGCAGCAAAACCGTTTGACGTGTGCATATGAGGCCCAGTAGTATTAAAGGAGATATATTTCGAATCGGTGAGGTAATTTCTATTTATTGAAAACAAATTAACAAATAAAGAGAACGTAATAATACTTTGTGTATTGACAATAGAACGGGAGAACTGATAGAATACTTGCTGCGTGCACTGGGAAGCGCTGGGTTCGATTGAGCAAGGCTTCCACACATCATAACCTTGGTAAATACGTAATTACGTAGTGTGCAGTGGTTGGTGGGAGTCACCGAATTCTCTTATACTAGTCTTATAGGGTTAGGGTTGAGTAAATTTTAACCGTTGTACAAGGTTTCATCGAAGAGGCTTCCTAAGAAACATCATCATGTGCCTTCGCCACCAGCCCCCAAAAATGCCACAATTTTTAATCATTACTGGGGCAATGCTCGCGAGCCCACAAAATCGGCTTCGCGGGCCCAAATGGGCCCGCGAGCCCAAGGTTGAAAACCACGGCTCTAGCCGGATGAGGATTTGAAGTTTGAAAGAAAAATTGAAACCTAACTTTTCCTTTATTACCATATTTTAATATTCATTACCATAGAACAAAAGCAAAATAATGAATATGCAATATGTTCATGAATATATAATGAATATGTAATAATAATATGAATATTTAACACAATTAAGAGCAAAGAATGAATATGTATTTAATTACGATCAATAAACTTTTTCATTGACAACGAATTCCATTGAAACGTCTTCTTTTGTGATGACTTAAGCAGGTGTTTATACTCCACTAATCCTATCTTGCAGCAGCTCTGTTCAAAGACACACCTTAACGTTAAAGTTCTAACCACGTTCCTAACAAATATAATGGCAGAATTAGTTCCATCCACCTCTTGGAATCCCAGTTATAGTCGTTCACAAGCAATTACAAACAAGCCAATGACATACGACAGGCTCCATGAAGATGTCTTTAAAGACAAGCTGACGACCCTAACTTGGTTGATGTCCAAGAGAGTAATCATGAAAGACCCTGAATGCTCCACCTGTGGTGGAAAATGAAGTTGGAAGCCATCTCTGGGCAAAAGGCAACGAGTGACGGCTACAGGTACTAACAATTTCTCTTCATACGTTCTCTTCTTACTATCTCTCTCCCACATCGATGTAACCACTCCCTAAATCCACCTCCCGTTCTTCTAACTCCTAACCCTATTCCCTACCCCTTACCCCTAACCCTAACTGTGAACCCTAACCCTATCCACCCCCCCCCCCCTCCAGACATTCTTCGTAACCTCTATTTAATAATATCTCTCTTCACATACATAGATGGAGATGTCGTTCGAGCAAGCCACTGGTTCACCAATGCACCATGTCCATGCGGAAAAACCAGGCCTGGTTTGAGAAGTCCAACCTGACCATCAAAGAGCTCCTCCAATTCACCTACTGGTGGAGTCGGAAAGTACCACAGAATTTCCTGGAGCACGAGCTGGGGCTTTCTTCTGCCACCTGTGTGGACTGGGCTTATTTTGCCTTAGAAGTTTGCGAAGAAGTCATTCTTAACACCAGTTCACAGATAGGTGGCAGCGGCATCCATGTCGAAATCGACGAAAGCAAGTTTGGCAAGCGAAAATATAATTGCGGGAGAATCCAATACGGACTGTGGGTTTTTGGAGGCAGAGAGGTGGAAGACAGGGGCAAAATGTTTATGGTGCCAGTGGAGAAAAGAGATGAGAATACCTTTCTTACACTCATCAAAAAGTGGATTAGGCCCGGTTCTATCATCCACAGCGACTGCTGGAAGGCCTATGATTGCCTGAGTAAAGAGGGGTATACTCATCTCAAGGTCAATCATTCTGTGGAATTCGTAAACGCGGAAACAGGAGCGTGTACGAACCACATAGAGAATGAGTGGCTGCACGCCAAAAAAAGCTTACCTGCATATGGATCAAAACATGCCCATATGAATGGCTACTTGGCCGAGCATCTGTGGCGTTCGCAGGTAAAGCATAAAGGTCTGGACCATTTCATTCAGTTCCTGTATTCCGTTTCTTCTGTGTACAACAGCACGTGGCACAGTCCATCCGTTTAGGAACCCATTAATTCCGTTGTATTTTATCGCATGTCAATATTTATTTCTATTTATTTGTATTCCCGTCTTAATTTGTTATATGTTATATGTTAAATAATAAATAAAGTAGATTCAGAATGTTATTCTCTGACTCATTGTATTCCTTTTAACTCTACCCCTTTAATAATAAAATAACTAAAGACTGTCATTTGAAACTCTACCCCCTCTACCCCTTAAATAATAACTCTACCCCTTTACTTCATTCAAGCGAATCCTTCCCGCGACGTTACCCCTTTAATAAGAACTCTACCCTTTTAATAATAGCTCTACCCCTTTAATAATAACGCTACCCCTTTAATAATAACTCTACCCCTTTAATAGTAACATTACCCCTTTAATAAGAACTCTACCCCTTTAATAATAACTCTACCCCTTTAATAATAACGCTACCCCTTTAATAAGAACTCTACCCATTTAATCCATTCAAGCGAATCATTCACGCGACGCATATGGCTATGGCAAGCCATGTGGGACAAACACTGCATAATATATCCGCGTATTAATTGGAATTTATACGCGTATTAATTGGAATATATACGCGTATATATTATTAGCCAATCATATGGCTTAAATATATCCGCGTATTAATTCTAATATATATACACGTATTAATTCGAATATATACACGTATTAATTCGAATATATACACGTATTAATTCGAGTATATACACGTATTAATTCGAATATATACATGTATTAAATAAAATACATATGGGGATTAAATCGGCCAATATATGCACGGATTAATTAGAATATGCATGAAAAAACATTTCCGCTCTTGCTGTGTACATATACCAACGATAAATGTTTTGGCGGGCTCGCGAGATCGCTTCAAAAAGCGAAACTTTACACATGCAGGCTACAACACGTGTATATTTGAATTAATACGCGTATATATTCGAATTGATACGCGGATATATTATGCGGTGTTTGTCCCACATGGCTTGCCATATATGGCAAGCCATGTGGGGCAAACACCGCATAATATATCCGCGTATTAATTGAAATATATACGTGTATTAATTGTACATGTGTAAAGTTTCGCTTTTTGAAGCGATCTCGCAAACCTACCAAAACATTTATCGTTGGTATATGTACACAGCAAGAGTATGGCAAGCCATGTGGGAAATATATTGGATTTAATCTCCATATGTATTTTATTTAATACGTGTATATTTTCGAATTAATACGTGTATATATTCGAATTAATACGTGTATATATTCAAATTAATACGCGGATATATTTAATCCATATGATTGGCTCATAATATATACGCGTATATATTCCAATTAATACGCGTATAAATTCCAATTAATACGCGGATATATTATGCAGTGTTTGTCCCATATGGCTTGCCATAGACGCACCTATTCAATGCGAGCACCGGATTATACAGTTGTTTATTATTCTGCCGATTCGAAGTAAGCTATCACATTCATATGGTACGGATTCTACAGTCAGGCCGAAATCATTGTATCTAGTTTATTAAATTAAATCGCTTGCCTTCAATGTTCTTGGTCTGAAATCATGATTCCTGCCGCAATCACAAAGTCGTAGCGGAACCCATACCCATAGTAATTAACACGGAATGGTTTCGTAAACCACAACATCGTAGATTAAAGCCTAGGTTTGTTGACATCCCTGTCTTCAGTGGTTTATTTTGATTTATAATATAGCTTAAGTGTATCCCCACGAGAGAGGTATACGGGAACTTCACATGTCCCCAAAATTTGCGTAATGTGTTTATAGGCTAGGCCTAGATATGTAACTTCTGTTTCTGTAGGATACTCGTTAAAAAACCCCTCTCGGGTATCACAACGGGCTATACTACTGCTAGTCTGTAGGCTTAGTTTAGTTTATATGTCCATTAGTCAAATTGTAACCACTTTTTCAATCTACAAAACCGTAACGAAGCAGCCGTAAGCATAACTGGAACTAAGAAACGTAAGTTTGTGTTTGAGAAATCTCCATGTATTTTTCACCCATTTGGCGGAATTATACAGTGAACTTCAACGTATGTGTGAACTGTGAAGGTCAATACATTTTTCCTTCCTGTTCAACTTGATTAAACAGCCAAGTGCAGCTTACATAAATACATACTGTAATATTACTTGGGCTAACATGGATAAAACAACAGCATACATACATTGAATAGCGTATTGTAATACAAGTAACTACTTAAAAGTTAAATACAATTTCTGAACCTACAATCTGTCACCTGTGATTATTCATTCTGGTTGAAGTTATATAAAGTAGTCACTTCTTGGTCTTTGGGCTAAGATCATGCGTAGAATTGGTTCACTTTTAACGGACTTGTGATACACACCTGACAGGCATCACTCAGTCACAGTATCAATGCAAGAGGACTAGGGGTTGAGAGCGCATAGTTATTTTGTTTTTTGTGCTCAAGTTCTTTCGTGGGTGACTTTTCTTAAAAGGTACCTAAGTAGTTTTTTTCTAACCTACCATACAGTATAACACATTTGTTGATTTAATATTTACCCATCTAATACTAACAGGGTGAGTCTAGAAAGTGTCTGCTGCAAATGTAAAGATGGACAAAAGGAGGAAGATTGCAGTTAATTCATCATCGGTAAGAAATGCTTCATAAAGAAACAAGTTTTGTCTCAAATGTTATTTATTATTAATCTGGCATAATTATTTTGACCAATAATTCTCAGAAATTCACTCTACAGTGTAGCATGATGGCAAATGTTGAAAATTATTATCATGTGCAGTTTTGTTAATTTAAGAAATTAATGTAAACAACTATTTTTTAATCATAGACTCCAAGCAGTTTACAGCATACTATGCCAGTGCAGTAGAATGATCATAAATATAATAATACCACTTAATGAATATTCCTTTCAATAGTTGGTGTGTTTAACTGATCATTTTCATTTCACATATTAACTTGCACTATGGCAATGGTATATTGTCTTTTTGGTGTTTTTAATATTTATTTTTTTATTGCACACATAGCTTCCATTAATTTCTTCTTCCTTACAGAAGCATTAAGGTTTAGTTTCAAAGTTTTCAACTGGTGAGGAAACATTAATACCATTCATATCGTCTGACATTGAATGTACATTAATGTGAATTAAATTTTCCCTCATTCAGCTGGTGGGATTAAAAGCTGAGCTTCTTCGGAAACAAGAAGAATTTAAGAAGGAGAAACTTGGGAGAGCATCCTCTTCTATTAAACCATCTTTGTCTTCAAAAGTAAGTCAGACCTGTTTGTGTATCTGTCTGTTTGTTCTCACTCTGAAAGAGGAATTTCTTTTGTCCACATTTCGTAAGTTCTAAGACGACATTACAATGTCATTAGAGTTACCTAGACAAGTTAATGTTAATGTTGTTAATCTCATTAAGAAGTTGATTATGTCTTGTATAGTTGGTAATCATTAAGCTCTTGTTGGTTATTGCCCCAGAGTGTATTAAAATTTATAAAAATCCTTGTAATTGTTAGGTGTATTAACTTTTATTTTTGTATGAAATTTTCTATTCCCTGCTCTCCCCCCCCCCCCCCATTTTAGCCTTCATTTTCTTTTGTTCATTTTAGTTTTTGGTGGAGGGCAAAGGTCATTTGGGGTCACCAGGGGTCAAATTGTGAAAACCTTGTAATCACGATATCTCAATACTGGAAGCTTATGCCCACCTCTCATTTAGTGTGTACAAGTACCACATTGAGGTAAAGAAGCCTATTGTGTTTGGTCAAAGGTCATTTGTAGCCACCAGATGTCAAATCGTGAAACCCTTGTAAACATGCACACCCTCACTATACATTATGTCAGATTCATGAAGAAATATGTTCATGTTACATCATTGAAACCACAATGCATTTTTGCATTCTGGATAGACTTCATTTTCTTTTTTACACTTTGACATATGATGTACTTAATATTTCTAATGGACAAATTTGAAATCAAATCAGATCAAGTTTCCACTTTCATATTTCATTCAGACAATATTGATTTTGTTTAATAAAACCCCTGTGTATTTAAAATCATTTTTCATTTCAATAATTTTTATTTTTATGCTTATTTTGATGAAGCCTGGGTCCATCTGGAGTAAAAAGAAGAAACAAGCTAAAGGTCACGTCAAGAAAGACGTAGAAGAATTACAGAAAGAGAGAGATGAACTGGACAAATCCCGATCAATGCTGGAAGCAAAGGCCAAGCTCTACGAGCAGATGACCTCGGGAAACTCTATACCAGGTATAATATAATGAACCTCCTTACATTCAGTGTACCAAAATGCTCCCCCCCAAAAAAAATGCCCCGCCCCCACCCCGTCAGATAAACCATGCACATATGCACCATTGTTCCAACTGCATCTATTCTTGTTGTGCTGATTGCCTAGCAGTGATAGTAAAATTTTAAAAAATTGTTTGTGTGTCAAAAGAGGTCATTTGATAAGCAAGGTAGGGTATTTATAATGCCTTTGATACGACATTGAACAGCTCAAAGTTATAACACTGATCCAATAACCAAATGTTTTATATTGGTCATGCCTTTGGTTAGTTTTGTATGTAGATGCCCTCAAGGAATGCTATCTACGGTAGGCTCACTTGCACTATAAACTTGCACTATAAACTTGCACTATAAACACTATAAAGTCCCTTTCATAACACATTGAATAATATGCACAGTTAGAACATTCATCCAGTAACCAAATATTTTATATTGGTTATGAAAAAACCTGAAGTTGCAGAATATTTGTTTTCTTGTTTTTAGCAGAAATTTTTCACTGTTATACCAACCAAAATTATAAATTTAAATATATTCTAATGAGCGACCTTGAGATGACAAGTCCTGTGGTTGATCCATATATAATCATTTCTTATGCAAATAGGGGTTATGCAAATAGGGGTTATGCAAATGCTGTGACTTCTGATTGACCACCCTAGCATAGAAATGCTATATAGGGATTGCCGCCATCCAGCTTAGGGTTGGATAGCGTAGTTGGTGGGACAAGGGTTCAAATCCACTCATTGCCACCGTCCAACTGAGGGTTGTATAGGGTACTTGGTGGGAGTGGTTCAAATCCTAGCCAAAGCTTACTTTGCTCTTTTCAAATTGTTTATAACTTTTTTTATTTCTTTTTTGCTTTCATTTACAATGATTTAAATATCTCTCTATATATATATATATGAAGATTTTGATAGAATTGGCAAGGTTTCCTAAAAAATATGTATCCTGATATTTATGAACTACCATTGATATTACTGATTCGTTCGGTTACAGATGAGGAGACCAATGGTCTGTTTCTTGTTGACTTTGAGAAGAAACAGTTGGATAAAGTCATGAAAAGTGACAGCTGGGGGAATAAAATTGGTCATCAAGTCTGCAGTGATGAAGAAGAGGACATATTGACTCCAGAGAGTGAAATCCCTGCTCCAGAAAACCCAGAAGAAGAATGGTAAGGAATAAAATAAATATGTGGGACAAAATTGTCTTACTATTATTGAATTATTTCAGCAATTGATCAATTGTATGACAAACTTAATATACCTGCTGTGTAAGGTCTAAGGTCTAAAAGCAAGGAAATCCTTGTCTTGATAAAAAGGATGGGTTTACAGCAATCTTTTTGTCATTACATTTCATAGTCCTTAAAAACGGGAACCATCGAGTGCTGGTATTATTTCTGTAGATATTTAGGTGTTTCAATCAAGATATTCAACACATAACATATGATAAATGTTTGGCAAGCTGCTTTAAGGCTTGACTAATTATTATTGACTACTTACTGCAGGTGTAAACATTCATGTTAATTCATTGCATAATCAATTCACAACTGAACCAAATCATGCTATTTTTTTTTATTTACAAAAAAGATGGGTTATTCAACACCATTTTTCCTTGAAAAAAAAAGCAGTATATTTCATTGTGAACCTTGTTGCTAGATGTTATGGTTTCCTATGGATTTATGTGTAGTGTCTGAGAACCTGACCTAAGGGACTGTGTGCTAGACTGGGTACCCCAGTCACTTTAATTGATGAGCCTCACCCCAAACCCCCTCGACCTCACCCCTTCTGCCCTGCACCCCTTCCTTTCACATCAGTTTCTCTAATATATCTGTTTTATCTCCAGGGTTGACCCCACCCCCTTCTGGTCTTCCCTCCTGCCTCCTCTTCCACATTAGTCTCCCTCATATCTGTTTTTCATCTCACACGGTTAAACTCCCCCTTTCCCACCCTTCTGCCCTTCACACCTATTCCCTTCTACATAGCTCTTGCACCTGGCAGGGTTGACCCTGCCCCTGTCTGGTCTTGCCTCCTGCTACACCCTCCTTTCACATTGGTCTCACTCATATCTCTTTTCATTCGTTCACATGTCATTGTAAAACCCATCACCCCACCTGCACCCGCACCCCCACCCCACCCCATCTGCTCTTCACACTTTAACCCTTCTACATCAGT
Organism: Apostichopus japonicus; assembly: GCF_037975245.1. Lineage (NCBI taxonomy): Eukaryota > Metazoa > Echinodermata > Holothuroidea > Aspidochirotida > Stichopodidae > Apostichopus > Apostichopus japonicus. Next base: position 40,675,927 of record NC_092576.1, read on the forward strand.
CTCTCTAATATATATCTCTTTTCCCTGGCAGGGTTGACCCTTCCCTCCTGCTACACCCTCCTTTCACATGTCACATGTCACTGTTAAACCCCCCACTGCACACCCCCACCCCACCCCTTCTATCCCTTCACACCTATCTCTCTCACTAATATATATCTCTTTCCCCTGGCAGGGTTGACTACACCGATACTCTGGGCAGATCCAGGAGATGTATGAAGAAAGATTTACCGAGACTTATCAAGCTGGACAAAGACCTAAATCCAGAGAAATTTAAGTAAGTTTCAAAGTTAAATTTCAAATATTGAATTCATAAGCAAAATGTCTACCAATACTGTTTTCTTCCTACATTTTGCCTGCATTTTTTACTCTCCATCCTAATGTCTCTACCTTTCATCAATATAACCAATATTTTCCTAATTTTTGCTACTGAATGGTTTTGGATAATTTGAAAGTACAGCATATTGCTGTGAAAGGCTGTGTACCACCTGTGTGATGCAATTATGGGATTCGTTTCCCTTCTTTTGGAAGAGGCCAGGGAAGGGGAGGGGGGTGAGGGGAGTTGGCATCCCTGGTACCAACTGAGAACCACACAAGACAAAATTCAAATACTATAATGAAGATAATATTAATAATAGTGTGTAAAATTTTGAAAGTCAGGTAAAATTAACAGGCAATGCTTTAACATTATTTGTTATTTGCTGTGATTATCATTCATAATGCTCAATGGTACAAACTGTACAATCTAAACAGTTATGATATATTTGCTAATATTGTTACCATTTGTGAAGAAAATTTGAAAAATTTGCCAAACCTTTTCAAAGAATGAAAAGTTAAAAATCGAAAAGTTGAAAAAATGATGTTGATGAGACTTAAACTATGCAGTTTATCATTTTACACTAGATTTGAATTTTCAATTTTTTTTGTTTAAATAATTTTCTACGTTGCTTCCGTAGAGAGGAATCCGTAGGTGACGCAAGAACCGATGAGGGCGACATGCCAGAAATGATGTCCTCCGACATGTATCGCGAGAGGATGAGGAAGAAATGGGAGCAAGAACAAGAAGATCTACTGAATCGAGGACAGTCCTCCATCCACTATCAAAATGTCCGATTCGACGGTAAGTCTGTCATCCAATAGGTCAGTCTTTAGAAATCAGCCTAAAAAATCTGAGCTTCCAAGATGGAGAGAAATCCTGGTTTTCAAAGATTTTAAACTTTTTTTCTCAATCTTCTTGAAACATTTTGTACTATGTCAGAAGTCTGGTGACTTATTTCCATTTTTGCATATAATTTTATTATGACTTAAATTCAAGGAGGGCAGTATTCATAATTTCATCCTTCCCACATCGCCACTATCCCACCCCCCCTCCCTCCACCCCCTAGGGTTTCAAAACCAGTCAACCTGTCTTGGTGTACATCTTTATGACATAAAATATATATTTGTTCAATTCAGAAAGTCCATTTCCATATATGTAACAAATTCATAGATTGAAAACTTATTTTTCATTAAAGTATTAAAGTTTCCAAATGTCAGAGGCTACTGGTAATTGCACAGTGTTTCTTGATTGAAATAACAGCGTGGTTGAAACTCAAAGAGCTTCATTGCAATAACATGGTGCTTGAAACTGTAAGATCTTGATTTAACATGGTGCTTGAAACCTGGAAGAGCTTGAATTCAATAACATGTTGCTTGAAACTGGCAGAGCTTGTTGCAATAACATGGTGCTTGAAACTGGAAGAGTTTCATTGCAATAACATGGTGCTTGAAACCTGGAAGAGCTTGAATACAATAACATGGTGCTTGAAACCTGGAAGAGCTTGAATGCAATAACATGTTGCTTGAAACCTGGAAGAGCTTGAATGCAATAACATGGTGCTTGAAACTAGAAGAGCTTAAAGGCAATAACATTGTGCTTGAAAACTGGAAGAGCTTGAATAGAATAACATATTGCTTGAAACTAGAAGAGCTTGAATGCAATAATATGGTGCTTGAAACTGGAAGAGGTATTATGTATTAATAAGTAATGTTGCATCTATAGGTAAGCAATGATAGGTGCTGATTTTGATTTTGATTTGCAGAGGTCCGTACTCATGGCGTGGGCTACTTTGACTTTGCCAAGGATGAAGATACCAGAGATGAACAGTTGAAGACCTTGAATTACCTCCGGGATGAGGTGAGAGGACGGAATTGAAGAACATTGATAGAATCCACGATATTGTCGAACCACCTGATTCATGGGTGTAAAAACATCAAAGTCATGTGGCAAACTTCATATAAGGCGATGAAATTCACATCATATTGTCAAATAAAATAAAATTGCAAGATTTAAAGAACAAAGACTTGAAACAAGAACTCTACTTTGTATAAATCAAGACAAAAAAAGCCTTTCAAATGTGCTGAAGGACAGACTCAAAAAAGGTTAAAAGTTATCATTCAAGACTTACTTTCTTTAGCCGTTGCTTTAAATTATTTTCTTCACCGGGATCTAAAATTGTTCGCAGGCAAATAAGATAAAGATTCTACACAGTGTAGAATAGTGATTGTTAATTAAATAATTATAGATACAGTTTTGTTCTCCATATAAGGACCTTTATCCAGCAATGAAATTAACATTATATTATCAAATGTTGGTTTAATAGAATGGCCTTTGCAATATCCCAAATGACAAACTTTTATAACAAAAAATCTAACGTGTATGTGAGAAAGAACACACATCCTTCAAATATGCCAAAATTTAATGACCAGGACCCGTCAAAAACAAGTTTAGAAAATCTTAGTATTTTATTAAGAGTTACCTTGTTAGCCTTTATGTTTTCACTGAAAGCTTAAATTTGTCAGAAGCGAAAATACGTAAGATTCTACACAGTGAGGTATCCATTGTTAATTAACCCTTATAGTTTCAAATTAGGATTTATTAATAATTAATTCATTAACTCTAGTTTTAGGTTCTCGTACTAATGACTGACTTACTTCAGAGATGTCTGCATCTGGTGTTTATCTTCGATGTTTGCCCATACATTAGATTTTCATTGATTTCAATTTGATCATTTGCATAGACTGTGGACAAGAGAAGCAAGAGGGAGGAACTGAAAGCTAAAAGGAAGGCTGCCCTGGAGGCCAGATTAGAAAAAGTCCGTCAAAGGAAGAAGATAAAGATGGGAGATGCAGGTTTGGTGGAGGAGAGAGAGGACAAGAAACAGGAGCAGACAGTTGAGAAGAAGGAGGAGGAGCCGAGGGAGGAGAAAATGGACCCAAACTGGCAGCGGACTTTGAGGCTGGTAGAAGCAGCTAAGAAGGAATCATCTAAGGAAGACAGAGATTGGGATGTCCATAAAGGTAAGATGGTAGCATGGGATGTATAATATAGGGTATTAAAGGTGGAAACAGTGGAAATGTCAAAGGTTAGCTGGTAGCATAGGCTACATTAAACGCATGGAGTATATATGTTAGGTAAGACAGTAGCATGGAGTGTATGTGCTGGGTAAGACAGAAGTATGGCATAAAGCATATAAGCATATAGGTAAAACAGTAGCATGAGATACCTTATAGGTAAAACATTAGCATGGGATACGTTGTAGGTAAAACAGTAGCATGGGATACATTAATAGGTAAGACAGTAGCATGGGATACGTTATAGGTAAAACATTAGCATGGGATACGTTGTAGGTAAAACAGTAGCATGGGATACATTATAGGTAAGACAGTAGCATGGGATACGTTATAGGTAAAACATTAGCATGGGATACGTTATAGGTAAAACAGTGGCATGGGATACGTTATAGGTAAGACAGTAGCATGGGATACGTTATAGGTAAGACATTAGCATGGGATACGTTATAGGTAAGACATTAGCATGGAATACATTATAGGTAAGACAGTAGCATGGGATACGTTATAGGTAAGACAGTAGCATGGGATACGTTACAGGTAAAACAGTAGCATGGGATACGTTATAGGTATGACAGTAGCATGGGATACGTTATAGGTAAGACATTAGCATGGGATACGTTATAGGTAAAACAGTAGCATGGGATACGTTATAGGTAAGACAACAGTATGGGATATAGTATAGGTTTGAGAGTAATTTGGGATACATTGTAGGTAAGGTATTTATCATAGGATATAGTATGGGTTTGAGAGTAATTTGGGATACATTATAGGTAAGATATTAGCATGGGATATAGTGTAGATTGAGATAATGTATTTTTGATGCATTATAGGTATGACATCAGCATGGGATAAAGTATAGGTTTGAGAGTAATGTTGGATACGTTATAGGTAAGACTGGTATGGGATACATTTTAGGTAAGATATTAGCATGGGATAGAGTATAGGTTTGAGAGTAATTTGGGATACGTTAAAGGTAAGACGGTGGTATGGGATACATTATAGATAAGACATCAGCATAGGATATAGTATAGGTTTGAGAGTAATTTGAGATTAATTATTAGGGAAAAGATTTGAACAGCATTTATAATGGCAAACGTGTCCAAATATTTTCGATTTTTTCATGTTCTGCGTAGTATCACTTTCGTGTACAAATTGCCCTTGCCTTGGAAACTTACAAAGTTTTCGTCTGGTCTGGTCAGAAATTTTTTCTGTCATGAATTTTTAGGGTAAATTTGTGCTAGGTTTTGCTCTGTTTGGGGTGAAAAAATCAATTCACTTGTTTCTCAAATTGTATGGAAGGGTTGTGAGGATTATAGTTTATATACAGTAATAGATTGAACCTACCTGTTGTTAAATTAACTAAACATGATTATTTCTGCCTTTTATCGTTCCCAGCACCCAAAGCTTGGGTAGAGCAGAGAGCGAAGATTAGAGATGAGAGACCAACAGAGTTTGCTCCTCCCACAGACTATATACCATCTTATGCAAAGAAGAAAACAGGAAAATTCAACAAAACTTGGAGAGGTCAAGACCCATCATCAGTGAAAGGACAGGACTATGTCGGTCAAAGGTCATACATGAATTATAATGACTCAACGGTTTCAAACGACCAAAGTGAAGATTCTTCAGGAATGTCTGGAAGATCACAGACATTACATGCAGTAGGAAACCAGTTTGAAGTTAGAGACAGTTATGGGCAAATGTCAGCAAGAAATTCAAATGTTAATACTGAAGTTCATCTTGGAGGTCAAAGGTTAAGAAACTCTACAAATACCGAGGTGGAGTCATCAAAGG